>NW_017731380.1:4091292-4092463 GCF_001890085.2 Hipposideros armiger | reverse complement strand
GAGAGAGAGAGAGAGAGAGAGAGAGAGAGAGAGAGAATGAGAGAGAGAGAGAGAGAGAAAGTGAATTAAAGAAAAAATGTGGCCTGAGAATTTCTGTAAAGGGTGCTGCTAGTTTTTTGTTTGTTTTTGGGGGGTGGGCGTGGGGGTGGGACGAGTCCATCCTATGGAAATGATACTACTATTCATCTAACCATTGCCTCTCAGCTATCCAGACTGCTGTTTGGGTGGGTGTGATGAAGAAATACTATTCTTTTAAAACTAAGAGCTTTGAAGTAGAGACAAACACAATCCGGTAGTGTTACAGAGACATTATTCACCCTGATGACTCACTCACATTGGCTCCCACTCAGCAGAGGCAAGAAGGAAGATCAGTGACCTTGAAGATGTTGGCCAAGCATGGATCCAGCCTTAAGGTCTGATTTTTCAAATGAATGTGTGTGTGTGTGTGTGTGTGTAGGCGGGTGGGGGGGAGAGAGAGAGACAGAGATAGAGAAAGAGAGAGAGAGAGAGGGAGAATAGGGAAATAAATGTTAAAGAGTAAGGATGTGTGTTGAACAATTCTGAAAAGCCAATACAAAAACTCAATATTTAAACAGCGAACTTAACTAAATAGCAAGTACTTACAAGGAAATAACCATCATGTGAGTAGGTCTCAGATCAAAGCATTGAAAGGTACTTCAGTGTGGGGACATTTAAAATAATGATTCTTAGCTAGGAGTTAAATATGGAATTGAGCACCTATTCCTGGGCTCCAATCTCTCATCATTTCTATTTATCGCAACTCCCTGCATCCAGTTTGCTGAAAGTAATGTTTTTCTGTGTTCCACGTCGTGCACTGCTCAGAGCCCTACAAACAAAATTCAAACAGATGCATTTCCCTAGGCCTTTGCCAACATGCAAGGGAAAGCAGACAATAATAAAAGGGTGCACCAGCAAATACAGATGTGCCGGAAGCTGCAAAAATGGCCGACAGAGTGATGGCCTTAGACCAGATGGTCCATGTGGTTTGGTGACAAAATATCAACATGGAACCTGGTGACAGTTTCAGGTTGATAGAGATAGTTAGTTCTTGGAATTATACACTGAGGCTCTGGAAAAAAATAAAAACAAAATCATGAAGTTATTTGAAGCTAATCCAAATTTTTTTTTTTTTTTTTTTTTTTTTTTTTTT
>NW_017731380.1:4060685-4091272 GCF_001890085.2 Hipposideros armiger | reverse complement strand
AGCGGCTGCTCAGCTCAGGCTGGACTTGAACCGCTGTTGCTCAGAGCTCAAACTCTTGAGCGAGCTCTTAACCAACTGAGCCATTCGGCCGGCCCTGAAGCTAATCCAAAAAAAAAGAGAGTTAAATACTGAACAGCTAGAAATAGAGAGTTTTACAGTTAGGGAGTGTGCCACATGGAAAAACCAGATGATGGTGGTGGAGCACGGGAAACCGTGAAGAATCTCAGATTGGTCACCATGTTTCTATGAACAAAGAGGGTTAAACTGGAAAGGTTGGGAACGATGGCTTAGAGGTAGACTTGAGACAACTGGCCTCATGTCCCCTGTTCTAGGTGTAAGTTTCCAAAGGTTTACAGTTATGTTTTGGATTATATTTGTTCTCAGTGTTTCTACTTTGTACAAAAGTTTGTATCTTCAGGATACATGGAAGTTATACAAGGTAAGGTGCAGTCCGCTCAGAATTCATAGCAATAATTAAACAAAAAATTCCTAGGATCTGTTCTCCGCAAGTAGCAGGGGCCCAAGTCAAAACAGCCTAAGGAAAAGGGAAACTTGATTATTAAAAAAATTCATGTGTTTCCCAGATCCCAAGAACTGGAATGTAGGTGGGTCTCAAAAACAACTGGAACCACACCCAGATACCACAGGCACTCTCTGTCTATTCTCCATCTTTGTTTCTCCATCCGTCTGCTTCATTCTCTCCTCTGCTTACATCTAACCTGTGTGTGGTACTCATGAGTGCACACGAGAAATACAACTGCCACCAAGCCACAAGCTCACATTTCTTCCATTTTAAAAAGCAGCAAGACTAAGCTTGAATCTCTTAGTCCAATCCAAATTCCTGGGGAAGGGCTATGACTGGCCCAGTCTGAGTCAGGTACCCACCCCTGAATGAATTGTGGCCTTAGAGTCACTCTGTATTAATTTAGCTCCCATCACAACCATGTTGTTTCCTTGTGAGGGGACATTTCCAAGAAAAGACTGGTATTGTCTAGACAAGTGGTATCTGTGTATCAGATACAAGTAAGAGGATATTTATTACCTCATATAACAAAAAGTCTCTGAAATTTGATGAGTCTGCCATTCAAGTCAATTCAATTCAATCAATGCTTACTGAGTACCTATTGTGTGCCGGACACTGCTTTTGGTGCTGGAGATGTTTGAGTGAATAAAGCAGACAAAAACCCTGCCTTCAGGGAGCTTATGTCCTATGGCTGGTTAATTCAGTGCCTCGACAACATTAACAAGTTTCCAGGTTCTTTTGTTTTCTTAAACGCTGCTAAACTCAGCATGTCAGCCATAACAATCTCTGACAAGAGGAATCGAACTGAGAGACAGAGTTTAAAAAATGTATTAAAGTCACACAACTACTAAATGAAAAGAAATCATAAGCCCAGGTTCTTACCCAGTGTGCAGTGCTGCTTCTCGCCCTGGGGCTGGAGAAGGGCCCAGCCTCCCTGAAGCCAAAGCCAGAGGCTACCAGATACCTGAACAAAAGCCAGGAATAGGTGGGGGATGGCTTCTAGTGAGGGAACTACCAGGTTTCCTACATCCTGTGGCATTGGGACTTCTTGGGTGAAATGTCTCTCCAAGTCTTAGAACCGACCACTGTATAGTCTACTTAGAAACTCTCCCTGGAGTCACCAGGAGAGTCCCACAGACTCAAGATGCTTGTAAGTCAAGGTTTCTATCTGCAAAGGTACTGATCAGCACAGAAGGGGTGGGGCTGATGGCCATGGCATTAGGCAGTTTTCCTAAACTGCAGAAAAGTCAGGTTGATACGGCAAAGTGTATAAAGGCTGGGATTTAGAGGCTCTGGGCATCCATCTCTGTAATCCAACAGCCAGAACGTTCTTAAGGGATGGTGGGGCATTGTTTTGACAGAGGTTGAGGAGAATTGTCGTCATTTGACTTGAACCAAGGGAGGTGCTTTTGAATCTCAAATTCCCAACCTTGATATAGGTGACTACTGTTCAGTGGTAGATCCTAGAAACTTGTGGGGGAGAAAAGCATACATTTAAACCGAATTTAAATAAAGTTTTATAATGTAGACGAGGAGGAGGGATCATAGATAATTAGTTCTATGAAATACAAACTGGAGACTTAACCTTCTATATAAAGAAAACAATAATAAACCTTCATACTAAGAGACAAGGAAATCATCACAAAAGCTGAAAAACACACAGAGGAGACTTCAATTGTATTTGCAATGTTTTATTTCATATACTGAGTGGTGAGTACATGAATATGTGTTATATTATTCTTTCTGCCTTCCTTTATTTTTCTGAAGAAATTCATCAAAAAATAAGTTTGGTATGATTTTGCTTTTCTGGAACATGTGATTTTTAATTTGATAAGCTGTCATTAGCGAGCAGAGATGGGGAGAAGAGAATCTCACTTCTAATGGCTTCTTCCTTCTAGGAGGAAGGACCAGACCTTGGGTCTGGCCAGATCTTAGATCATCAGCAGTATTCCTCATATCTCTACAGTTGTGGTGCTGCCTTCCTCTTCCTGTCCCCTGCCCCCTTGCAATGTTTTCCCTTAACATTTGGGAGCTCAGTTGCATCCTATAATTTGCCACTGTCCCAGTTGCACCAAGGAGTGGGTGTAGTAGAAATTCAATATCCACTGGTATGTGTCATTGTTCCTGACTCAACTTTGCTTTTCAAAAACACAATATGTTATTAAACAAAAAATCTTTCCTCTGTTCTGAACAACAGACTAGCGGTTGGGTTTTCTAATATAGATTTAAGAAAATAGTATACATGCTTAGTCCACTCAAAGGCTAATCACCTGCCAGGGTTTACTAAGACTTGCTAGGGTGGGTCCTCCCACCACCACCCCCAGTACCAGTTTTTGAGTCACATAATGGCAACACATTGCTATAAAAATGCTAACTTCTCTTCTGTTGTGCTTCTGCTGTTATTCAAAAACAGCCAAATGGATGTTATTGAAATCCGGTCCCAAAAAAAGGTTGAAATTGCTCCCCAGCTGGGCCTGAGACCCTGTGTGCCAAATTTCAGCCTAAAGAGAATTCTTATATTTGAGTCACTGTGAGCAGCTGAAAATGTGAGGTTTGGGGTGGAAATGCTAACAGACTCTTAACTATCATTTTGCAAACCATGTGATTATAACACAATGCGAACCTCCTCTGGAGCAACTCTCTGGCAAAAGCAACAGAAACAAGACGTCTGGGCCCCAAAGTTCTGCCTTTACAAGCTTCTGCTGGGCTAGCAGCAGGCAGAGAAGGCCTAGCGATGGCATTGCCCACACTTATGTTCTTGCCAAGGTTAAAAGATGGGCCCCGTTGGTGAATTTCTGTTAAACAACAGAAGTGTGTGCAGTTCATTCCTTTACAGGGCTCCTTGGAACATGGGTTTATGGTCACCCTTGCTTGTTCTGGAAGTGTTATCGCCAACACAGTGCTTGGTTCCAACCAGACACGAATTGTTTGCCACCTCTAGTCCCATTGGCTTAGTCACACTTGCTCTCATTCCAACTTGGCAAAAATACCCGAACTGCTTGGCCACTTGCTTCTATCATCTGGCGTTTAAACGTGGGGCTGAATCTCTCCTTGGTAACATCCAGGGCCACAAAGATGCTTTGATTCCAAGCTTCAAACCCATGTTCCAGGTGGCAAGTGCCCAAATGTAGGTAGTTTCCATAGGCCAATCCATTCATGGACCCTTCACATGATGGAAAGGTGATCAGACACTCTTGAGGGCAGCCCCCCAGAGTACTGTTCCCAGAAGAGTTTCTCATCACACCTCTCACAACACTCAGCCCTCTCCATGGGCTGTGGCAGAAAGCTTTGCTCCCAAAGCCCAGTCACAATGTGGCTAGTCTGTTTTTGTCACTTAGCAGCTGGTCTACTGTAGACCAGACACTGAACCTCACAGAGCCTCAATTTCTTTATCTGTAAAACGGGAATAGCCCCTGCCTTCTGCTTAGTTGTAAAGATCATAGAATGTGAACATGTCTCCTAAATTGCAAGGCATCATACACATTTTTGGCAGGGTGATTATCTCCAGACTCTCCTTACAACTTCAAAATTCCAATCTGAGTTAAAATTACTATTGAAGTCAATAGAAATGGATTTAAAAGGTCTGTTCCCTTTAGAAATAGCAGGGACGCAGGTTCTGAGACTCAGTAAGTATTTACCAGATGCCTCGTATATGCTCAGTGCTCTGTTCGGTGCTACAAAGGGTACACAGAAAATAAATACATGGTCTCTAGCTTTAAGAAGAATATAACTTAGCATGAAAACAAGATACTTGATAAGTGACACGTATTCCAGATGCAGTGTCAGTTCAGAAGTGAAGAGGAGTTATGAGGACTAGAAATCTACATGGCATCATGGACTAGGCATGCGGTAGATAACATTGTTTGTGTTTATCAAGATCCCTTCTCTAGGGTATCTGACCTTCTACCCTCCATGTGGTTTTAGCAGGTTTGCCAGTCACAGTACCATGTAATTATGACAACAATGCAAGCCTCCTTTGGAGCAGCTCTGGCTACACATGTGGGCATATGCCCTGGGCTTGGCTATCACCACGTCATATCCTTCAAGCCAGAATGACTGAAGTAAGTAATGGCACTTGATCCAAATCAGGCCAAAGAAAAATCTCTACAATATATTATAAATGGAGGAGGGGGGAGATAAAAGCTCTTTCTTATGAGTTACGCATCAGGGGAAATAATTGAGTTTGGAGCTGTCTGTGGCCCTGTGTCAGCCCCTTCAGTCTAGAAGAAGGATGTCTATAGAAGGAGAGAATAAGCCCAAGGCAGGGTGAGGTGGAAACTGGACATGAGAAGAGGGACTTAATAGCACTGTTGGGGTCCCTGGCATCCCCAAGACAAGCTCTTCTGTTCTTCCTGAAACCAGACTTCCGTTTTGTGCCTACAGAAGTTTGGTTTGGATCTTCTTCCATTTGAACCAGGAGTCATAACTCTTGAAGAGTAGGATTTGAGTTGTGCATTAAAAAATAAAAATGGGTAGGATTTGGATACGCTCAGGGAAGAAGGCAGGGTATTGTGGGCAAGATGCAGGGAAGAGAATGAGCGTGGTATGATTGGGGAGCCGGAGAAAGGCAGCCTGAGTGGAGCAGAGGGAGAAGTTGGGAAGAAGCGAGTAGGTGAATTATTAAGCTTGAGAGTTTCTTCAGACTAGACAAGAGTTGTGGTTTGATTAGGGGGAAACGAAGAGTTTCTAAAAATAAAATAAGAGGAAAACTGTATCTGTTTAAAGGCAAAAATTAAAGTCTGTTGTATTAGTCTGCTTGGGCTGCCATAACAAAACAACCACAGACTGGGTGGTTTAAACTACAGACATTTATTTTCTCACAGTTTTGTCAGCTAAAGGTCCGTGATTGAGGTGCCAGGAAATTTGGTTTCTGGTGAGAGCTCTGTGGCTTGTAGACGGCCGCCTTCTCGCTGCATCCTCACAGGCCTTTCCCCTGTACACGGGTGGAGATAGAGAGCGCTGATGTCACTTCCTCTTCTTATAAGAACACCCGTTCTATCAGATTAGGGCCTCACCTTTATGACCTCATTCAACCTTAATTTCCTCCTTAAAAACTCTCTCCAAATATAGTCACATTGGGGGTGGGGGTGGGGCTTCACATATGAATTTTAGGGGGACACAATTCAGTCGATAACATCTGTTAAAAGTAAGAGTAGGAGAAAATGAGAGTGATGGGACTCTTATAACACTGCGAGCAGAAGGGCAAATTGTTACAGCTACTTAGGAGAAAAACCCAGCAAAATCTAGTCATGTTGAAACATTCCATATCCAAGACCCAGTAGGCCCACTCGGAGATGTGGAGTCTTTTGCACCTGTGCACCATGAAGTACATTCAAAAATGATTTCTGCAGCATGGATTTTAACAGTCAAAATATTGGAAGCAACCCAAATGTCCATCAAAAGGAAAAATGAATTTTAGCACAATCGATTCTATATAGCATAAGTGAAAAAATATTAGAAATACATGTATGAACATGAATAAATCACAAATATAATAATGTGAAAAAAATCAAGTTATTGCAGGACATATGAGCAGTGTAACAAATCAGCGGGGTGCTGGAGCTCACATCTATTGGGCTTGACTCTTCACAACTCCTTGTTCGCTGGCATCAAATGGTAGCTTCAAAGTGACCATGGTGGAAATATTTACACCATGGATATTGGCACATGCTTTAAATCAGTTTTTTTTCCTCTCTCCTTGGAAAGCCAGTGGTTGAACACTTACAAGAATACCACTGGATAACATCTTTATAAATATTTAAAACACAATATACCATAGTAAGCATATAAAGACAAGTATTTGGTATGATAAACACCATATTCAAGATGGAAATTCCTTCTTGAGAGGAAGGAAAGAAATGTGATTGTGGGGAAATACACAAAGGCTTCAATTGATCTTGAGATATTTTCTGTCTTAAATGGAGGAGCAGGTACATGAGTTTTACTTAGTTTGTACTCTATACTTTGTGTTTTCCTGAAATATTCATTAAATCAATGAGAAATGGAAGCCAGCCCTCCCACACAGTCATTACGTGGGCCAGGCAGGAGGAGGCATGAAGTCTCTACCCTTAAACTCAGCATCAGCTTTGGGGAGATCGGTGACTCTCAGGTTTGGCCAATGGGAGGACCACAGGAACCTGCAGTATCTCTGGGGTTGCACATAGGCAACACATTTGATTCTGAGGTTCCAAAAAAAAAGAGGGAGTAAATACAAACTCAGTGAAGGGGTGGGGGTCATTTGAGGGGAATCTTCCAGATAGGGGGGCACATTTAGTTATGGGCAGTGAAACAGAGCTTATATAGCATAGGTGCTTGTTTCCAGTCAACTAGGGTCACAAAAGAACTCAGGCTCTCCTAGAAAGGGGCATATAGGAAATGTTAAAAGCAGATTTACACTAGACATAGATCAGGGGATGCTAGGAGGGGATGACTTTGTTCCTAGGGGAAAGATCTTTTAGCCTGTTTGGATTTCTGGCATGTTTTCATTCCGAGGTGAGGTAGACTAGAGCGCCCTGGTTTAGTTACATTGCCTTTGCTCTTGAAAGCCAGTTAATAAAGCATTTATAGGCTGGTCTGGATTTTGTACCCCTTCCTGACCTCCTCCTCCCCTTCACAGTTAGTGATACTCACAGTTTGCTAAACATACCACGCTGTTTCTGCACATGCTGTTCTCTCTGCCTGGAATCCACCATCCCACCCACAGTCCTTCTCTTTCTTTAAGCTCCTCCTGTGTGAAAACTTTCCTCCCACCCCTCCACATGAGCAAAGTTTATCCCTGCCTCCTCTGGGCCCTCCTCTTCCTAGAACATCATTTCTCTTTACACACATTATGACAGTTATTGCTCATCTGTCCCTCTCCCCCAGCTGCAGTGTTGAGCTCCTTGATGACAAGGATCCTATGTTATTTAACTTCGTATCGTCAGGGCCTAGTGTCCTCTCTTTTGCTCCATCTTTTTCTCTTTAACACTATCTGCTAACACCCATGCAGAATTCAGTGGTAGCCAAAGAAGCAAGGCAAGAGGGGTGGGGTATGCCAAAGACAAGGAAACAGACACTAGCTGGCACAAAAGGCATAATTCCATTCACTAGTGGAACTACATTTGGCCTACTGCCGTTTGTAGAACATGAACCCCTCATATACAAAGGCTTGAGGTGCATAGAAGGCAGGGGTCAGGGAGGATAGCAAAGTTCCTTACACATCCTTCCCCTTCTGCTGTGAGCCTCTTCTGATACTTTTCTGTGTCTCCTGACCTGGGCTGAAATCTGAATTGTTTTCAACAGCTAGTGATTTCATGTGTGTTATGCCCTGAATTCTGTTCTGAACGCAACACTAGTAGGTTCCACTAATTAATTAAATTGTACTTCATAGACTTGGAGTCAGGGCTCTTAAATACAAGATGTAAATTTATGCAACATATGCAAATCACTCATGTTCTCAAATTCCATGAACAAAATCTGGTAGCCTTGAGATACAAAAGCCTCTGCCAAGCATCATCTCTTCTAATCATTGCTTAATTCCCGCCCCCCCCCCCCCTTTAACATCGAACTAACACGTTCAGGCTTGGCAGAAACTGGTGGAAATACAATGAGAATTGGTGATAAACAAGAAGTTCCTTAAAGGCAAAGACCCTGTAATCTATTTTATGTTCTCCAGTGGCTCCTAACATACTATTGAGCACACATATTATTGCATAGGGCATGCCACCACCAGTCCTGACTACAAGAGTACAGATAATTCAGATGAACAAAAGTTGAGAGCCCTGCAAACTTTGCAAAACATGGCGTTTCAGTCTAGGAGCAAGGAGATGATGACCTGCACTGTCTGATACATGTGGCCATATAAATTCACGCTAATTCAAATTCAATAAAATTCTAAAATTCAGTTCTCAGAATAGCCACATTTCAAGTATCTAATAGCTACATGTGGCTAGGGATCTTCTTACTGGGCAGCATAGATATAGAACATTTCTATTATCATAGAAAGTTCTATTGGACGGTACTGATCTAGATACTTGCTACTTAAACTCTGCTCCTGGGACCAGCAGTATGCATCCCATGGGAGCTTATTGGAAATGCAGGATCTCAGGCTCTAGCGCGGATCCACTGCGTCAGAATCTATGTTTTAACAAAATCCCCAATTCATTCACACACATATCAGAGTGAGAGGCATTGGTTTAGATCTAGGAATCAGTGGTTCCCAAATTTTAGCATGCATCAGAATCATGTGGAGGGCTTATGAAAAACACAGATTGCTGGGCATCAATATGAGCGTTTCTGATTCAGGACGTGTATTTGTTTCCTGGGGCTGCCATAACAAATTACCACGAACTGGGTGGTTTTTAACAAGAGAAATGTTTTCTCCCTGTTAGTTCTGGAAACTAGAAGTCTGCAACCAAGGTGTTGGCAGGGCCATGCTCCCTCTGCAGCCTTCCTTAGGTAGGAAAGAATTCTCCCTTGCCTCTTCCTAGCTTCTGGTAGTTTGCTGGTGACCTTTGGTGATTGTGGACTAGGAGCTGTGTAACTCCAACCTCTGCCTCCATCACCATATGGCATTTTCCTCTCATATATCTGTGTCTCTGTATCTGTCTCTTTTTCCTATAAGGACACCAGTTATATTAAAGTATGACCTCATCTTAATTTAGCTAATTACATCTGCACTGACTCTATTTCATATTTTCACACACTGGGGTTTAAACCTTCAACATATCTTTTTTGGGGGACACAATTCAACCCATGACAAGAGGTGGAGGGTGGGACCTGATAATTTGCACTTCTAAGAACTTCCCAGGTGATGCTAGTGCTGCTCCAGAGACCACACTTTGAAAACCATGGGTCTAAAATATCTACTCACCAGGGCTACATATAACAAAAAATTACATAAAAATAACTGTGCTCAACTTACCAAATGTGCAGAATTTATTTTAAAGCATACATGAAAGATTGTCATCCAGCATGTGTGTGAATACTTCCAATGACAGAACCTGGATGTTATTTATAAAAGTTCTCCCCTTTCACGTTGCCCAAATGTCTCAGAAAGCTGACCCTATCCTCAACTCAAACCAATCATGGGATTTCTGATCGCCTTGCAGGTGATTGGTTCCAGAATTTAGGCTTAAGCCAGTTAGTGCATGGCATTATTCTATAGCCTCCTGTTGGCCCAGGGGTGGGCATGTGATACAAATTAGCCTAGTTAGATTAAAGGTGAGAACTTTTATTCAATGGTTGGAGGAGAGACTTTCTAATAAAGAAGCATTTTGTCCCGGGACTGAGGGTAGCCATCCTGTAACCATAAGAGTAGCCAGTCTGAACAAAAAGTCTCCAATGAGAGGCTGAAAGAGTTCAAGAAAAGCAGAGAAATAGACCCCAAGTTCCAATTACAGCATGTTTGCTTTACCTTTGGATTTAAAAAAATTAAATATACTAAATTTTCTTATTGTTTAAGCTACTTAAGTCGGTGTTGCCATCATTCCAGGTAAAATAATTCTTACCCATAAAATGCTCAAACATTGTTTCCATGGGTTAGTAGTAGTTGCCTCATGGAAACCTCAAGGAATAGGAAGAAGTTTCCACCCACCAGTAATGCATTTTAACAAATTAATGCTGCTTTTTTTTTTCTAAATTGAGGAACAGTGTGTTTTTCCAGGACCCATCAGCTCCAAGTCAAGTAGTTGTTTCAATCTAGTTATGGAGGGTGCAGCTCAGTGGCACATGTGGGGATTGAACTGGCAATGTTGGTGTTATGAGCACTGCACTCTAACCAGCTGAGCTAACCAGCTGCCCTCTTACTGCTGCTCGTAACAGATGTGTACTTCACTAGAGAGATTACTCCAGACACTGTGCCACCCTCAACTCCCAGGACCAAGCACATTACCTGCCATGGAATACACATGCAATCATTTATTGAACAAATGTAGCTGGAGACTGAAATAACATTTTTAGCAGATATATAATAGTTATCATATTAAGTTCATATGAACTGAAGCCACTAGAACAGCGGTTCTCAACCTGTGGGTCGCGACCCCTTTGGGGGTCGAACGACCCTTTCACAGGGGTCGCCTAAGACCATCGGAAAACAAAAAGATATTTACATTACGATTCATAACAGTAGCAAAATTACAGTTATAGAGTAGCAACAAAAATAATTTTATGGTTGGGGGTCACTACAACATGAGGAACTGTATTAAGGGGTCACAGCATTAGGGAGGTTGAGAACCGCTGCTCTAGAACGTTTTCATATAAATTGATGTCAAAGCTCTCTGTTTCTGCCTTATATGCAAACAATTGCCTTGTGTATGGAGTTTTCTTTTTAAAACATTTTAACCTAAATAAAGGCCTAGGTATTTATTGCTATTCAACTGTATCTAGGGGATTCCAGCCTAGGTTGAATTCAGTTGAGATAATTTTTAGTTATGGTCCCATTATTTGTCATATTATTTATTTTTCCTGTTTTGATATCAACTTCAAAAAAAGACATACATTCTTTCTATATCTTCATACAAATCAAATGGCAAAATGTTGACTGAAACACCAGCAAGAAGAGAAGACTAACTCTAGATTCCCTCATTGTTTGCTAGAAGTAGCCACTCTATCTTTCTCCATGCAGCCCCAATTTGGCCAGTAAAATAAGAACTTCTGCTCTTCCAGAAATATCAGAATCATAACTTCTACCACTTCTAGTCTATTCCCTCTACCTCCAACCAAGTTTGGAGATGGATGAATTTTGGAGAAGGTACTAAAAATACCTGACCAAGTCCTCTCTAAGTTCTTTGAAGTTATCTTTGCTCAGGACACATGAACTGTCTTCCTCCAAGCACTGAGCTGCCCTCTAGGGGGAGGCCTACAGTAGTCCAGCTGTGCCCATGACTGGATGGGGAAGTTCAACTGTGTGAAGGATGGAATCTTAAGAACTAGTAGGGAACAGACTGTGGGCACATAACCAGCCATATTCTCCCATCAATTTTACAAAAACAAAGCTGAGGTTTTTTCCTCTATCAGAGACATCTGAGCTTATTTATCCATTGCAGTAGAATTTAGACAGCTGAATCTTAAACAACACTCCAGGTTTGATTGTTTAATGCCTTTAAATCCATAAAATAATATTACTATTGAGGTTTTCAACATAATCAACATTAAAGCAGGTCTATGATATTCCCCTAATCTGATAACTTAATAGGTCAACTAAAAAGGGAAAAGGAATGAGTTTGGTATGACTTATTTTGAGCAAAATGATTATAATTTGAAGTGATTATTGCCTTAATTCAAGCTGCTATAACAAATTACCATAAACTGGGTAGCTTAAACAACATAAATTTATTTCCCACAGTTCTGGAAGCTGGGAAGTCTGAGGTCATGATGCAAGTATGGTCAGGTTCTGATGAGCTCTCTTTCTGGTATTCCATCTTTTCATTATGTCCTCACATGGGAGTATGGGGAGAGGGATAGAGAGGGAGAGGAAGAAGGAGAAAGAGAAAACTGGCTTTGGTGTCTCTTCTTCTAAGGAACTAATCCCATCATGATGGCTACACTCTCATGACCTAATTACCATCTAAAGATCCAATCTCCAAATATTATCACATTGGGAATTAGGGTATCAACATATGAATTTTGGAGGGGAACACAAGCATTCCGTCCATACCAATTATTATGTTCTTTTTAAAAGTTATAAATTATCTGCTCCATTAGTAAAATCTAGATGAATATCAAAATGAATCAGCCTCCAAGTTATACATTTGTAGTTTTCATGATTCCTAATTTCCCCCTTTCTGAAAATCAGACTACTTCTCCAGATGCTGTCTTTCGAAGCCACTCCCGTGAGCCACAATTCCTCAGAGATTTCTGTAACTATTGAATGGCACTTCAATTTCCTTCAGTCCCATGGCATGTAATCCCCAAAGTCCAGAGGCCTGAACTCATTAAAACCACCAGGTAAACACCTACCAAATCTTATCTCTTGGGAAAATTAAAACAAACAATGGCAATTGTCCCGTCAAGTTTACAACTCTGTTAGAGATGCAGAAATCCCTGGTCAGTAACCATTTGTAATTTTGCTGAGGCTTTGGCTCTGGCCCACTCTCATGATGGTAAGTGGCAACAGCTTGCCTAGCTCATGACAGACACCCTAGTCAACCTCCCAACATTCCGTCTCAGCTCTGTGTTCTGTGGTCTTACTCTTTGTCCCATCATGGTGATTATGACTTCTACATCTTTATGAAAGTGATGTTTAAAAAAAGGCTAATTCCTGTTGTGTTGATGGAAGTAAAAAAGATCTTATAAAAAAGAGGACATTCTTGAATTTGAAAGTTTGTGAAGGTCTTGAATCAAATGTCTCCTAAATGCCGGGGGCTTGTGCACAGTGGTGGCATGATGATTGGTTGAAATATTGATTTGTATTGTGCTCTCTGTATTTTTCTCCTCCCTTCATTCCAAGAAGGTGGTTGGGCCATTGGTTGGTGAAGCTGAAGATGTTTTCAGCCTAACTTTGCTTCTTATTGTTTGTGAAAGGCTGAGCATGTTGAAAAGCTTATACTAGGAGTTCTAGAGTAAGACCAGAAAGAAGGAGAAAGATTTTTCCCCAGACAGAGAAGGGTTAGAATTTGATGGTTCGATGCCTTGACCAGGAGAAGTGGCAAGACCAGAGCGAGTATGGCTTCCAGCCTCACTGAATCCCACCGTAACACAGAACACCAGGCTTCTATGGACCACATGGACAGAGAATAACAGAAAAAACCATGTGGCCTAAAGATTAGATATTTGGTAGAAATTGCTATGTTTCATCAATATCTATTTTACTTCTCCTTCTTAGGGAACACAGGTCAACTCTAGCTCTCTGCCAGCCCCCCTGCATCTAAGTGGAGCTGAGCTGAAATGTGGGCTGAAGCAACGTACACCATTTCTAGGCCTGGCTCTTAAAGATGTCCTCATGATCTCTCCATTGCCATCTCTAATCCCTTTCTGGGCTGAAGGGCAGGAAGCAAAGGATGGCAAAGCCCAGGGGATGACTGGAAGAGCCCTTGCTGGGAAGAGCCTGGATCTCTAGGTTAACACTTAAGCAGAGCTGCCCAGCATGGCATCCTGACCAGGACCATCCACATTGGACTTCGTGAGAGCGAGAAATAAAGTTCTTATCTTACGACACCTACATCTGGAGTTTTTTACCTAATAAGTAGCTTTAGTTAACCTGCCTAATTCATATGTCTTACTCTGCTTTGCCATGCAACACATTGCCTCTCAGTGCTTATAGCTGGACATCTGGAGTAGAGGAAGAGACCCAAATAATAGCCGAGAATGAATTTCTGTTTAGTTCATTGGGATCCTGAGAATTGCTTTTCATTCAAATATTAAAAAACAAACAAACATTACTTTGAAACAAGATTTGACAGTGTAAACTAAGAGCTTTGCCTCATTTCTCTATCTGAACTCCTTTTTCTTTCTGGGACAGATGTACGTACATTGAGGAATCTGGCTTCTCTGACAGATAAGGTCTTCCAGCACACACGAGCTGATTTTTCCCACCGAGGCAGGTAGGCATCAGCTTCCTGACCACCCACTTTCATCCTTTTGATTTTGGCCCTTCTTGGACCTTCCTGGGTATGGGTGCAAGCCTCAGAGGTCTGGATAGCAAAGAGTATGCCTTTTTTTCAGGTCTTTTGCTTTTTCGGTCAATTAAGTAGATTGAAATTTCAACTCCAGGCTGTACTGCTGGTTTCTAGCTAGTGCTGCCACCTGAAATACTGCTCGCCACACACACACACACACACACACACACACACACACACACACACACACACACACTTTTGACAGCAAGAGCTACTCCAAAGCCTCTCTGCACCTTTATTCCAGGAATAATCCAAGGAGAGGGTAGATACGTGTGAAGGCTGAGTGCCGAAGCCCTCTCTGTCCACCGCTTCAAAGGAATAACTACCTTTATTTTGTGTTATAGCTCTTCTTTTTTCAATGAAAAGCCCCTGCTCTCTATTCATTATAAAGAATAAAGAGCTTTTCAAGTGTTAGTTGCTAAACCCAGGAAGGAACAGCTATTTTTAAGAGGGTTTCAACTCTGAGCGGTTCTAGCAGGCCAGTCTGCCAGCAGCAGAGGTCTTCCAGGGAGGCCAAGGGCAATCTCAGCCTCTCCTCAGGCGGGGCCCTTCAGGAAGGAAGCTCCTGGGGCAGAACCATTCTAGCTCTCTGGCCCAGAGACAGCCTTGGTGCCTCCATACCTGGCTGCTCTACGCAGAATCTCGCAAGGGGGTCATGAGAGTGGTTTTTTTTCTCACCCATCTGAGGTTTGCCTGCTGCCTTTGGTTTCTCGCATCCACTTCCTCCAAATCGGAAACAATCTGCTTGATTCTCATCCGGGAGCCCAAGAAGGAGGGGGCCGTCTTTATGTCCTCTCCTATCTTCGTCAAGCCATATGCAACTGGCAGCCACCGCACTTCTCTCTGTGGGAAGACGATAATCTGAGCTGGATTCCCGAATGAAAGGAGAAACACGCAGAGCCGCCTGTCTCCTGTCCAACGGTAGAGGAATCCTTGTGGCCTGGATCAGTCCAGAGCTCTTCTGGAGTCAGGGTGCTTCAAGGGCAGGGATGGGTTCTCAGATTCAGAGTTAGAGGATCTGGGTTCAAGTATCGCCTCTCAGAACCTCTGTTCCTTTCGGGTACAAGGAGGATACTATTACTCCTCTCAGAGGAGCTGCAGCGAGAATTCCATCCTCATGTGGGTACGGAAAGGCTAATCAACCCTGCAGTGTCACACACACATTAGTCATTGATCTGAGGGCTGGTGAGACATGCACTCTAATTATTTTCAAGAGCAAAAATGGCGCTGCTGGATGACAGAGAAGGTATGGACAATTTGATAGAAACGGTTAATGATTCAGGAGGATTGAGACTATGTTTTCTATCTTCCCATTCCATTAAGCTTCTCCACTAGTGAAAAGGGGTGGGAAATTAAAAGTATTCATTGTTCTGGTAGCTTTTGGGAGTAAAAGACACACGTGTATACTGAAACGGTGAGAGGAAACAAAAACGCTGAACTAATTTCATACAAAAATGGCTAAAGGAAACAGAGAAACTTATAATGCACCTTGAACCATAGAGGTACAGACCTTACAGGGATGTACTTCAGTAATTTTTTTTTTTTTAGGAAAAAATATTAGCCAGGAAAAATGTAGGCGAAATAGAATGATCCAACCTAAGGGAAAATATAGTACACCAATGCAGCTGCTAAGGTTATACTGTTACAAAAATGGTGCTACCAATTAGGCTCTGAGCTTCCAGGAGTCCAAAGCAAAAAGGGAAATATGATGTTACTAAATTTATATTTTTCATGAGGAACCCCCGACTGCTACCAATTCCTCAGCCTTTTTTATCATAAGACTCATAAGCATGGATATTTATCTTCAGGAAGAGAATACTTAGGAAGTTTTATTATGGCATTCTTCAAGTATTTGATGGGCTGCCAAGTATAAAAAGGAAAGATTGCTTTGGGTAATTCCAGACCACAAAACTAGAATCGAGTGTAAGTTAAGAGGAACAGATTTTGGTTAAAAATAAAGAACTTTCTAACAATTAGAGTTGTCCATAAATGGAATGAGCTGTCTGGCAAAGAAGTGAGCTCCCTGTTACTGGAAGTGATCAAACAGAGGCTGGCTAACCATCTGTTAAGGATAAAAAGGATTTGTGCATAATGAGAGAATTATGCAACAACAGAATACAGGGATCTTCATGACAGTTTTATTTATAATAGTAGGAAAGGAAATAGAATCAAGCTAAATGTCCAACAATAGGACATTAGATAGATTATTTATGGTATTCTCATATGATTTTTTTATAGATTTTATAGATGTTGCAAATCAATAAAATAATGACATGGGAAATGCTTATAACCTCTTACTAAGTTTAAAAAAGTAGGCTAGAAAAATAGTCTGTATACTGTGATATCATTTTGTAAAGAAAATTTATATATGAAAAAATAACACTACAGAGTACATACATGAAAATATTAATTGTGATTACCATTAGTGTTTGAATTAAGGGTGATTTTTCTCCTCTGAGCTTTTCAGGGTTTTCCAAGTTTTCTGCTTTGAGCAATTACCACTATGTAGTTAGCAAAAAAAAAAAAAAAAAAAAAAAGAAAAAAAAGTAAAAAGAAAAGGAACCCCAAAATAGTAGTTTAAACTCTATATGTAATCTCTATATGTTTTCAAACCTAAGATTCTATGATTTTTATTTTAAATTTAGGCTGATTTTTTTCTCATATAAAATGATCTTTAAAAAAAAATTTAACCAAATATAAACACCCCTCCACCAAAAAAAATGTATTGGTTTAAATTATGAGGTTTTAATATAATCTAGTGCATTTCTGATTGGTATGGCCATTTTCATCCAAAGTCTCTTTTGGAAATATATGGGATATGAATTTAAAAGTCAGCCTAGTAGAGTAGAAAGAGCTTCAGTACTGGACTCAGACACTCTGGGTCTCAAATTTTGGCCCCACTACATACCATCCTTAGTTTCTTCACCTTGAACATGGGATAATAATAGTGGCTGAAATTTGTAGAAGAGTCACTGTGTACCAGGCACCAAGTTTCACATGCAATGAAATCCTCAAATCAATCCTATGAGATGAATTCTATGCTCCTTATTTTTCAGATGTTAAAACTAAAGCACAGAGAATTTCAGTATCTTGCCAAGGTCAGACAGGTAGAAAGTGATGGAGCAAACCAACCTTAAGATCCATGGTGCTAACCACTGTACTACATGCCTCACAAAGTTGTGAAAGGATTAATTAAATGAACATACATAAAGCATCTAGCAGAAAAGTGGGTAGTCAGAATGTTAGGTTTCTCCCTAAGCTTCTTCATAGCTATTTGGTCTCAGAAAGACTTTTGATTATCTTCCCCAAGACTACATTCAATCAACACACCAGGGAAATGTGGCTCTGTGGTGGGTAGTCTTACAACAAGTTTATCCATGGCACTCATGTCAAACCCAGCGATATTAGAGATCATTCCCTTAGGACTCCATTCTGGGACTCATTCTTTAATATTTCATCAATGATTTGCATGGATAGAACAGAAAATAAGCTTCTAAAGCTGACAGATGATACATGCTGTTAGCAGATGACACCCATCGTCAGTTCGGAAGGCTAGCATCCAGGACAGGATTAGAATTCCAAATGGTCTGGCAAGATGGAGAAGAGGTGGAGGCAAGAAGAATGAACTTCATTAGTAACTAGCACAGAGTAATATGACTATTAAGGGGGATACGTTATACCGGCATAGAAAGGGCAGTGACTAACAATGTATGATGGTTGCTGGAAAAAGTTAATGGTTAAAGTTGCTCATAAGCTGGAAATGAGACAGAGAATCAAGTATGATTCTGGAAATGTACTGAAAAAAAATAAGACTAGAGTAAATCAATTTGCCCATTATTTATCATATATTAAAAACTCTGTTTTGAGTGATATGTTTTTCTCCTCATTATTTATTGTTCTTGACATCTCGGAAAAGGCACATGGTAAGCAAAAGAAATCTTTGTGATTGCAAAATACAACCTGAGGGTTGTATTTTGTAAAAGTTCTCAGTGAAAGATCTCAGTGAAGGAACTGAGGTCTTTTCATTGAAGAAGACAAGTCAATAGCTGAAAATTGACTCAAGCATTGTTTACTGAGCAGCATCTGTGTTCCAGCTCTTGTACTGGGTGGTAGGAGATAAAGAGAATCAGGACTGGTTTTCTGTCCTTGAAGCTCAGAGACAACAGGATACTCACGTTTAAGTTTATAAAGACTGTCATTTAGAACTCTGCCTTTTGTGTCATTCCTGGCAAACTCCTATGCATCTGTCTTCTATCTCCTCTTCCTTTCCTTCTTCCCCCATTTCCTCTTTTCCTTTTTCTTCCCTTCTCTAGACTTTAGGTCTGTGATTGGAGTCCACCAGCATGACCATTGAGCCAGGTATACTCAGTGGAGTCCCATTTGAGAATTTGCCAGGATACCAAGTCCCATTCCTCTGTTTACAGAAGATGCAATACATTTCAGGGTATTTCCATAAACCGATCATTCACCCTTTATATACTCCAATAAAACTGCAGGCAATGAAGCAAGGCTGGGAGAGAGAAAATATAGGTTCCCAGGTACTAGTTTGACTGGAGAGAATGCTAGGGTAGATATATTATAAATTTGATAAGATTAAGGAATTTGAACTTTCTCTTGTTGATAACCGAAAGCCAGTGAAAGTTTGTGAGAAAGGGAGTGACAAGGTCAGTGTAGGTTTTTAGGAAGAGTAACTTTGTAGGTTGTTAAAGAACAGACTGACGCAAGGGTCCTGTTAGAAGGTGGTTATTAAGCTATAAACAACAACCACCAGAATTAGGCAGTAGACTTAAAAAAGACAGAAGATATGTGGAAGTGAGAGACACTGTAAAGGAAAAATCAATAAGATTTGGTGCCTAAGTAAATCTGAGCATTAAAGGAGAGAGACAAATTGAAAGCAACCCCTAGGTAATAGACAAGGAGTTTTGGAAATGAAACTGTCATTAACGAAATGGGGCAGTAGGGAGGCTAAGGTAGTTTGTGGTAAGGGATCATAATGGGTTTAGGTTGTCTTTGTGTTGATGGAATATATAAATAAATGCCATATATCCAACAGGGAGCTAAGAATAGATTTTCTAGGAGATCATCCTTACAGAGGTAATTGTGTGTCTTGGACACCTCCACCTGTATCTCCCACTGACACATCACACTCCACATGCCGAAGGCTGAACTCAACTGTCATTTGCAAACACAGATTAAGCTTTGGTTAATTTGCTTTTAAACACCCAGGCTACCAAACTTGGAGTCATGTCTGGTACCTTTGTCTCCCAACTTTCCCACAAGCAACTAGTCACCAAAACAATTGATTCTAAGAGCAAAATATGTCGTATATCAATTCCTATTGCCATAGTTAATGCTTGCATGATTTGTTCCCTTAACTATCACACTGTGTTATAACAGGTTTGCTTGCCAGATAGGTCTGTGTTTTTCTACTGCTTACAGAATGAAATTCAAAGTCTCCCAGGAATGAACATACCTGTCCAGCCTAATTGCTGAGATTATCTCTACATTCCCAACCTGAAAGCCCCACTAGCTTCCTTGCCTTTCTATGCATGAGATGCCTCTATTGATGTTGCTCCATTGTTTTGGAATAACTTTTTCCACCTAAGGAGAATATCTTTCAAGTTCACATGCTAGTCCCATTGTGAGGGCTTCTCTGACCTCTCATTGTCTCTCTTCACTCACGTTGCTTTTTTTTAAAAGCAAGAGCCTGAACCAGGGAGGTGGAAGTAGACATGGGAAGAAGCAAAGGATGTAATGAAAACCTAGGCAAAGGATTGTGGGGAAGAGGGACATAAAGAAGGGAGAAGTTAATGATAAAAGCCCTAGCTGACTGGGGAGAATTATGTTGTACAACAAAGAAAAACAAACAAACATTAATTTGGCTTCAAGAACATTTAGGTTGAGATACCAGCAATGAACCAAAATTGAGCCGATGATTGAAAAGACTTACAGAAATTAAAAGGGTGTTTGGGGCTAGAGAAAAACATCTGGAAATTATATGCAAACGGTGATACCAGATACATGGAGATTACAAGAATAGAGGTGCTCTCCAGAGAAGAGGCTGTTAGCGGGAAGGTTGGTCTGAGGACACAGCTATAAACATGCTACCAATTTCTAAGAGGAGAGGAGGAAGTCCGACTAGCAAAAGAGCCAAAAACTGGCCATCAAGGTGAAATTACATATTTTAGTTTTCCTAAAAGGTTTTTATGTTGTTGTTGTTTTCTTTAAACTTTTATGGGCAACTTCCAATTTCTGAGATGATGTTATGCTTCTGATTTGAGGAAACTGTTGATCCTTTTCTCAAATTAGGTCCTTTTTCATTGTGAATCTTGATAATTAGCAGTGGGAAAATCTCTCACTGCTCTTTCAAAAGAGGTATTCCATTCTTATTTGAGGGTATCTAACCAAAACCAATAACAACCAAATATTAAACTGTAGAATTTAAAAGGAAGTGGGTTAGTAGGGGCTGGTTTTCATAAGCTCTGATAACATATTGGGGTGGGGGGTGTTAAAATGCATTCAATTTGACCAAATCACAGCTTTTGAAAGAACTTTTCTTTAGCACAGGGGTTCTTTGTTGTTTGGGGAGAAATTAATTGAAATAAAAATATCATAAAAATACATGCTGTTGTAAAAACAATCCAAGCAAGCCACAAATATAGAAGTAAATATAAAAGCCCCACCACAATAAACAATTTGGCATATACCCTTTTAGACTTTTCAGAGTACGTACACAATCATATCTGCACATATCTTTTCTATATGTGACTTGCCCAACTTCTACCATCTCAGTTTTCCTAAAAATAACAAGCTATAGCAATCAACAATTACATTAACAAAGATTACATTTGTCCAGCACATACACACACGTTACATTTCACATGCATTATATTCTGGATCCTCTGACATTCAGAAGCAGGCAGGGTGGGGTTATTGGTGTCATTTTATAGACCATATCATTTGTCCAAAGTCTCAAAGCTACTTGCACTGAAGAAGTTGCGACTGGACTTGGGTCCTCCATACCAAACAACAAGTTTATTTCCTATATCACATTATTTCCCACAGGGGTTCCCACACCCAAGCCTCCCCAGCCTCAGCTAAAGTGTCCTACAGAGTATGATAGCTCAAAACTTAAATAGGATACGGTTTTGACTATCACCATGCAATGCAGTTGCCTAGTAGTTTCCTTTAGATGGAAAAATGGTGGCCTTCCCAGCTTGACCTGCCATGTATTTGGATCACATCTTGAATTGACGACCATGGAAAGTTCAAAAAATTCTCTACAGGACCCCACAATGATGTTTTTATATGTAATCCAGCTAATAAACAATGCCAGCAATGGGAACATTCACTATAGGACAATATGTTATTACAAAAAACAACAACAAGACAACAGGCCCAAAATGGAGTCGCTTATGCTAAATCCTGCATCATGAAACTGAGGCTTAATTACAGTTTAGCGTCACCTAGAAATGGAATACTAAACCAGTCAATAAGGAATCCCCTCATCAGCACTAGCTAGGTAACCTACCTGATAGGCCCCTGACATCCCCTAAAGGAAAGTAACCTTGCAATAAACAACCTATATTTTTTGCCTAATAAAAAGGCCAGCTCCCTTTGGCCTATAAAAGTCTTTCACTTTGTACAGCTCCTTGGAACTCCTTTCTGTCTGCTAGATCGTGCTGCCAGATTCAAATTGACTTTTGCACAAATAAAGTCAAAATTTTTAATGTGCCTTAGTTTATCTTGTGACAGTTTTAATGAAGGGAAAATAGGGGAAGAGATGCAAGATACAGTGTAGTGGAAAGAGCACTACTATTGGGTCATCGGGAAAGTCATGACATATTTTTCTATGTTTTTCAATGCAAAAATGCGTCATGACTTTCCCGACAACCTAATATATTTCATTTCTGAGAAACATATTTTTCCCCACATTTTAATACCCGGAAATAGGCATCCATCTTACAAATCTATGGGTCTTTGATTTGGTAATGAGCAGTAAATGGAGATTCATTAAAACAAGATTCTTGAATAACGCTTACATTTCCCCATCTTGGGCAGGTCATTTAACCTCCCAGTGATGTGAACATGAGGTGAAATATATAAAGCTCGTTACAGGCTACATAGGAGTTGCTCTTAATAATAACTAACATTTATTGAGGGTTTACCCAGTTCCAGTTACTGTTCTTAGCACATTGAGAGGATTTTCTTATTTAATCCTCACAGTGAACCTCTTAGGGAAGTCCTATAAATATCCCAGTTTTATAGATGAGCAAAGTTAGATTTAGAAAGCTCAAATGAAAATAGCTGTACATTAAAAACTGGTGATGGCAAAGCCGGGAGTTAAACAAGGTAGTACAAGGCCAGAAACTTCCCAACTAACCCCAATTCTATTGACCTACTTGCTACCTATGATTTCATAGCTTCTTTATATTTTCCTTCTTCCTTTTCCATCCCTTTATAGTTTATGAGCTGATTTTGATTTATTATAAACTCAGATGCCTTCAGGATTATAAACGTGGAGCTGGTGATGGATGGCAAACATTAGGGATGGTAAACAATATGATTCTCAGTCTGCACACGTGCGCGCGCGTGCGCGCGCACGCGCGCGCGCGCACACACACACACACACACACACACACACACACATCCTCATACTACCAGACTGACCTTTGGATTATGTTTTGCACAGTGGCAAAAATATTAAACAACATATCAAATTAAACAAACCAAGAAAGAAAAAAGCGATCCAACAACCTTGTACTGGCTTTTTAAGAAGGAAAGCAGATTCAATTTTATTAGACATCCTTGTCATGTCCAAAAAAATGTGTCGACTTCAGCTACCAGTTTTGGGAACTTTCATTAAGTTTCCAAGTAATAATACATCCAGATGCATTAAAGAAATACCTGTAAAAACTTCCATAAAGCTAAAGGAGATCCTGAAGAGGAAGAGAAGGTAGCCCAGAATGGACCTATAACTTCCTAGAGGAGAGGTGTTTTGTTTAGGGAGGAGGTGGCAAAGGTATACTCAAAAACTGATTTTGCCAGCAATTTATTTAACACAAATTTGCTGTGAGAATTATAATAATTTCATAATATAGCATACAGGATAGAATCTCTTAATAAGCCAAATAAAAAAAATAATACACTCCATAGCAATGATATATTAATGACACTATTGTCCTAGGCAAGGGAAGCTAAAAGGAATAAAGTCCAAATTCAGATGTGTATCTTTTATACAAATTTGGTTTCTTGGGAAGGCTGGTTTAACCAACCAGGAGCTGGCTTTCAGCCGCCAATACAAAAACCAAAGTTCCATGGAATATTTCTTCGGAACTTTGGTTTTTGTATTGGTGGCTGAAAGCCAGCTCCAGCTCTACAAGTGCTTCATCACAAGACTGACACTGTCTGAAAAGCCAATGCTCTGTTAATAACCATGAACAGGAGGGAAAACATGGCCTGACTTTTGGATACTGAGCATGAAAAGACTCAGTGCTCAATGCTTCCTTATTTTGTTTCAAAGGTCTTATGTACAGATAAACAGTAGCAAAAAAAAGAGAACAATTTTCTAAAATACTTTACTGAAAATTCCTATCACCCTTCTCAGTGTGTCACATACAATACAATACTGTATGTATGAAGAAAAACAAAACCAAACCAAAGTTCCTTGTTGTTACACCATGTTGCTAGGGACTGTAGATGCTGCTATTGGCAGGCAGGCTGACTCCTTCAAGGGGCCACTGCTCAACTTACTGTCAGTGTCTACAAGGCTCATAGGTTGGAGCTAATGCCCCCAGGGTTTCCAGAGAGCTAGGTCTGAAAAGTGTGTCTTTCCAAGATCAAAACCCTGGAATAGTTATCACAAACTCTCAGAATTTATAGTCTAAATGTCCCCTTGCCATAGTTACTTCTCCACACATTCTTGTCAACAGGCCCCCAGCAGGGCCCTGAAGCAGCTGAGCTGTTGAGTACTTACCAATGACAACATATGATGACATCCTGACACAACTTAGCTTCATTCTTTTTTTTTTTTTAAAGAATTTATTGGGGAATTGGGGGAAGGGAACAGCATGGGGGAATCAGGGAAGGGGAGCAGACAGGTAGACAAATTGCTGTTTTGTTCTTCAGTCTATCTGTGGAGGACATCGCTTCACTGGCCCATGTTGGTATTATCATTGCACTCTTCCTGGGTGAGGCAGATCGGTCACCAGCCACTGGACAGCCACTCACAGCAGCTCTTGGCAGCTCACGCTGGCTGCCGGCCACTCATAGTAGCTGTACGGTAGCCCACTGCAGATCCACAGCAGCCTATACTGTCGCCAGAGACTCATAGCTCCAGGTCGAGCTGTTGTTCACCATCTTAGCTGTAGAGGGCGCAGCTTCACTGGCCCACATGTGGGATCCGAACCGGGGCCCTGCTGCTCAGGGCTGGCATCCCAAGCCAACTCTTAACCAATGCGCCACTCGGCCGACCCTTAGCTTCATTCTTATATCAAAACAACCTACTTCTAAAAACAACTTTCTTTAAATCATAGGAAAGTAGATTTGAAATCATATTAAAACAGTACACAATAGGAGATCTCCAATATGATGTTTATATTGAGTGCCTCCTGTCAAATACAACTGTGTCTCAGTATCTACTGGGGATTGGTTCCATGACCATCCCCTCTGCTGCCATAGCAGATACCAACATCCGTAGATGCTCAAGTCCCTTGTATAAAATGGCCTACTATTTGCATATAACCTATGCATATCCTCCCTTATACTTTGTCATCTCCAGATTACAATGTAAATGCTATGTAAATGGTTGTTATACTGCATTGTTTAGGGAATGACATAGAAAAAGTCTGTATGTGTTCAGTACAGTCACAACCATCGTAGGCCTATGTACACAGCACACATTAGCAACAATAACATTTTTTTAATCATTTCCATCTGCACTTGGTTGAATACGCAGATGTGGAACCTGCGAATACCAAGGGCCAACTGTACTAGGTACTTTCTCTTGTCTCATTATCTTTCTTTACCTTACACTATTTCTGAGGAGGGATAGAAGGTCCCATTTTACAGTTTATCCAATTAAGGCTCTAGGGAGTAACTTGTCCAAGGCCTTGAAAGCCTCAGCTTTTACAGTACACTTGACTGGGGGTCAAGGGTGGATGTATTATAAAGCCCAAGATCCTCAGTTATTTTAAAAGCTCCCAATCTAACTTTATGCATAGTTCTGCACTCTCTTTCTAAAAGAAAGCCCTCCAAATTGTAGAAACGTCATGCTCCTCCCCCAACCTGGATCCATGCAGTATGGGAGTCAAAATGAGTGAATAACAACCATCATGATGAAGTCCAACCTGTGACTCCAGCTCTCCCCAGGTGAAGAGAGAATACCACAAACGCTAGGATTGCTGGCCAGCTCCAGGATTGGGGATTTATATTACATCCTGCATTTCTCCTGGAAGCCCTCTCTGTAAATTTAGCATTTAACTCTCTTACGCTAGCTCATCCAGCAGAGATGCTTACAGGCCAAAGTTGACAACATTTTTACAACTTTGGTTTTTCTATTAATTGTAAAGTTGCCCCTAGCCAGCAGGAAATGAGATGCAAGAGAAAGGGGGAGTGGATCCCTTCCAGACTTCTACAACTCTCAGATTATGCTAAACCAGGAGCAAAAACCCTCTTTAGCATTTGAAAGAGAAGGCAATTGTATTACTAAGCCTCACTCAACCGCCTCCAGACTTTTCTCAGCTAGAGAACAAAGGAAAAAAGCAAACACCACTTCACACCCTTATTCACTGGGGGTTAAAAGAGACCTCCCACTATACAAAAGTCCTTCTAAAGGTCAGCTTGGCAGTGTATTGAGGAGGAGGGCACTGGCCCCGGGAACAAAATGTTTACTATCACTCTCAGGCGGGCTGTGTCTGTTTTCCTTGCAGCACGTGCACGGATTACATCTGTCCGAATCGGACATTTTCATCCCCGATTAGCTTGCTGGTGGTCAAATTAGACTTCCTTGGCCCTCCTCAGTCTTCTTCAGGTTCTGGATTCCAGTTGAACCAAGAGAGCAGGGCCACCCTGAGCCAGGACAACTCTCTGCAGATGATCATTCATAGTCAGCAAGCCTACAGCTACTCCTCGAGTGCATAATGTGTATCAAGCACCGTGCTAGGCGCTGGAAGGAGGTGACAAAGCAAGAGCTGCCACAATTGTCTTAGAGCCTCAGTTCAATGGGGGAAGAATGACATTAAAACAATGAAACACACACTCCATTATTCAACAACTACAACTGCGAAGGAGCTCAGTGTTCAAAGAGAGCATAACAAGAGAGTGGCTGACCTCACATGGGCTGAAAGAGAGGGGGCTTCCTTGAGGAAATGAAGGAGTAGGGGTTAGCTACGTGTCAGGGCAGTTGAGTTCATGCTGCGTCTGGGGGGCAACAAGTCTCTGACATGGGAAAAATATGGCCTGGCACAGGAATTGGAAGAAGACTAGTGGCTGGATCCCAGAGGGAAAGCCAGGATGGGGCTGGGGACTATGTAGGTGGGGAACTTCTGCAAGGCTTTGTATTCTCTAGGCTCTTGCCACCTTCTCCAAAGCAGTGGGGAGCTACTTATGGGAGTTTAATGAGGGAAGCGACTTAAGGGGTTAGCCATGTAAAGAAAAAGTTTTAGGGGGAAGAGCTGGATGCAGGGAGACCAGTTAATAAGCTATGTCAAAAGTCAAGATGAGACGTTCTCGATTTTGAATGAATTGCCTGTGGATCTCATACAATGCAGATTCTGATTGAGGAGGTCTGGGGTAGGGCCTGAGATCTGCACATTTATAACCCAGGCGCCCACACTACTGGTCCACACCACAGACACTTTAGTAACAGGGTTTTAAATCAAGGTGTTTGCAATGGAGATGAATAAAAGCAGACAAATTTGAGAGCTATTGCGTGGGAAGTCTCACAGGTCTCTGACGTGGGCATCTTGGTGGAAGAGGGTGGTATTCACTGAGACAGGATGCAACAGAAAAGAAAAAGCAACTTTGGGTGGGAGGTGAGAAGCTCAGTTTTGGACATGTTGAGTTTGATGTGTGTTCGGAATCTCTGTGTAGGCTTTGGTACATATAGATCTGAAGCTCAAGAAAGAGGAGGAAGCTGAAAGCAAAAATGTAGGAGTTACCATTATGTAAATGGTAATTGAAACTATGAAAATGGATGCTATCAGCCTAGGGGGAGAGTATACAGCAGGAGTCACAAATTCAAATTTGACCTGTTGGTCATCTGTCGGTCTTCTCTTAAGTATTTTGGGGAGAGAAGAAGCCCAAATATGTAACAACTGAGTGTGGAGAAGAAGCCAGCAAACAAATCTGAGGAGAAAAGATCAGAGAGATGAAAGGAAATCAAAGTTGCTATCCAGTAGTTATTGCCTTCCTTTCTTGCTGACAGAACAGGTTTTAGATATAGAGATGGCTTGAGAGGAAGGAAGGTAAACCCTGCCTGTCACCCAGTGGCTGAGTCGGGGTTGATCTAAACCAGACACAATAATCTCATCCCGCTCTGCCTGACAATTGGGCCAATAGTGGGCTCTGACCAATGAGGCCCAAAGGTCATAGATTGAGGTGGGTGGGCGGGGATTGAAGAAAGGCATTTTTCTTTCCTATAAAAAGGACAAGAACAGGAAAAGAGCTTCCTGGTGCCGCTATTGCCTGATGTTTTTCTGCCCTGAACTCTGACATGATGTCAGAGCAATGCCAGCCATCCTAGGGCTGAGAGGAGATGAAATAAAGGTAAAAACTCCTCAACATAGGAAACATTCAAACCTGTGGAGAATTTGTTACAAGTTTATTTGATCCATACTGATGACAATTGCTGTGAAGCAAAATCTCAATGGATTGAGAAAATGCTCCAGAGAATGGCAAGTTTGCAGTTAATTTTATACATTAGAATCAAAGGAGGAGATGTAAGGAGGGTTCCATGAAATCCATTGGTGGTGGTAGATCAAGCAGGTAGAAGAAAGCAAAGCCAGGAAATCTCTGGGACTGGATAAAAAGTAAAACAGAGAGACATATACTTCTTTTACATTGGTGGGTACAGGATAGTTTATAATTAACATTTACAGCACAGAGATGGTATTGGGGGAACAAGATAACAATGAGGGGTCCTGTGGTCTCATGCTCTGGTGCTGTGGGTGTGCCCTCAGGGGTCTGGAAATGGAGATTACTCTGACATTTCAAAGTTTATTTGAGTCAAACTGAGGAAAACTGCCAGGAAGCAAAATCTCTACAGACTGAGAAAATGCTCTGGAGAATGGCAGTTATCTTACATGTAAAAAGACAATAGACGTAAGGTAAAGATTGACCTTTGTCAAGGAAGTTACAGGCCTGGGGTGTTACTATCTGCCATGACCAGCTTGTAGTTAGGAATGTCTATGTTCAGTCCATCCCATGTGGTTACTTTTGATCTCTGAATTTGTAGGGCCCGCCATGCTGGTCTCCCCTGAGCTTGTCCGGTTTAGTATGTGGCCTCCTTTTTGTCCACAAACCCTACAGCTAAGGGTGGTGAAATTAAAAACTGAAAGTGTCCGTGTTGCTGGCAACACAGCTGAACCACTGAGCTGCTCTGGAATTGGATCCTAGGGTTTTTATTAAGTGACATGATAAATGCCCATAATTGCTTAAGCCACTGTTAGGGGATTCTGTCACTTGCAGCTGAATGTAGTTCCAACTGTTAATTAGTGTATATTGTATTAGTGACATTGTATAGTGTAGATCTGGAGTTAGGCACGGTTCAGATAGACACAGTGTTTAATTTTGGACATTTTGTGTGGTTCCTCATCTGCAAAATAGAGATAATAATAGTATCTCTTCCAAGAACTCTCATATACTGTTGGTGGCAGTGTAAATTAGTAAAGCTACTTTGTAATTTTACAGGATTTACTAAAACTAAAAATGCATGACGCCTAAGGCCCAGCAGTTCCCCTTCTAGGTAAATCTTAGAAAGACTCCTACCCAATGCATTGAGAGATGTACACGATTATCCATTGAAACAATTTTTGCAATAAGAAGAAATTGGTAACAGTCTAGATATCCATTAGGGGAAAATATATAGGCAAGTTATAGTATATCAATATGATAGTATATAATGGAGCAGTTTAAACAGATGAACTAGCTCTCTATATATATCAACATGGATGGATCTCAGAAACATAATGCTGAATTAAAAAAGCAAATTGCAGAGTGGGACATGCAGTATGATCCATTTATATATATTTTAAAAGCAGACACTACACTGCATATTTTTGTGGATCTGTAAGTCTATGGAAAATAGATTGGAAGGACATACATTAGATACACTTGGGGATGAGGGATAAAAAAGATAAGAAAAAATAGGGGTCATGTCTAGACAGATGATTATGTCATGCCAGTAATGGATAAGAATGACTGATTGAATCAATTCAATTCCGTGCATCTACAGCTCAACCTTAGAAACAAAATAAAATAAAACAAAATAGTATCTCTCTCCTAGGATTAAATGATATAATAGCCTAGTGTCTGGCACGTAGTAAGGGCTTAACAAATGGTGGTCATCATCATTATTGTTATGACTACCTGCTTGTGCTCTGCCTTTTTGCTTTCCATAGGCTCTTTCTAGTACAATAATCTTAGAAAGATAGGGAGTTAGGTTGGGTAGTTCTCTCTGCACCTACATTTCCAATTCTCATTTATTGGTTTGAGGGCTGTAAAAGTAAAAGTCTTGGTTTGGGCCAGGTCTCGATGTGCACGGAGGCAATTCTACTGGGTTTTTAAAATAGTGCTCCAAGGCTCACCCAATGGCAGCCGCAATCCACTAATTGTGGATTAACCACAAAGAGAGGAACACCTTACTAGTGTAAATCCTAGGATTTTGCGTAAGCAGCTTATTTAATCAAGACAAGATGGAGCAAAAAGGGAAACTTGTTGGTGCATGTGAAAACTGGAAGTTTCAAGAAAAAGAATTGGCTTCAACTTTCTCAACCAAATTGGGGATTTTTCACTGCCCTTGCACCTACCTACTTATGCTATTTTCTACAGCTGAGAGTCTGTTGCTCACAGTATTCACTTTCACATACCAATTTTTGAACCAGTTCTGCAAGCAACTGAGAGAAGTTCTTACTCACCTACATGAAAAAGGAATTCATTTCAAGCATCCTCTATAGCTCACATAATGAAAGGAAATGCTGAGAACCAGGTCTTGGGAAGAAAGGAAAGCGGGAAGCTACAGGATCTTACTAAGGAATACATCGTCTTTCTTTAGGTCATGCCATGAAAATAATCCAGCTCTATCCAGGTACAGTTCTCCTGTCATTCTCCCTGAAGAGAGTCTGATAAGCTTCATTTGGGTCATATGGGAGGGGGACCCTGTGATTGACAGTCCTATTAAGACCACCTAGAATTGTGACTGAGCAGTCCCCCAAAAGACAAGCTGCTCTAATACAAGGGAAAGGATGCTG
>NW_017731380.1:4017676-4060230 GCF_001890085.2 Hipposideros armiger | reverse complement strand
AAAAAAACAACAGATTTGTACTACACAGCTAAGGGTAGTTTGCACCTTTTTAGAGTTCCAAAGGTCACAGATGGAAAGATAGGATATTACAGCTTCACTATTAGCTTGCTTAGTGTCTTGGGAAGCTTAACCTCACAATTCTATCTGTTTCCTCTTCTATACTTGGAAAATGGGGTTCATGACATATACACCTTTTTTATGTTACCAAATATAAATCTTGATATATTAATAATAACTCTGAGCTGGAGAGGGTCTCAGAGCTCTTAGAGGAGTGATTCTCTCAACCTTGCCTTGGCTACATATTAAAATCACTTGGGGTACTATTTAAAATTGCACACGCCCAGATATTCTGATTTAATTGATCTTGGGAGGGAGAGCTTGGGTATTAGTATTGTTTTAAAGTTTCCCCAGGTGATTCTAATGTGCAGCCAAGGTTGAGAAGCCCTAGGATAGACTTAGAGGGATAGTTTGCTCTCACTCTACTGTCCTCCTTCAAAAAGTCCCTCTGTATTTTTGAGAGGTGACGGCTCAGATTGTTTTAATGATTCCAGTGAGGGGAGTATCTTACAATAATTTGCTCATGCTGTGATAACAAAACACTATAGGCAAGGTGGCTTAAACAACAGAAATTTATTTTCTCATAGTCTGGAAGCTGGGAAGTCCACAGTCAAGTTTCCAGCAGGGAACATTTCCTGGTAAGAGCTCTCTTTCTGACTTGCAGATGGCCACCTCTTCACTGTGTCCTCCCATGGTGGAGAGGGAGCAAGCCCCCTGGAGTTCTTGTAAGGACACTAATCCTGTTGGATCAGGCTTCACCCTTATAACTTCATTTAACCTTAATTACCTCTATAAAGGCCCTGTCTACAAGTACAGTCACATTGGGGCTTGGGGTTTCAACATATGAATTTGGAGGGGGTACACATTCAGTTCATAACAAGGAGATTGCAGGTCATTGAGCTGTAAAGTGCCTCAAATTGTTAGAAAGCTCTTCTTCATATTAAGCCCAAACCTTTCTCTTCCTAAATTGTTTCTACCTCTTAGTCTCAATTCTGCAGAAAGAGTTAAGAGAAATGGGAGGCAACTAACACAAGAAAACTATTTTGCTAGGTATTTGGCATACACTGTACCTCTCAGGCCTCAGGAGAATACTGTGAGGAAGGTATCATTACCCCCAATGTACAGATCAGAAGACTGATTTCAGGGAGGATGAGTCAGCTGCCTAAATTCATAAAGCTGATAAATGGAAAAATTAGAATTCAAACCCAAATTTTCTGCTTCCTAAACCCGTGCACTTTCCAGCATCTTGCTGCAGAAGTCATCTTCACAGAAACCGCTCCGATATATGAAGGTAAATTTGCCTTGTAGGCTTGAAAGCTGCGTCTGACTCTTGAGAACATGCCTTGTCCATCCATATGCTGCTCCTGCCACTGCTTATGTTTTGGTTCTCTGTCTCTCCCTTTCTGCCTTTTATTTCATTCTTTTACTATCTACTTACTCATCATCTTAGCTTTGATTTGCTTTCATCACCTCATGCTTTTGTTTTTCATCAGAGTCTCTTCTGGAATTCCTTTTATTTTACAGACTAGTACAGACCAAACTTTAGCATGTGTAAGAATCATCCAAAAATATTCTGATTCACTAGGTGAGGTGGGGCCCAAGGATTTGCATTTCAAACAAGCTCTCAGGTGACATCATTGCCACTGGTTGTTGGATTCCGTTTTGAAGGTGCTAGTATAGATTAGCTCTTCAGGCTTTCTAAGTAGCTGAACTGTGGAGAGGGTTTCATATGCCTTTTTACTTTCTCTTCTAGAGGGAAGACCAGCTTGCACTTCTAGAACCTATGATTATGACTGGTGTGGACAGAGAAAGCTTGGAAAAGATAGAAATCTTTAGGTCATGGATGCAGAAAGCCCCTCTTTCTGCATGGTATCCTTTCCCCCCTTTTCTGGAACAGCACTTCTCTTTTATTTTTAGGAAGTGGTTTCAGCACACTCTGTGTGATCCTGGTGGGCCTGTCAATCATGTGGCGCCATGTATCCCACCACTGGATGGACAGAGGTGTCAGAAGAGCAGAATGTATACACCATTTCCCTGGACTCAGTAATTGGTCCAGCTTGTTGTTTGTTCAGTGCATGACCCATGAACTGCCAGTCGGAATCCTTTTTCAGGGTTGCCACAAATGCTGAGAGGAAAGGGGTTCTTTTCCTTGCTGTGGCTGGCTGTTGGTGATGCTGGTGACCATCTTTGCCCTGACAATGAGGGAGCCTACCTGGGGGTAAAGCTCACACAAAGGAAAATCGAACCAGACGATAAAGAGAGAGAAGGACAAGTCTTCATGGCACTGTGTCTAGCTTTGCTGAAGCCTGTTTCTCCTGTCGAGTGCCCATTCCCTTCAATCAATAAACACAGTTTGGCTTAAACTTGTTTCAGTTGAGGTTTTGCTTTTTGCAACCAGATTTAAACTGTGAAGCATGTCCATCTTGTTCAATGCTGTATCCTCCCAATGCTTAATGATCAATACCTGCTCACAAAATAACACATGAAGGAACAGAGAGAGTTCTCACTGTACAAGTATTTTTCTGTGTCTCAAAGTTGGCTAAAATACTACAACTCTTTCTGGTAACTGAGGGAGGAAATGGCTTCAGAGTGTTTTTTTTTTTTTAATTTTTATTTCTGGACTATGGCAGAAACTGGGATGAGACTAGTGGTTAAGAGTCCTGACTCTGGGTTGGGCAGAATTGGGTTCAAATGATGGCTTTACAAGTTGCCATTGAGTTGTAAACTCTCTGAGGCTCAATATTTTTGCATCTGTAAAATAAGGGTAACACTATTTATGAAGCTATGACCACATGGGTCTGCTCCATTCCTGTTCCTCACTCTCTTTTTCATAACTTAACCTGCTCCTGTGGTCCAAGGTGGACATTTGTCCCAAGCAGGGCCAATGACAGTGCCTTTGTCCCAGCAGCCAGATGAACTCTGCTTGGGATTCAAATTGTAAATGAAAACCCAAAGAGGTGAAAGGCAGTTTAGACAGAGTCAACCCACGGCAGTGCTGCAGGCTGGGAAAAGAAGCAAGCACTGTGACTGAAAGCTGCAGAGTTGTCCTTTCCGTCTTTCCTAACCAGGTTTGTGCAGTTCTGCTGATTTGCGAGCCATCCAGAGGCCTTCCAATAAATCTTTTTTGGCTAACGTAGGATACAACCAAAGAGTCTTAATGAACCAACCCACTTCAAAAGTTAGCTTTGAGAATTAAATAAGACGACACATGTCAGATAATGTGCTCAGTATTAGGGATATAATAAATGCTTAATACACATTAGCTAGTATTATTACACTAATTTGACATCCTACTTGGTGGACCTTACAGGATTAAACAACTAAATCCCTGTTTATTACCCAGAAGTCAGCTATATGTAGTTGCCCATGTAAGAAGCAGCTTGACTGTGAACTGGAGCCTGTACACCAGTATCTATTCTTATGCCTTTAATAAAGATAAAAGTCAGATGGAGAGATTCTGGTTCAGTAGGTCAGGATGGGGAAGGGGTGTCTACAGCTCAAATTTGAAACTACTAATTATTTTCTCTATCCATGGTGTCTCTCTTTTGATTAGCAGATACATGAAATGCCCATTGTGTCTCAATTTGGGGTTCTAGAAGCAGATTGCTCTTTGAAAAGCCAGAGCCCTCAGCTTGATTTCACATATATTATATGTGTTACATCAGTCTGTCTGTAGTAGGCTGAATAATGGCCCCAAAGATGTTAGGCCCTAATAGCTGGACCTTATAAATGTTAACTTATAAGGAAAAAGGATCTTCGCAGCTGTGATTTAGTTAAGGACCATGAGATGGAGAGATTATCCTGGATTATCTGAGTGGGCCCTAAATGCCACCATAGGTGTCTGTATAAAAGAGAAACAGAGGGAGTTTCTACCCACAGAGAGGAGAAGGCCATGGGAAGACAGAGGCAGAATTACGGTGATGTGGCCACAAACCGAGAAATACCGACAAGCCACCAGACGGAAGGGTCAAGAAAGGGATTCTTCCCTAGATGCTCCAAAGGGAATGTGGACCTGCTGATGCCTTGATTTCTGTCTAGTGAAATTGATTTTGAATTTCTGGCCTACAGAACTGTGCGAGAACACATTTCTGTTGCTTGGAGCCACCAAGTTTGTTACAGCAGCTGCAGAAAGCTAATACGTCATCCTAAATACATTTGTCAAATGCATCGACAATCTGTCTAATGAAAAGCTATAAGAGACAGAAACTTTATTCTACTTATATAAATTATCTGACCCTTTTCTATCCTGCTAATTTGCCCCAAAGCTGAGTTGTTAATACACAGCTTCACCAGCTCCTGCGGTATCACTCACAGACCGCCCCCATTTGAATCGCCCTTCGGTGACAGGCACACAGGTTGATCTGCTTCGGATGCAGTTTCCATTGCCCCTGGATCTGAGTTGCAGTCTCATAGCCCTTTGGCTTCTTCTGAAGGAGGAATGAAAGAGTGTGGCTGGCTGTAGATAATAAGCCCTTTTCCTCCTCTTTTCTACCCCCTCCAGAAGCAAGAGACTGGTTCATGGCACAATTTCCTTCTATCATTCCTTTTATTCCTTTGGGATGGGGTCAAGTAAGGTCAAACCTCTTTGGGGAAAATCAAGAAACAAAACTAAAGTCTTCTTTCTTCTTTCAGATATCTCCCCCTAAGGTAATATGTAATTTGTACATGTACAAATGTTTGTAAAGAAAAAAATGCAGACAACATGGAAGAATGTACAGTAAATAGTTCCTCTTTTCACATCTTCTCATTTTACTTCCTTCCATATATTTAAACTGCTGATGTTTCCTTCCGTAAATTTCTTGAAATGCTTGTGCACGCCTTTGGTGTGTAAATGCCTGTGTGTGTACTTGTACACATATAGACAGAGGCTTTCTGTTGTTTTAAATTGATAACAATAATGGGAAAGGGTTAAATGTTGAATCAAAGCAACTCTGTTATGACAAGATCAGGACCATCGTTAGGAAAAATAGAACACTAACACTCGAGCTTGGGACATCTGGATAGATACTATCTAAGATTTTGAACTCCACACTTCTCTGAATTCTCCTGTCCTGCGGAAATGCTTATCCTTCTGCATAAAAAGCTAGCACTCTTTCCTTGCTTGAAGACAATACAGAGTCTTTCCCTGCAGAGCAGCACATGCCTTCCTCATGACCTGTCCCCATTTCCCTTCCTGATCATTAGGCCTATAACTAGGATTAAGTTCCAACACAATACAGCTGGGGACATGCTGGGACCAATAAAGAAGAGATGAGGCCCTACCCAAAGAATTTATTGGGTTGTTGGAAAAGTCATGACGCATGTTTGCAACACATGGCACTAGTTCATTTTTGGAAGTACTAGAGTCATTCGCATCTATGTTATTCCTATGTCATTTGACAGCTGACAGTTCTAGCTACATTCTAGAAACAAAGTGAGCGATTTGGTTGAGTCTTGGAGATTTTACAACAAGTTGAAAATGGAAGACCAAACTGTGCATTTTTGCCATATTTTACTGTTTGTTTTACTTCCATAAAAGAAAGAACGCGTGTCAAGCTTGTGTAAAGTTGCATAAAGTTTACGGTGACAATGCTCTACAAGAATGTCAGTGTCAATGATGGTTCCTGAAATTCTGTGCTGGTGATTTTGATCTCAGTGACGCTCCTCGGTCAGGGAGGCCCACCGAGGTTAATGACGACAAAATAAAGGCATTGATTGAGTCAAACCCATGTTACACAGCACAAGAGATTGCAGAAACATTGAACATCCATTATTCAAGCGTTCACAGCCACCTGAAGAAGCTGGGATACGTAAGCAAGCTCGATATTTGGGTTCCACATGAACTCAAAGAAGTTCATTTGACGGCGCGCATAAACATCTGCAATATGCTCATTAAACGTGAGGAAAACGATCCTTTTTTGAAGCGACTGATAACTGGTGATGAGTGGATGGTTGTTAACAATGAGGTGTGCAAATGGTCTTGGTCCTGACGTGATGATTTGCCTCAAACGACATCGAAAGCAGACATTCATCAGAGGAAGGTTATGCTCTCAGTGTTGTGGTATTTTAAAGGTGTCGTGTTTTTTGAGCTCCTACCAAGAAACCAAACAATCAATTCAAATGTGTACTGTCGGCAATTGGACAGTTTGAATAAATCCATCATCCAAAAATGTCCAGAGCTTGTTAATTGTAAAGGAGTTGTGTTCCATTGTGACAATGCAAGACCACACACACGTCAAAAATTATTGGAGCTTAGATGGGATGTGTTGCCACACCCACCATACTCGCCTGAACTTGTGCCATCAGACTTCCACTTGTCTCACTCTCTTCAAAAGTCCTTACGTGGTATAAAATTCAATTCAGATGAGGCTGTAATTCAGCACCTTGTTCAGCTTTTTGCAAATAAAGACAGGTCCTTGTATGAATGAGGAATTATGAAGCTCACTGAAAGATGGCAAAAGGTTATCCAACAAAACGGGCAATATATCATTGATTGATCTTTATTATTTATATAAATAAGTAACCTTTGAAAAACAAACAAAATACTTCATGGCTTTTCCGACAACCCAATACAAGACCTAACTAGAATGTATTGGGAGGAGCTGTGGGAGCTTTATGGGACTGGATTTTGAGGCTGCTCCTGATTTAAAGCAGGCTGGAACAATATATTGGTTAGGGAGAGTTTACTGATTTGTGAACACTCTCTCAAAATATGAGATCCTGTCAGGGGTCCAAGGAGATGATAGGAACTCACCACTAGTAAGGATCCTAGAAGCATGGAAAAAATGATGGCTCATGCATGCTAAATGAAATTGAAGTGCCAGAATTGCTGTGGTAGACAGTGGAGAATGTGATTAAAAGGTTCAAGGAAATGGGCATGCCCAAAGTGGATATACAGGCATAGCTTGGATATATTGCAGGTTCAGTTTCAGACCACTGCAATAAATGGAATACAGCAATAAAGTGAGTTGTTCTTTTTTTTGCTGGTGGAGTCTTGCATTCAATTTGTAAAATATGCAATATTTGGGGCCGGCCGAATGGCGCATTGGTTAAGAGCTGGTTTGAGACGCCAGCTCTGAGCAGCAGGGCTCTGGTTCGGATCCCACATTAAGGCCAGTGACGCTGCGCCCTCTACAGCTGAGATGGTGAACAACAGCTCGACCTGGAGCTGGGCTGCAGTGAGTTGCCAGTGATGGCATAGGCTGCAGTGAGGCTGCAGTGGGCTGCTGTAAAGCTACCATGAGTGGCTGGCAGCTGGAGTGAGCTGCCAAGAGCCACTGTGAGCAGCCGTCCAGTGGCCGGTGACTGATCTGCCTCACCCGGGAAGAGCGCAATGATAACACCAACATGGGCCAGTGAAGCAACGTCCTCCACAACTAGACTGAAGAACAAAAGGACAGCAACTTGTCTGTTCCCCTTCCCTGATTCCCCAACACTGTTCCCCTCCCCCAATTCTCCAATAAAACTTTAAAAAATATATGCAACATTGTGACGCACAATAAAGTGAAGTATATAAAACAAGGTATGCCAGTATATGTAAGGCTGGAAGATACACCAGATGATTATGTATTATGGGAAGGGCTATTGGATACATCATTGCCAAAACTGTAAGTAATACACTGGTGATAGGGTACCACCATCACTAAAGAGTTTAGTGATGGATCTCCTTTATAAGACAGGGTTAAAAGTAGCAGAGGCCATTACAGAATTAGGCTCAATGATAGCAATGGGGATGTTAGGACTCCAGAACAATAGAGAGTAGATACTGGCACGTAATTGCCAGATGCAAGGTGGGTGAAATTTTCTTAATGTGTGGCAGAGTCATAGGATAGCCAAGGGGGTCTGACCTGCTGGGAACACAGTATCCCCCGGGGCACCCAACAAGGATACAACTCAGCTTGTATTGTCAGAAGGAGCAAAAAAATGGATGGCCACTAGACTGAGGGAAATTAAATGTTAGGATCCCTTGCTCAACTATTGGACCTGAATTATTGGGTTGTTGGAAAAGTCATGATGTGTTTTTTCTATGTTTTTCATTGCAAAAATGCATCATGACTTTTCTGACAACCCAATAGTTTCCTGCTACAGAATCCATTGGCTGAAAAGGCTCTTACAGTTAGGTATCCCAAACCTTTTGGAGATTGTGGGAAACAAAGGTCTTAGTTGATATTGCTCTTTAGAGACCAAAAGTATCATCATGGTCTCCCTGTCAGAGTGGAGGCTTATAGAATCTTGACCAAGGTCCTGCTCACAGCAAACTTACTAGATCTGTTGATCCACCCAGCAGTCATTTTCATAATTCCCAAATGTATAATTGGGATTGGTCTATGTAGTAGTTGATGCAACTCCAATTTCAGGTTCTTAGTCTTTGGGGTAAAGGATTTCATAATGAGGAGGACCAAGTAAAAGCCTCTGAAAATACTCCATCATCCCCCCAATTCCATCCAAGAACCAAAAACTACTATCACATCCTTAAGGTAATGTGGCAAAAATTTGTGCCACCTTTAAGGATACAAATGATGCAGAGATGTTGGACTCTATCACATCTCAATTTAATTTGCCAATTTGGCCCCAAGAAGAAACCAAGTGGATCCTGGAAAATGATAGTTTCCTGCAAATTTAAACAAACTGTTCCCCTACTTCAGCCACAGTACTAGATATGATTAATATATTTGCTAGAGCAGATTAACATGGTTTCAGTACATGATACATGGTCATTGACTTGGCAAATGCAGTATTTTATATTCTGATAAACATAACATCAGGAACAATTTGCATTTACATAGAGTGGGTAATAATAGTATATATTTACAGCTTTGTCCCAAAGTTCTGCTAATTCTTTGCTTCTTATAAGACTATAGTCCAAAGAGATCTGGACCATCTGGACATCCCATAGAACTTCACATTGACCCATTACATCAATGATATTATGCTAATTGGGGCTAGTGAATAAGAAGTGTCTAGTACACTGGAAGACTTAGTAAGACACACATGTTCTATCCCGAATAAACACTATCAAGAATCAGAGCCCTGACATATAAGTAAAATTTTGTAGTCTTGTATCAGGGGTGTGCCAGGGCGTATCTTCCAAAGTAAAAGACAAATAATTATATCTTGCACCTCCGACTACAAAGAAGGAACTCCTATGCTTAATAGGCTGCTCTTAGTTCTACAGAGACCACATTCCACAGTAGAGAATACTTTTCCAGCCCATATACCAGGTGACAAGAATTGTTGCCAGCTTTCAGTAGGTCCCAGTGCAAAAAAAGAGTTCCGCAGCAAATTCAAGCTGCCATGTGAGCAGCCCTGCTGTTTGGGCCATAAGGCCCCACAGTCCCTGTGGTATTAGAGATATCAGTAGCAGGAAAAGATAGCGTGGTAGCAGGATTTATGCAAACCCCAGTGGGAAAATAACAGTGTAGACTCTTGAGAATCTGGCACAAGGAGAATTATATACTTAAAAAAAAATTCTAGCATGTTGTTTGGCATTGGTAGAGATGAAATGCCTGACCACAACACATCAAATAACCATCCCTATCAAGAGCCAGGTCTGCAGAGAGTCCTCAAATCATGAGGTTGCTTGAGACTTGTAGCCGTGTGTTGTAAGATGAGCATGGGCTTCAAGTATGAGAAAGACTAGAGAGCAAAATCAACCTGCAGACATCTATAGCCCAACTTCCGTGACCATCACCACTGTGCACAAGTGCCTCCTGCTCACCTCACTATGATCATATCGAGAAACTCTTAATACCAGCTGATGGAAGAGCAAAAACTCCAAGTGTGGTTTACAAATAGAACAGCTTAGTATGTGGGTGCTTAAAAATGGAAGCGACTGCACTGCAGCCTCATTGTGAAGTGGCTTTGAAAGATAGAAGTGAGGGAAAATTCTCCTACTGGGCAGAGTGTTGGGTGATGCACCTGTTTATACATTTTGTGTGAAAGAAGTGACCTGAGGTGACAAAATATCCAGATTCCTGGGCAGGTGCCCATGAATGAGTAAGATTTAAAGAATGAAACAAGGAGGTGGATGAACATATGGGAGTGGGAACAAAGTGTGAAAATCTTTGTACCATATGTTAATGTCCACCAGAGAGCATTAACCACGGAGGAAGATCTAAACTGTCAAGCTGACAAGATTACTCCACTACTCTGGCATCAGCTACTCCAGTGCTGGCTCATGCGGACATGAATATGGTGGCCATGGAGTGAGAGATGGATGCTCTCATGTGTCCAGCAGTACCGATTCCCACTTACCAAGGCTGATTCCATTGTTGCTGCCATCTTCTCTAAGAAGATGGAAACTTTCTCTTTTGCTGTCCTCTTTTGTTTCTGAGCTCCCACCAGAATTGCCCTAAAATGTCCATATTTCTAGCATGTGCCTCAAAACTCTTTCAGCCTCTTTCCATTACCTAGTTCCAAAGCTGCTTCCACATGTTTAGCTATTTGTTACAGCAGTACTCCATCTGTCTCAGCTGAGGCTGCCATCACAAAATACCATAGACTGGGTGGCTGAAACAACAGAAATTTATGTTTTACAGTTCTGGAGGCTGGGAACGCTAATATCAATTTGGTTTCTGGTGAGAGCTCTTTTCCTGGTTTTCTGACAGCCGCCTTCTCACTATGTCCTCACATGGCTGTTCCTCGGTTCATGCACTTGGGGCAGGAAGAGGGGGTGGGAAAGGTGCACGGAGAAACAGGGAGAGATTTTTTTCTTCTTCTAAGGCCTCCAATCCCATCATGAGAACCCCACCCTCATTATCTAATCTAGCTCTAAATACCTACCAAGTGCCCCACCTCCAAATATTGGGTTGTTGGAAAAGTCTTGACGTATTTTTTTCTGTTTTTCATTGCAAAAAATGCATCATGACTTTTCTGACAACCCAATACCATCACATTTTGTGTTAGGGCTTCAAAATTTGAGTGGGGTGGGGGGACACAAATATTCAGTCTATAACCTTATAATCTTTTTTTATATTTATAAGGTTAGTAGTAATGTCCGCTCTTTCATTGCTGATTTTAATAATTTTAGTGTTCTCTCTCTCTCTCTTTCTCTCTCTCTCTCTCTCTCTCTCTCTCTCTCTCGTGTTTGATTAGACTGAAAATTTGTCAATTTTGTCCATCTTTTCAACAAACCAACTTTTAGTTTTACTGATTTTTTTCTATTGTTTTTCTATTCATTATTTTAATGATTTCCACTCTAACCTATATTATTTCCTTTCTTTTACTTGCTTTGGGTTTAGCTTCCTCTTGTTTTTATAGGTCCTTAAGGCAGAATGTTAGGTTATTGATTTGAAATCTCTCTTCTTTTTTAATATAGGTGTTTACAGCTATGAATTTTTTATGGGCACTATTTTCATTGTATCCCATATGATTTGTATGTTGTCACAATGTGATTTATAGATGATGTATTACAGAATTGTACACCTGAAACCTATGTAACTTTACTAACAATTGTCACCCCAATAAACTTTAATTAAGAAAAAAAGATTTGTATGTTGTGTTTTCATTTTCATTCATCTCAAAGTATTTTCTAATTTCTTCTGTGATTTCCTTCTGACCCTTTCATTATTTTTGGTTATATTTAATTTCCATGTATTTGTGAATTTACCAAATTTCCTTTTTTTTTTTTTTACTAATTCCTAATTTTATACCACTGTGGTTGGAGAGCAAACTACATAGGGCTTCAGTCTTTTAAAATTTACTGACACTTATTTTATGGCCTAATATGTTCTATCCTGATAAGTGTTCCACATGTACTTGAGAAAAATATGGATTCTGTAGTTGTTGAATAGAATTTTCTATAGGTTTCTGTTCATTGAATTATAGTGTTCTTTATTGTCTTTTATTTCCTTGATTTTCTGTCTAATTGTTCTATCCATTACTGAGAGTGAGATATTGAAATTTCCAACTATTATTGTTGAGTTGCCTATTTTCCCTTTTAATTTTGTTACTTTGTAACAAAATTTTGTTTCATGCTGTGGGAAGCCCACAGTGGGGAAGGCCATGAGAAGGACTTACTTCTCGTCATGCTCCCAACCAAGGACCAGTGCTACATGCCAGCCATGTTAATGAGCTGTAGCAGATGTTCCAGTCCAGTCAAGCCTGTAGATGACCACAACTCCAGCCAATGCCATGCAGAACAGAATCATCCACTCAAGCCTAGTCAGCCCACATAATCATGACAGATAATAAACAGTGGCTGCTGTTTAAAATAACTAAGTTTTGGGGCAGTTTTATACCCAGCATTTGATAACCTATTTTACTACTATTTTGTAACATCTCTAAGAGACCATGTCCTGCTAGGTAACTGCAGGTGTAAATTGTCATGGGTTGGAGGGTAGGAAGTGGAGACAACTATTTTAATAAGTGTATTGTGAAAGAGAGATGCTAGAGTGGTACACGTAAAAAGGTCTGTATTTGACGAAGGTGTTATGTTAGTTTTTAATATAAAAACATTTAAATAGTATTAAAGAAAGTGCTAGTATAACCAGGAAACACTGAAGATGCGGAAGAGAGATGGGTTAATTGATGGAAAAAGAGTTTCCTGTGGAGATGGGTAAAAATGTTGCCTTATTCAGGCTCCCAGAAAGGATCTGACTGGTTTCATTAGACACGATCCAATGTACAGACTCTGATTTGGACTCGCTTATCCTGCCCCCTTGGCTGTCACTCTGTGAATAGCTGCTTTTGACTCAGCACTAATCCCTTTTCTAATCACCTATGACTAGTGTCTTACATTGTATTGGTTAGGATCTGTTGGGTTATAAGTCTGTATATTTACATACAGAAAAATATATTTCCAAGTGGCTGAAACAAAAATCTGAATTTTGAGGGCTGGTGAATTTGGCAGCTCAACAGCATCACCAAGATCCCAAGTTCTTTCCCTAATTCTGCTCTGTCACCCTGAGACTTTTGTCTTGTTGTCTTAGGTTGGCTCCTGTAATTGTCTCAAGACGACTGCTGCAGTCCCAGGGGTCATATCCAGAAGGCAACATCAAGGGACAGAAATGAGAGGTTTCTCTTTGCATGGCTCTCCCAAAAGTCCCATATTAGGATTCTCTTCTAATGGTAAGAAGCTCATCGTATGGCCAATCAATAGCATGGGGGACTTTAGGTAGGTTCTTTAAACTTTCTAAGCTTCAGTTTTCTGATCTGTAAAATGAGTAGCATAGTACCTGTCTCAAGATAATTGTAAGGAATAAAAGAGTATTCTAGCAAGTGCACAGCCCGGCGCTTGACTCAGAGCACCCATTCATCTACTCTATCCCTCACACTGCTTAGAGTTGATTTTCTAAGAAGCAAACTTGAGGTTCTCCTCCCACCTAAAGGACCACAATCAGCTTAAAATAAACTTGATTTGTCTTCTGGTACTGGGTCTACTTTTCTGAAAGGACTCAGAAGAGAGAAAAAATAACTGGGTATCTATTAGAAGGACAAAGGGTGAATGGGCAACTGATAGTCTTGCTACACAGGACTTTCAATGTGCAAGAAACTCCTCTGGTTGCCTTGATTCTGAGGGTGGGAGGATTTCTGTGTGCCGGGGAGGAACTGAGATATCAGAATTCCCTGTCTGGGGTAAGGGAGGATCTAGTACACAGGGCAGGAATCCAGGGCACAGATGGAGTACAGGTGCTGATATATGTGTTTGAGTGATAAAGTGGGTGCACATTCAGAGTGATTTATTCTTATCCTAACTATATCCCTCACAGAATAGCCCTAGGCTCCACCACAGCCCTGCATCTGAGCCAGAATAATAAATCATAAAATTCCTTGAGCTCCAAAGAGGGTGCTAACATGAATACTGAATAGTATTTGTGTTATCATGTTACTAAGTCAAAGAAAATACCATGCATTCTCACATGCAGTGTACTTTCTCAAGGAACAATTAGATTTCCCATCTAGACTCTCCTTTTACTTATCTCAATAGACACAGTGCCATCTACTGAAAATAAAGCACCAATAGCCACGGTACCCCGAGGGATTCCCAGAAGAGGCCCCCTCTCTGTGGGCTCCCTGTCTCGCCCACCTCCCAGATGGACTGGAGGGTGTGGGTGGAATACACAGGCTGTTCCCCTGTCACAAACTGTAATGCATCTGTTCTCTGGTGCTTTCTGTGAGCAGCAAGAGTAAGATGTTCCCGTAGGGACCTAAGGAGTCCAGCCAAAAACTTAAAAGTGTCAGTGAAAGCTCTTTTAGGCTACCCTCTTGCCTTCAATCAAGTATGAATTTATATATATAAGTTTATATATAGTATATACATATGTATGTGTGTGTATGTGTATACTATATAGATGAGGCAATCTTTTATATTAAAACACAATAAGGATTATTGACATGTCTTCCCTTGGGTAATTATATGTTTCTTTCCATGTAATGGTATAGCAATGTATTAAAGTCCTTTATCTTTCTGCAACATTTTTAATGACTAAAATAGATAAGAGATTTATAACAGAACCCTGGAACATTATCAGGATTTCTATGTCTTTGAGATTTGTGAATAACCTAGGTGGCTACGAAATTCACTTATGCCAAATTCCACGTTTCACATTAGTTGTGTCCTCTCCAGGTTGCAGTGTCTCTTGGTTTCAGAAACCAAGAAAGAAAAGAAAGCTTGTTGGTCATATTCAGCTCCTTCAGTCAGCAATAAAATAGAAAACAGAAGCTCTTTAAAATACACAACCTTCTGTAGGACATACTCAATTCTTGCCTTCTCCACCTCTCCCTTTACCATTCTTCCTCCCGAGGAATCTTGGCTCAGTCTGGCGGGTAGCCCTTCAGGGACCATTTATAATTTAATGCTCTGGTTTGAATTGATTTTGATTTGGCTTTTGGTAGCAGACCTGGCATCCCTTCCATTTACCCCTCCAAATCTGGCCCCATTTTCTCGATTGCATTTGCTGCTCATTCTTTCTGCTTTCTTTTTATTAGATTTTCCAAATCAAAACTTCCCACCGTTAAGTCTGTGGTCTGGTCATTTATCACAAATATTTTTGAAATTGCCTCATTAAAAGGGGAGTATTTCAAGCTGAAACCTAAATGTCTGTTACCACAGTAACCACCAGCAACTATTTAGAACTGCGGGCTTAAACTAAAGAGGTAAAGGTTGCTGTTGACAGGAGAAGATTGAAAGTAGGCAACTGCAGATTATTGGGCAGAATAAAAGGCTTGTAGACCCAGATGTGAAATTCTCAACCTCAAATGGGATAGCCTTCGATGCAATAAGACAAAGTAAGCTGGTGCCATACCCCTGAATTCTTTCCATTCATGCCGTTTAGAAAGTTTGGGAATTGGAAGTCCTTTTCACCATCAGATTACTGAGGGAAGTTGGATTAAAAGTTTATAACTTCAAACTCACTTAGTCACACTTTATGTGTTCTCAAGCCAGTCATTAACCTCTCTGTGCCTCTAGTTACCAATTTTAAAAACGGGCAAGGCGGTCGGGGGAGGATGATTTGGATAAAGGGAGTCAAATATATGGTAACGAAAAGAAACTAGACTTTTGGTGGTGAGCACACAACAGAGTGCACAGATATTGAATTATAATGTTGTACATCTGAAATTTATATGTTATTAACCAATGTTACCTCAATAAATTGAATATAAAAAACTGAAAGAAATGGGCAAAATAATCCCTATGTCACCAGGTTATGTGAACATCAGTGAGGCAATAAAAGTGAAGCCTTTTTGTAAACAAGGTGCTATATCCATGCATACTAAAATCCATGGTTTACATGTTCTAGAACCTCTTCTGGGTTGCCATCGGTCAACCTTCTCTCTCAAAGATCAGAGAAAGAAGTGTCACGTTAACCTTATTGATTGTCTTTTCCAAGCCAGGATTCCTTAGGCTTTTCATTATTCACTGGGCCTGTAAAAGAGTGAACACTGCCTGTTAGGCGTGTCTTGAAGTACTGCAAAGGTGATTATTAAAAAAAAGTATACTTGATAAATACTGAAGGTTACAAGGAGTGCAAATTACATTCTTTCACCTTCTGTTTTCTTTGCCTTTTCAGATGCAATTTTGGATAGAATGTTACAGAGACAATTAGGAGTGGGAAGCACTGTATTTAAAAAGAAAGAAATGGCAGGTCCGGCAATATATATATGTATATATATATATACACACATATATATACATATATACATATATACATATATACATGAAATGTATATATTTCATATATATGAAATGTAGGAAGATCTACGTTTAGAAAGTAGTGATATGCTTGGGAGTATTTTGTATGTATTGCTATCTTGGTAGAAATATAACACATTAAATCAATGGGATTAAACAAATGACAGAGGAAAAAATGCATCTTGGTGAGCAAAATGTTGAGAGACACAGACATGATTAAGAAGAAAATACTGCCAAGTGTTTACATTCTTATGACCACGAGATGGGTACATTGGAGTGGAGTTTTTGTGGAATTTTTATGAAACACAATAACTATAATCATATATAGAAGGGGTTGAGTTATGGATGTAAGTCAATGCATTTAAATTTGCTAGATAAGAGCTACTTGGGCGCTGCACCCTTTTGTTGTTTCTTTTATTAGCACAACTGCAATCAGCATAAATATTTAAATATTAGTGAAATTTTGATGACTCATGTACCTACATGAAGCATGAATGGGGATAGGCAGAGCCCATTCTTCAGGTGGTCAAAAGTTGGCAGTCAGTTACCTCAAATGTTTTAAATTGCCTTCTTTATCCCAAGTGGATAGGGAGTCAAACCTTCCCAGAGATTGGAAGGTGTGTGTGTGTGTGTGTGTGTGTGTGTGTGTGTGTGTGTGTGTACAGGAGTTCCCAGAATATTGAGAATAGTCAGATATTCAAATCAGAATGGGTTCATCATCAAAGAGATGTCTTGCACATGTTTTGAGAAAGGAGAGACAAAGCAATTCCCCACAAAATTGCTAGTTATACGGTTGTTAATGAGAAATCTCCAAAAACATACCTTTTACTGTTTACCTCTCAGACCTTGTAAATCACAAATGTAGTTTCAGATTATAGTGTAAGACCTATAGAGTAACATGGATATCGCTGTTAGTTGTAAATAGGGCTCTTTATTATGATTGCAGCTTGCTTCTCCTAAAATAAAATTTAGCATTTGCTGAATTTAAGTTTAGCTTGGCTTACTTTTCTGCCAAATAGAATATAAGTGTAATGGATATACTACTGCATTTTAGCTTTCTTTTCAACATCAACCCCAAATTTGAATGTTCTTATTGTTTATTAAACTTTCATGCAAAAACAAAATGGGAAATTTTCAGGGCATAGTCTTTGGCATCAGACAGACCTAGTTGAGATCTTGACAATGGCCCTTATTGATCTCTAATCCTCACTCATATGTAAAAATTAGGTGACAGAAATGCTTATCTAGTGTGGTAGTTATGAGGTTTGAAGGAACTAATGGATGTAGATTGTATTAGAGTACAGGCATACTTCAGAGATATTGCGGGTTTGGTTCCAAACCATCTCAATAAAGTGAGTCACACACTACAAGTCAATCTTTTTGCTGGTGGAGAGTCTTGCCTTCAATTTGTAAAAAACGCAAAAGCTGTGAAATGCAATAAAGTGAGGCACAAGAAAATGAGGTATGCCTGTGTTTGCATAGCTTTGCTAGATAATGCCCATTCTCCTCACCCAAGTTTTGAACTAATTAAGAAATTGACCAGAGTAAGACAGACAGGAGACATTATCATTGAAAACACTGACATTGAAGAGCATGAGCTTCCTGATGCTGAACACCAAAAATAGATTTACCACCTGATCACAAGCAGTCCTAGACAACAGGTCTCCCACTGAGCAAAAGTATTTGCTACTGGGCTAACAGCATGCCTGAGATCAATTGAGAACACACACTCCCTGTGAGATTTGCTACAGAGACAGGAAGAGGCTGGATTATAAATAACGAATTTCTTCCAAGCTCACCAATGAGATAAATCACTCCTCCCACTAGGGAAGGGTGGAAGTTAATGTAGGAGTGTTACAGCTCTTGGAGCTCCCTCTTATGGGAGGAAACATCAGGAGTGGAGAGTAAGTGATCCTTCCAATAGAATGTTTAGCACAGTGCCTGGCACAAAGAAACATTAATCACATGTGTTAGAAGATAAACTGAAGCATATTAAAAATTTTAAGAGTCTGAGCAAAAATCAATTCGAATTGGGTGCCATCCAATCTTTCAGATGGAAAGGAACTCCAAGAAGTTGTACAAAATGACTTACAAGCAAAAGGGAGCAGAAAAAAGGAGGTTATACTAGACATAAAAACGGGCTGGTTATTGCAAGATTTCTTTCTTTTAGGGAATGGCAAGTGTCTATCAGACAGATTACTTAACTAGTATTGATCAGGTGATTCCTAATTGATTGGTTTAAGATTCCATTTCTGGGGGGAACTGAAACAAACTGTATTTAAGTTTTGATTTGGTGGCATTGGACTTAGCATAAGTGACTTTATTTTGGTCCTGTTGTCTTATTTTTAACATAGGCCTATTATAAGTACTATGCCTATTATAATTACAGAGCTTCAAGGAAAAGTGAAAATACTCACAAATTATATTTTGGACGTTGATACATGAGAAAGAATGATAGGTGGTAAGTCTAGATAAGTGGCTAAAACCTGAACAGTAAAGGCCTTAATATTCCATCATATGCATTTTCACTGTGTTTTGTTGACAATGGGTAATCAAAAATAATTTTAAGTCAGGGAGAGACCCTCAAGCTTACATTTAAGAATGTGAACTCTAACTGCAGTGTGCAGGATGGAGAAGACAAAGACAATCCCCAGAAGCCAGGCGCTTCGTATAATGTTCTCTCTTAATCGTCACAACCATCTTGAGAATGACACTGTACTCTCACTACTCTGATTCTACAGATGAGAAAACTGAAGCTTTAAAAGTTTATATAACTTTCTCTCAAGATATTCAGCTTACACAAGAAAAGCCTAGAATTCGATCTCATGTCTACCTAACTCCAAGGCTCAGGACTGGCTTCCTGGGCACATGACCTGTGCATACACACCAGCCTCCACGCTTAGAAGGACCCTGTTCTTGGTTTAAAGCTCTTCTGTTGCCATCTTGCAATTCTTTATAATTTTAGAATAAGAAGGCCCACATTTTCATTTTGCACTTGGTCCCTTAAATTAGGTAGCCAGTCCTGCCAACAAATCTTTTCCATCCATTGTCTCAGTCACCACTTTCACCAAATCTGGAGGATTCTACACAAATGAAATTCTCCTCTTAATTAAAGAAATATGGAAAATTAACTACTCTAGGTGAAATATAAATATGTGGATGATTATAGACCGATGTTTTTGCATTTATACATGTAAATATCCACAGTTCAGAGCCAAATCTCCATCGCCAAACAATTCTTTCTCAGATTTTCTTTGTTTCCTGGGGAGCGTCCCAGGAGGAGGGGCAAGTGGGAGCCAGGCCAAGAAGTGGTGAAGACAAAGTCTGGGTTTTAGTCGGGGGTAAATACATGCATGTCTAAGCACATGTGTCTGGTCATATTCCAAGTCCAAGTACAAATTAATTTAGGATTATCTTTTTGATGTTTTCCATATTTCAGCTCCCATCAGTTGGCACAAATAATTAAGGGATGGTGAAACACATATTGGAACAATTTCACAACTTTTTTGCAGCTGTAGCCCTACTGAAAGTCAGGCAGCTATTATAGAAAATGAAGGAGGGTGTTTTAAAAGAACGTGCTATGTGAGTAGCATTGCACTGGTGCCTTATTTACAATGACTTCATTTCATCATGAAGTCATGATGCTCTTTGAGGTAGTTGGCTACTCTTAATATCTTTTCTAAGAAAAACCTTCGTCTTTAGAGAAAATTTTGAAAATACAAAAAAATAACTCAGAAAAATTATTTTAAATCCTTCTGCAGTTTTTCATATGTACACACAAACACACAGAGAATTGAAAAATGGAAAATAATGGGCACACCATTTATAACCTGTTTTTTTTTCCTTCTAATGTACTGAGCATTAAAATTTTTGAGAAAAAAATACTTTAATAGTTTTGTTGGGCATTTTAATTCTTCTTTCTTTTCTTTTTTCTTTTTTTTTTTTCTCTTAAGACCATTGTAAAAAAAAAATCTGATTATTTTCTTAGGCTAAAGTGAAAGATGCTAGATGCTATTCAAAGGACATGTACATATTTAAGGCCCTTGATGTATCTTGCTGAATTGCCCATACAGATTGGTTTTGATAATATGTAGTCACAGTTTAGTGTGAGAATGCTCTTTTGCATAAGCATTTTTAAGGTTTGGATCTAAATCTGTTTGGTTTTCTCCTTCTAGTTGCTTGTCAAACCAAGGTGTATGCCGTGTGATAGCAGAAGATACCTTGCCACTATACCATACCCACTGGGCTCAAATGATTGTAGAGACAAATTCTCTCTCCTTTGGAGAGAAGAGGTTTTCTTCGTAGTTAACTGTAGCTTTGGCTGTATCTTTATTTACCATAGCTCTGGTTAGGAGACAAAAATATTCCCGAAACATACTTTTTTTTTTTAAAGCTAGATTCTAGTTTTCTCTGTGCCCCTTTTTTTTTTTTTTGCTGAATGATTTTATGGTTAATATATTCTCTCACATATTGCCCTGAACTTGTTTACCCCTTATCAAAGATGTGGATGGTTTCAATCTGGAGACAGAGTTACTCATAATGTTGTACATTGTTGCCTAATTTCAAGCCCCTAAAAATGATTTGTAGATAAGAATTAGATCCTAAAGGAAAGAATTATTCCAATTAATTCTAAACTTTTGATAGCCATTGTTATATTTGAGTGATATTCTTTGAGGATTTGCATGGTTATCAAATCTCTCTAAAGCTTTGTAGAACTCAGCAGAATAGAAGCAGCCTGTAAACCAACCTTTCGAGTAAGCTCAGATATTCGTCATAGGGGCTCAGATACTTTTCCAAGTCCTAGGTTTCCTTTACTGGATGCAATGTTGGGCCCATATCAATGTGAAGTCTAATATGGAATTGTTATAAAGAAACAGTCTCTGGCCAGAAATTGTGTAAGCAATTTTAGGACAATATGACATGCCTTGAGTGATTCAGATCTGCAGTTTGAAGAGATATTTATTTAGTCATACTAATAAAGTAACCATAATATCATTAATTGCTTTCATCTCAACTAATATTCTTTAATCAACTAAAGGACCAAGACAATAATAACATCCACTTGACCTTTAAATTTTAACCTCAAGAGTGTGTCCTCATATGACTGGTAGCAGAGTGCTGGGGGCTGAAGGAAGGGCTGTGTGCAGAGATCCTTCCCTTTTGTTTTCTCATAACATGTCTTTGGAATAGTGCCCTAACGTCTAAGGGTAATTTGTCTGCCTGTGCCATCAGGGCATTGCTTCTGTTTGATTATTAGATCAAATAGGAGGATGAACTAGAGAGCTTCTCAGGGAATCAGGAAAACATATTTTGGGACACCACATAATATTTTGTTTCTGGCTCGCCTATTTTTTAATTTTTTTTATTTTGCTGCCAGTCATTCTACTGCTCATTTTGAAAATCTTTGCTCATTTTTTTTATTGTAAGGTTATCATTTTATAGTGTACTACTGAACATGCTTAAAGATATATCCTCACATTCTTAGGTAGCTCAAATTGGATTTTGCTATTTTTTTAGAACCCTGTTGCTTAGTAGTAATAGGGAGAAGGCAGGGCTAGGGACTGGAAATAGGTACTTTTTAATTGTTTGCAAATTCTGGTTTCTTTGAGGTAAAATTTTGCATTCCCATTTCAGGGCAGATTGCTGCTTTACTTGTACTCCTTACTTTCTAGATCTATGTATACTGGCTATGCGGGAGATGCCACCATGTAATGGTCTCTGAGTCAAAGCATATACTGCACCTAATAAGACAGAATTACATCTTTTCAAGTTGTTGTCTCTCAATTGCCATTATAACTGAGTCTTCAGTTATAAATAGCCCATCCAGCTTTTAAATAGCCCATTCATCTCTGGGAAATGGGTCTGTGGTAAGACCACGTGATTCCATGAGCATTTAGTCCATTGTTGTACTTTCTTTGCTGGGAAAACTCTGTGACAAGCTCACCTGGGGCAGTCACCTTGAAAGGGGATGTCCATTCTCCATAAGACTTACCACAACCACCCCCTCTTACCACTGGACTGTGAATTGGGTCAAATTCCAGAAGAAAATAATCTATACCCCAAAAGAATTTTCAGACCTTGCTAATCATATACATCAACAGAAACCTAGGGAACATCTCTGGGCGGGGGGCATTCTGAGGGCATTTATCCAAAGAAGACTTAATAGTAAAAGGGTCGAACTCATTGATAATGGAGATTCTGGATTTAATGTGTCAGCTTGTACAGCTGGAGGTGGCTCTAACATTTGAGGATTGACTAAAACTTGGACTCAATAGTAGCCTACATTGAATGAGATGACATGCCAGAGCTTCCCTGGCATAATGTGGAGGATGGAATCCACAGGCTTAGGGAGATAAGGCTGTTGTACTAGATTTTATCATATGCAACTTCCATATCCATCCTCACATGTATGTTCCACTAGGCGACCCAGGGTGTGTTCCCTTCATTAAGCCACTGAAAAATACATTAGTGAAGGGAATATTTGCATCTTTGAAACACTCTGTGGTTGCTCTCATTAGAAGGCCATGTATGACTGCTGAGGATGCTGCCATTGAGATGGGCTCCCTGATTTGATTATGATGTGCCGTGGTATGTTTTCTTCATGTTTCTTATTATTAGGGTTTATTGAGTTTCTCGGATCTAGATGTTTATGTTTTTCACCAAATTTGGAAAATTTTCAGCCATTGTTTCTTTAAATGTTTATTCTGTCCCCTATTCTCTCTTTTCCTTTGGGGACTACAATTACATGGGGACCACAACTATAACTGATGTTCTGGCGCAGCTAAATGATGCTCTGTTGATTTTGTTTTCCAGTCATTTCTCTCCTTGTGTTTTATTTTAAATTTCTATAGACATGTGTTTGAATTCACTAATGCTTTATTCTGTAGTATCTAATCCATTCTTAATCCCACCCAGTATATTTTTACCTCAGATATTGTATTTTTTAGCCCTAGAAGTTTGATTTGGATCGTCTTTATACCATCATTTATTTCTTTCCCTAGCATGCTATGGTTTTCTCTACTGTCTTTAACATGTGGATTATTATAATGTTATAATGCTCTGACTACTGAGTACTATTATCTGTGTCATTCTAGGTCAGTTTTAATTGATTTTTCTTCATTATTATGGGTCATATTTTCCCACTTCTTTGCATGCTTGGTAATTTTTTATCAGATAACAACAACTGTGAACTTTACATTTTTAGATGCTACATTTTCTTGTATTTCTATACATGTTCTTGAGCTTTGTTCTAGGATATAGTTAATTTATTTGAAAACCATTTGGTTCTTTTAAGGTTTGCTTTTAAAGTTATGCAGGGCTAATAAAGTCTAGGACTGATGGTTCCCCCCACACACACACACACACACTCCTCATGCAGTATATTTCTGAGTATGCTACCTAGTTAGTGTCCCATATATGCCAAGGTTTTTTCATTCTGGCTTGTTTGGTCACCAGCTATTTCTGGATCTATATGAGCTGTGAGAATGGTTCCCCTGCTCCATTTGAGTGTCTTTCCCCATATTTATGTGGTTTCCTCACCCTCATGAGTCGATCACTGCTCAGCTGAAGGATCTCTAAGCAAGCCTCAATATATTTACAGAATATTTTTGATGACAAATAACAGAAACCCAATTTAAATTAAGTAAAAAAAAAATCAAAAGAGTATTTGTTGCCTCATAAGGAAAATCAAGGGATAGAACCTGCTTGAGGACATGGATTCAGGAGCACATGAGGTCCTCTTCTCGCTTATCCTCACTTCTGCTCTTTCTCCATGTATCTCTTATCTGTGGTTCACTTTGTGTGATATTATATGATTGGAGATAGTTTCCTCCAAGCAGAGGGAAAGGTAGCCCCAAGCAGTGGCAACTTACAATCTCCCTTCTAGCTCTTTTCCCTAAATCCATATACTAACTCCCAAGGAAGACTTCTTGGCTTGTTTGGGTTACACGTCCATCATTGAACCAAATATAGTACTTAAGAGGTGGATTGCTCTGACTGGCAAGGCCAGAGTTAGCCCTACTTTACACGTGTAAAATGAGTTCCTTGCAGGAAAGCACAGTTTTGTTACTAGAAGATGTTGAGCGAGGGATGTTGGATAGATAAACCAGCAATGATCAATGCACCCAGTTTCCTCATTAAGGACTTAGCACAGTGCCTGGGCTATAATAAAGACACAGTACATCTTACGTTATTATAAATAATTTGAGCTTGGTACCTCCAAGTGTCAATAAATTTATTCACCTCTCTGCATCATTAATCCTTAGTAAAGAAGTTTCTCCTTTGTCCTTGCATCAAGAGAGATTTACTTTCTACCTGTGGGCCTCTGTTTCCAGGTAACTGGGTTCCTGATCCTTTCCCATTACAATTTTTCAAATATACCTGTTTCTTCTCTGCCTACTAAGCAGAGATCTGGTGTAAGCGTCAAATTAATAGCAGGAAACAGATGGTCCACTCAAATGGGGTAATTTAAAGAGACTTTAATAAGGGGATTATTACCAAAGGTGTTGGCAGATTATAGGGCAATCACGAGCAGTAGTGCTGGACCCGGGTTAGTAGAAGAGTGCTGTTATTCTCCAAAGCCTAACGGGACAAAGGACAGAATGGGGACTAGAACTGGAAAGAGAGGGCATCTGACAGAGCTGGGATGTTCAGCCAGCCTGTGACGACCCCACGGAGAGGGAGCCAGTGAATAAATACCGTTCTACCTCTCTCTGATCTGCAGTGCTCCCCACGAGGTGAAGCCAACAGGAAGCCAGAGGGCAAAGGAGCCTGTGGTTACAGTCCAAAGGCCAGCCTCCTGCCTGGCACACAGGGCAGGGTGGCGAAGGAAAAGAGTAGATTAGAGAAACACAGGGGAAACATCCAAAATATCCTACCTAGATCGTGGACTTAGTTTGGACACTTTCCCCTGGGTGTATCACACCTGTCTCCATCCCACGGATTGATGTCCCTCTCACTTTGGATGCACAGTTTTGTTCCTTTTCTCAGAATCATCTAATCCTGGTCATGTTCACCAAACCTTTGTATGTCTAGGATTTCCCAGGTCCTGAGGTCGGGGAACTTCGAGCTTCTTTATATAACTTGGAATGGGGAAAATATTGCTAGCTACAGTCTGGTGTTTAAGCAAGTAAAAATGCCAGTTGCAAGAGCCTGGAAAGATGCAGCCTTGTCACAGGAGGTTTTGTTCTTTAGTTGTGAACTAAATCAAACCATTTCTGGGTGACTGGAGAGAATTTGCATCTAGAACGGAAAGCTGTTACCTTATGTGGACACAATTGGGAGGAGAGACTGGGGTTGGCTTTAAAGATCGTCTCGCAGCATCTTCCAAAGGCATGAGATTCACCTCATGTTTTTTTTTTTTTTTCAAAGTCTTTAGAGAGGAAGCCACAGGTGCAGGGCAAGGGAAATCAAAAATTAATAATAACAAGAAAGGAGAGGGAAATGAGGTAAAAACAGGTTGCTGGAAAATATACAGATAAAAGTGAAGTCAAGAAAATGGGCGACACAACAAAATGAAAAGTGAGAAGTACTCAAGATAACCTTTCAACTCAGGCACCATGGGTAATCCTGCAATTAGAAAAAAACAGGCCTCAGTCCAGCTTTGGCTGTGGCACATTGCCCAGAGGCCAAGCAGATGCCGATTAATGCAGTTAAAGGAAAATACAGGCCTGGCCTGTGTGTCTGTCTGCTCTTCATTTTGAGTCCGGCATTCTGTTTTCTGAAACACCTTGGAGGCAACTCAACCAAGGCAAGCGAGGAAGAGAGAAAGCCTGGAAGTCTGGCAGGCCTGCACCGGGCAAGAGCTTTGCTGAGCCATGTGAAACTGGCGGGGGATTTCAGACTGGTACCTCAAGAGAATGTCCCAGTGGTGTTTTGAGTATTGTGGGTATACTGTATCACCTAATATCTCAAAAGGAAACGCACAACCCATGTGCCCCCTGGCTTAAATACACACTTGTTTTCACAGCCTTTGTCTTTCGTAGACCAGCACTCTGTGGCTGTGTTGCTATTGTAAGGATGGAAATAAAAATAGAAACATTTAAATGCTGTGTTGTTTGCATTTTCCGATAGTTAAGAAGCAGCCCATTATTAGCTGGCAACACTGTTGTGACATCAGTGGTGACTTGGCTGCTTGGGATTCAGCTCAGGACATAATTTCCTCCCTGGTGCAATGATTTTTTTCTCTTTCCTTTTTCTTTTTCACCTTTCATGGTTAATTTTCTTGCAAATGAATGGCTACACGGCCATCCATGCTTCTGGTGATTCAAGAAGGAGCTACCAAAGATGCTAATATAATTGTTAGCTTGACCTAGTTTCAAAACTTTGGACCCTCAGGAGCCTCTTTCTTAGGGCTGTCCCCGAATGGGCAAGGGAGCTGTCTCTGTGGTGTTGGGGTGGGCTGGGGGGTGGAGTGTCACATCTCAAGTGGTGTAAGGAGGTCCTGGCACAGAGGAAGAAGGGTCTCTGTGCTGTGCTGGCAAGGGGTGCTGGGGCCTGAGGGGCGGGAGGAGATTGTCCCATGATGGCGGGGAGCAGATGCAGGAGGGGCTGGTGTGGAGCACTGGAGACTAATGGAATGAGAAAAACATCCCTGCCACAGATGGGGACAGTGGAGGTGACAGGAGATTGGGTATTGCAGGCGGTTCAATTCAATAAGAAATATATTGGGGCGGCCAGTTAGCTCAGGTGGTTACAGTACAGGCTCATAACACCAAGGTTCCCGGTTTGATCCCCACATGGGCCAAGGAGCTATGCCCTCCACAACTAGATTGAAGACAACTACTTGACTAGGAGCTGATGGGTCCTGAAAAAACACATTGTTCCCCAATAAAATTTCTTAAAAAAAAAAAAGAAATATGTTAAGGACAATTGGAGTTGGGCTTCTCATTATTGGAGAAGAGAAATACACATAGAAAAAAGAGAGAAAATTAAAAGTGTGATATATGAATTGAATTATAGGTATTAGTATGATCTCATGGTTTTCAATGTATGGAGCAATAAAAGTAAATACAGATGTAAAATGCACATGTATGTGTTTGTGTGTACTTTGTATGCTGCAACCTTTCTCATTGTTGGATTGTTCCAAAATAAAAACAAACAAAAAAAGGTTAACATGGATAATAGTACAACTTACAATGGAGGTAGAGTACAAGACAACGTGTGTTGTTAAAAGAATTAAATGAGGTCATTCATGTAGCAGGTATAACATAGTGCCTGGCACATAGTGAGCTTTCAGTAACTGTTATTATTATTATCCCCCGGGATAAAAACATATCATGAACATTATTCTGCATCTTGTTTTTTTCCCACTAAAAATGCATTTTGGAAATCTTTTCATAATGGCATATACTTTGTTTTTGTAAAATTAATAAATCTAGTTTGTGTTCTTTACTATATTACTTTTATAATTAGAAAAACAAAAAGTAATAATCGTGGGGGGATAATCTGCCTTAGTATGTCATCTGCCAATGACTCATAATTTAATTAATTCTTGTTGCTAATGGAAACCTCTGGTTGAACAAGGCACAGTAGTATTTTAATAGCAGTTCCTTAGTGGAGAGAATGAGCAAAACATATAACACCAAAAACACATGGATATTCACGCTAATTTTTCCTATTTTTGGAAAGCTCTGAATCAAAAGGTAATTAAAGTAGCTGTCAAAGTTTATTTCTTCATTCATTTCTCCAGTCTAGGACAAACCCCTATTGAAGGACTGCTATGACCAGATGCTGTTTGACGTCCTAGGAAGGCAGCAATGAACGCAATGGCACCCCCGCCCTCCTGGGGTTCTTGCCTCCTACAGGTGGGCAGACAGATACTAAACAAACACCTAGTCTTACATGGTACATCAGGTGGTGGTAAGTTGAACATCTGTCTCTCTCCTTCACCAAGAAAGGTAATTTGGTAATTTTTAAAAGTTTGTTCCTTACTAACCATTTGAGTTTTAGTAACCTTTTGAGCCTTGGTTTCCATATATCAAAATGGAGATGATAATGATTAACTTATAAGGTTGTTGTAATCACATATGTTAAATGCCTGTCATAAAGCCGGCCCTTTAGCAGGTACTGGATAAACAGAGCCATTGTTATACGTAAGTTTTCCATTTTGGGGTTCTCGTTTGCGTGACTAAGATAAAGGGGATTGCTTTGATTTACAGTGAAGCTGTTTCCTTCTCCAGGCTGGATGTGTCACTGATATATCCCTGGGCCATCATGATTGGTCACACTTCCTTGACTGTCCTATCATACCTCCCACCCACAAGAATAGGAAGTCCGTTCTTCTATTGGTTTGCCTTTCAGAGGAATCCCAGGAAATCCGTCATGGGCTTTTGTTACCTACCCAGCAGCCCACACTTTGAACGGTCACTTTGCACTTTCCATAGCTGAGGTTTCCCAGGTGGCTCTTCTCTGAGGCCACGCTCGTGCTAAACTCTCCAAAGCATATCAAGTCTAAACTCGGGCCTGGCAGAATATGCTGAATCTTTGGGTCTTTATCCTGAAAACACTGAGAAAACGAAAAGGTTTAAGAAGGAAACGACTTGACTTCACTTACGTTTGTAAAAGAACCTGGTTGCTCTGTAAAGACGCGGGTAGAAGACTCAAGAGAAGACGCAGGGGGAGGGAGGGCTCTGTTGTAACTCAGGTGGAAAACAGTGAGGCTGGAGAGGAAGGGCTGCAGAGAGCAAAGTGAGACAGCTCAGGCTTGAGGCTTACTCTGGAGGCAGAATTGACAGCACTGCTGATGGATCCCATGCAGGAGTGGGGAGGAATAGGAAAGTTTTCAGTTTGACCATTATAGTACATTTATTTATACTCATATGGCTGTGCCACTTATTAAAAATGGGGGGAAAAACCCCCATGGTGTTTAATAAAAATGTTACTAAGTGCTAAAGGACCCTCAAGTGGAGTGCTTGACACATTGCAGAAACCAGTGGGTACTTTTGGGGTTTACAGTTGGCCCTAAATAAACCTCGGGGTCCCAGCCTAGCCCGTGAGGGCCTCTGCATGGCCAGGACCAGTGCAAAGCCCACCTGTAAAATGCCCAATCCCATGCCTAACACATCAGTCCCCTCAGAGCAAAGCTGTTCCTCTCCCCTCCTGTTCTGAGGCTTGCTCATCCTCCACCTCAGGATGATTAAGTTTGGGGAAAATCATCCTCCACATGGGGAATGGCTCCGTCTTCACTGCCCAACCATGGTGAGCAGAACACCCCAAGTGCATTACCCGAAGTCTGGGCTCTTCAGTTTTAAAACATGTAAAATAAGCGTGTGATCCTCCAGTTCACAAACGTTTGATGGCCAGAAAAGTGTATTTTGAATTCTTCAAGAGCAAAGTCCAGTGAGAATTATCAATAATTCTCATTACAAAGAGGGACACTTCACATTTCATGGACTGGAGCATCTATACTCAGATGTATGGAAACCTCACCCTTTTCTGCAAGAATAAGAAAGAGGTACTTGCTGCACATTTTTGCAAATAAAGGGACCATTCATATAAAGAAAACATCAAAGCAGCTTCCAAGAATCAGTTGTTAGGGCAAAGCAGCTAACAGACAATCTCCAGTGGATCCCCTGCCCTGGGCACCTGAGGGAGCCTTTCCATGGAACCCGCTTCTCATTCCCATCCTTACTAAACAAAGCACTTGGGAGACAACTGGGTCTTGATCAGAAGTGACACCAGGTTTGCATTTCAGAGCAGCTACTACCAATGACTGGATTCAGAAGATATTTTTAAAACAAAGTGGGGATAGGTGGACACCCTTAGACGAAAGACTTAAGTGCACAAGATTTTAGTGTCCGGAAAAGCCATCAGCTCTCCTCCAGGTGTAGTTAGGAGAGTCCTCACCATCTGGGTTCCCTTGGCCTTGTCTCCTTCACTGCCTTGACTTGGACTTCTGTGAGGTACCCATTCATTTCCTGCTCTGAAGCTGGCACGCAGCTCCACTTTGCCAGCCTCTCTGGCAGCAGCAGCAGCAGTAAATAATAATAATAATAATAATAATAATAATAATAATAATAATAATAATAATAGCTTGCAACACTTGTTAAGCCCTTTCTGTATACTGGTGGACAATGTGCCACACACTTTACATGGATCATCTTACAACCTTGTAATAATTCTGCGAGATGGTAATATCATTATACTCCCTTTACACAGAAGAAACACCACGCCGCCTGAGAGATTCAGTCCTTTTTGGGAAGTGTCATTAAGTCAGGATTTTGTAGCTTCAGAGCCCAAGCCGTTTCCTCTTTGCATTCAGCCCTTTCTTGTTCCCTTTCCTTGTTCCTTCTGGCTCCCGCCTCCTGTTATTAGCCTTTCTATTCAGCTCACTTCCGGAACAGATTGATCTTGTCCAGTTCCCGGGTGCCCTGAGGGTTCCCTGGCAACTAACGAACGGGTCCTGAGGTCCTCAGCTAACGAGGGTCTTTGCAAAGTGCTCTCTGCCGCCCCCACCCGGCAAGCCTTAACACTGACTACTTTCTTGGTCAACGCATTTGCTGAGTAGCATGACTTTTTCATATACTTGTGTTTCTATTAATCAGGTGCTTATTTAAATTAAAAATAAGAGTGATCAATTGTCAAGATTAGGATCTAAGGATACATTTAAGGTCTCAAAAATGAAATAGAAAGAATGTAAATTTAACTTGTAATTGAAGACATGGGTCCTCAGGAAAAATTAATGGGAAGTAAGGACATTTCAAATTCAAAATCCTTCTAGGCTTTTTCTAGAGATGAGAAGTTATGATTTAAAAAAAGTTTCTGCCTCTTTAGCATGATTTCTTGCTTATACATATGCTTGTTCATGAAACTTTGCAAGAGTGTTTCAGCAATGCTTGTCTCAAGTGTAAATTTACTATTTTGAGATGGTCATTATTTCTTCAGCTTATTAGAAATAAACCAATGTGAGATTAGCTATTATCTTTTGGAATGCTAAATTGCTTGTTTGATTCTGTTCTGTGCCAAGCATACAGTAGGTATTCAGTAAATGTTTGATAAATTATAAAGAGTGCCTAAGTAGTTTTTACAAGTTACAGAGGAGCTGAGAGGAATGTTATTTGACTTGGGTTAACACTGGAATTTTTCCTAAATAGAGTTGTTTGAAGGCTTTATGCAATAAAATACTGTACAAGTACAATGAAATGGGTACTCTGTTCCCTAAACTTAATGACTTTCTCAAGCATTTGGCTTTCTTACCATACGATTAGCACCATTATTTCTAGGCCAATCAATAGGCACAATTCCAAGATTAACAGCAATTTGGATCATTATTCTCCTTTCATCACATATTCATTATTTTCTGTTTGAATACGACCAGTAATCAGTGTTATTTACTAATCTTTACAGTGAAACTTTAAACCACTGATTGTTCCTGTCTTTGCAGGTATTAAACGCCATTTCAAACATCCTTTCAATACTTTTGTAGTAGCTAATGAAGTCCATTTTTCCAGATTTTTCCGTCCACAGAAGGAACATTGAACCCCCAAGAGTCTTTAAAAAGTATGTGTTGTTTAATTGGTGGCAGCTGTTCCTTAGAAAGTTACCTAAGTATATACAAGTGATTTTTTTTCCTTCTGTTTAATAGCTTCTTCTCTTTTTTTTAAAATCACAGCTTAGGAGTTATCCTTGAAATATATATGAAATACATATGAAGGTCCCCTGAAGTTCTTTGATATTGAAATTCTCAAATATTATAACACTAATATAGGCAATAAATTATAGGGCAGTACCTTTTAATTTTCGATTTAATTACTAAAACTTGAAAAAAAACTCTTGGTACTCTGGTTAGATTTCTTCAAGCAAAGCTATTAGTTTATTGTAGTCAATTCTAAAGCTTGTGCATTCTGTATTACTTGAATGCAACATTTTTCCTGCCTTGTCCTTGAATTCTTTTCAACAATCATTAAGTATTGAATACATACAGTAAAAGCAGATTTGCTTAAATGTCATTATTAATCCAGTTTATAACCTCTAACATTTTGTACGAGGAATTTTGGAAAGAAACCCTTACACAGACATCTAATGTCCAGAATAACCAGAGCCAAATATAATAATTTTACAGTTGAAAGACAGCCAAGATGCACATTTTCTGGTTTTACTGAGAGTCTGCATGCAGATGAAATATGGCTTTTAAGAACATAATCTTCATGGAAAAGGTCTTTCTTGTCATAGCACTGGGCTGACTTTCAAGCCAAGGTCAAAGTACTTTCTGCAGGTCTATTTTTAGGTTATCCATTTCTCAACAGGACACTCCCAGTTTTGAGTTAAAGAAACACAGACTGCATTGTGTTGTGGAAGGAGGAGGAATGCCTCCTCTCTATGGCATCCCCTGCTCCTGTCCATCGATTCCCTGCTTTGTGCAGCTCGTGGATGGTTGGCCCTCTTCAGCTGGCCACTCCCTCCCTCCATGGTCACCTTGCCCCTTTAAGAGGGTGGTCTCTGACAGGGCAAAGACATATTTGGGGCTCTCCCTCCTGTTGTCTTTTTTGGATTTTCTGAGAAAGTGGAAACCTTATGTCATCATTATTAATCAAGAGTCCCTGGATCTTCACACTGTAAACTTGAAAAGGAAAAGTAGTGAGGTAAAAGTGATTTAACTTAGAGTGAGGTGGAAGAGACCAGGAAACAAGAGCACGTTGATGGAAAACGTCAAATGCCATTCATTTGTTTTGGAATTTAATACAGAGGACATAGAAGTCTGCAACCACAAATCAATCAATCAATCAATAAATTCATTTCTGTTTTATATTATGGCCTTTCACTAAAAGAGACAGAGGAATGAAGATGAAAGGACCAGGGAGAAAGAAAAGCAAGCAACCTTGATGTGGGCAGAACCTCTGAAGGGAAAATATCTAATGCAATAATCATGCAATTTTTTTTCCCAAGAAAAGAACCACTAGGTTTTTAAAAGGAGCATTCCTTAAATTTATTACAAGCAGTGTTTTGATATCATAAAATATTCAGAAGCATATTTTCTTACTTTTTAGGGAGAAAAGATAAATACTCTGTTTTGGATATTGGGGAACACTCTCCTTGCGGTCCATAAAATTTTACTGTCATTGCATAACAGTCCCATCTTGTGGTTATTTGTAAACTTTCCACTACAGATGTGTTGCATTTTCACAACTGTGGGCATAAGTGGGACCCTCTCTGTTAATTTTGCCTTTAGGCTGCATAAAATTAAGCAGGAAAAAAGAACGAGTATGCATCAATTCAGTTTAAAAGGCCACAGACTAGAGAAGGGTATTCAGTAAATACTGGTTGAATTAATGTTGAGTGAAGGGAGAGTTGTGTTAAACTCTAAGATAGAGTGTAATAAGATCCCTCCAGTTGGAGCACCATTGCTCCTTCATTGTCTTCCTAAGTATTTGAACTTGTATCTGCCTGCTTCACTAGACCTGGACAGCTTTCTTACCGATCTCTGTATCCTTAACACTTAACACAGAGCTTTTCCATGCCAGGCCCTGCACTGGGGAGGACTCTTTGGTTTCATGTGGCCAAGACACAACTGGAACTAGCTTCAGAAGAACTGGAAGGTAATGGTTCATGTAACCAAACAGCCAATGGGACAGAAGAAGTGGTCAACTCAGGGAGATTTGAATGCCAGGATTCTCCATCCTGTGTCTCTGAGTATCTTTGCTTATTGCCTCATTTTCTCCTCTGCTTGTTAACTGGATCTTTGCAGCTTTCAGGCTCACATATTCACAGCTCTCTAACTGCAGGGAGGAAGCTCTCTTTTCCCAGCTGGATTTTGAAAAAAGCCAGAGAGGAAGTCTGATTGGCCTGTTTTAGACCACATGACCACCCTTTGACCAATTGCAGTGGCCAAGAGAATGAGAAACTTTGACTGGCTAAGCTTGGGTAAGTTGGCCACTTCTCAGCCAATCACCATGGAAAAGGATGTAGTATCATATGAAAAAACAGAACCTCTATTGGAAGGAGGGAGAGAAGGAGCAGTTTCTTTAAAGGAGGAGACAAATAGTTTAATACACCTACCTGAGGTAGATTCCATCCTCTCCATGTTTATAATGTTACCCAATAAATACTTGCTTGATCAAGGAAAGATTTTCTAGATGAGAACATCCCAAGATAGGTATAAGAGATACTGAATTGGGAATAGAGGTGTGTTGGCTATTTTCTGGAGCTGGAGAAACTACAAGTTCCCTTCCCTTATTAAACCGTGGAGCCCTTCCCTTCCCTGGCTATGGCCATATCTGTTCTTCTTTCTTCATTAAAGCTTAAACAAAGGGCTCTGTTTTTTTTCTCTGCTTGGCTCAGTAAATACCTTCTTTATCCTTTGGGCATTTTATCCTCCTCTGTCCTGGCTTTGGTGTTCTACCCACTTTCTTAAGCACCCCTGTACTCCTTGCCATAGAGAGAATAATAAAAAATAACAAACATGAGGAACTTTCAGATGTTAAATAATCTTTCAGAATTATATCCCCTATTAAGACATTTGAAAGATGCACACAATCAAAAGGAAGTTTCCCCCCATAACATTGCTTTGATTTTTATTTAAATACTGAGGCAACTTAGGTTGTAGCTAAAATAAGTTCATTTTTGCTTTTCTCTGTAACATTCCATTTTAAGCATTTTGTTTTCTTAGATTTTGAAAATATGACTTTAAGTCTTTATAATATTTCATTTTATTTTTTTCTATAACTATGTAACTATTACCCTGTTCTTGGAATTTTAGTTATTCACAATTTTATTATTTTAAATAACTTTGTGATGAATTCCCTTGCGATCTTTAACCACATCTTTGATTTTCCTTAAAAGAGAGTCCTGAAAATAGGATTAGATTAAAACATATGAATATTTTTTATTATAAACTTATTCTATTTTCCCTCATTATAAAATTTTTGAAGAATGCTAAAAATACATAGAAAAAATTAATATAATTCATAATAAGCTCACTAAACAGAGATAGTATCAATTACAATTTTGTTGGATATTTTTCTTTTCATGTATAGGTATACTTTAAACAAAAAAGTAATTACAAAGACATTTTAATAATCTTGATTTACTTAACAGTAATTCACATTTTTCTATATTATTAACAATTTTTAATGGCCCATAGTTATTCTATTATATGGATAGATACTATAATTAATCAAAATGCCCCATGGTTGATCATTTAGATTGTTTCCAATTTATGCTATTTAACTAATTATTATGCATAAACCTTGGTGTACATATCTGATGCAGGCATGGGGTGCCCTTGTTTAGAAGCACATTATAACTTTTAAATATTTAGACTTATAGAATGTGGGCCTCCGGTTGCACTCTTGTCTGGCCTCCACAGAGGTTAGGGGTGGGTCTGGCTGACAAGGATCAGATATTCAGTCCCAGAACTGGAAAGACCTGGGGTGGAGGGGATTAATAGGGTGAAAAGACAGTATAGCATTTGTGACTTTCTCTCATTGTGGTAGCATGAAAACAGAAGCATACCCTTGGGGTGGAGAGCCAGCTGTGTGATTTTGGGTAACTCACTTGGAATAGGAGTTTGGCGAGAAAGAGATGAGATGATGGGTGCAGAGTCTCTGGATGGTAACAGACACTCAATAACATGAGTTCTTTTTCCTGAGAAGGAGAAGGACGCTTACCTCTCAGGGGTTTACCTTCTAGGCACATTTACACATCCAGACAAAAACACCATTATGTAGCAGTAAAACCTAAAGACAGAACAGCAAACGAACACATGAACGCAAAGGCAAGCTTTGCACCACTTGTTTGTACCAAAGACCAGGAGTTTTGTTTTATGTTGTTTACGTAGGAAAACCACAGAGACGGGCTCCCCGAGGGACTGTTTTCTGTAGCACTGCCTGCTCCCAGCAGTTCCGAGAGCTGCCTCTCACCCCCACAGCCAGCAGAAGCTTGCTTCTGCAGGGTCCCTGATGGGGAAGAGCCGAACTGTTTGGAAATGAACTGCCCACCTACTGTTAAGTAATGTTCTATCTCTAACACAAGTCTTTCCACTTAGGAAAATGTGCTGTGCGCTTGGCTGCAGCATTTACTATGCATCTGCTTGACAAGCCTGAACTGCAGCTCTGAGGCCCAGTTTCGTCCTGGCAAGTGGTCTCTGAAGACTTTGTCATCATTTGGAGCCAGACTACAGTTGGGATGGGGTGGGGGTAGCAGCTCGTCTACCAGGAGAATCTGGTGAAATCATTTAGGAAAGTTAAGCAGGGCAGCCCATCAGTGGATGCATGCCCCTCCAAGAACAACCCCATCTAGCAATACTCCCCACAGTTATTCAAGGGGTGGGCTCTGTAGAGTGCGCCTTGCTGCAGTATTAAGCTGGAAGGTATTAATAGTAAATAAAATTTTGTTATGAGTTTCCCGGAATTCAAGCGAAAGCCATAGTTTTCTTAACAGTTTTTCAATAGCATTGCATCTCTTATTGAAGGTACAGTTACTCTGGACTTTTTCCCCCTCCATAATGTCAGCAAAGAAATGTGTTTCTGATAATTAATGCTCCCTTTGCTGCACAGCTATATTTCATCAGGACTGTGGTTACAAATTGCTGCTGCACAGCATAAAACTAAGTAATGAAACTCAAGACATGTGCCTTGTATAATTTGCTACTGATGGACGATTCTCTATGATCAAAACCACAAAAGCAGCTCCCCAAAAAGAATCACACCAAATTCTACCACCTCTCTCACCTCAACACAACAAAACACTCAAACTATTGAGTTTCTTAGAGAAATTTGGTTTCTAAATAACTGTTGGGTCACACATGTTTTGACAATAATGCTTATACTCCAAAGGAACCCTTAAGTTCTATGGTGATGGAGTATTTCAGAATGCTTAGCCTGGTTGATTTGTAGGAGGCAGGCAACTTGGTCTAGCAGTAGTATAGATAGTAAAATTACCTGCATTCCTAGCCCATAAAGAATCTTCTGAGCATCATTTAATTGATCTTGATTATGGTCATTACAAAAAACTAACAAAAACTTTTTAAGTGACAGATCTTTTTTTTTTTTAAATGTCAATTGAGAAAAGATTGTTACCAGTCCTTTCCATTAAGACCCTCTTTTAGTGTCCTTGGTATTTATTGAGCACCTCATAGGGATCAAGTTGTCTCTTAAAGGCTTTACCATGTGCAGAAGTTGATGGGCAATTTATGTTAACAAAAAAAATTCTTGTGAAGTAGATAGTGCTGTGAAGTTTTACACTGCTGGTGTGTTCCTGCCATTTTGGTATTTTTTTAAAAACTGAGTTCAGTAAACAAATGCTGTGGGCCTGGGTCTTGATTACCCAAACCCAGTCCCTCTTTCTGTGGAATTTGAACTTGAGATTATCTCAGGTGACCTTGATGATTGCAAGCTTTCTCTAACCTTGGAGGGAGACCAAGGATTTCTCAATAATTAAGTGTTGAGATGGTCCTTTTTTTCCTCCCCTCACAAGCGGAATCAGGTGGTTGATATTTCAGGCATAAGTCCAATGCTCTTTAATTTTCCCCTCTGCATGAAAAGAGAGCCAAAAAAAAAAAATGAGTGACTAGACTTTGTAACTGCTCATTATGGGGCCATTCATTACACTTTTTAGTATGCAGTATGTTAATAAGCTAAGATCTTATGGCAGAGGGTCCATAACTAATCTACTGTAATAAATAAGAGTAACGGCAATGGTACCAGTATATTCTATGGATATAATGTGCTGGGGCAAGTTGTGATATTTTAAATAAACTTTATTCTTGAGGTATTTAAAAAACATAAAGGCAGTAATGAAATATAGAGCACAACATTAGTTGACACAGCAATTCCTGCCTCCCCAAACCCTGCTAAATAATGAGTTTAAATCTTCATCTTGAAATGTACAGCTCTTCTGTGATTTTAAGTGAGTTGTAAAACTTTTATGGAGTGTGCCCTAACTTTATTTTTAAAATGTTCTCCACTTTTATAGTAAAGGTGACCCAGAAGTACCTTGTGAATAATAGAACAACATATTAAGCAATTAAATCCACCTCTCTAGACAATACATAAGCCTTCCTGATACTTACATGTTCCTAGGATGGAAGTGAGAACAAGAAAGAATCTTGACTTGACCATTTATCCAAAATATTCTGATTTTAACTCTAGAAGTGACTAGGTTGTGCTTCAAATGGGCAACCTTAAAATTTCTGCCACTAAGTTGAAATGAGGATTTAAAAGTTGAGGCCAATTATTGTAGACAGTTGTAGAAAGTCAAATATTTGTAGATCTGAGTGTTGAAATTGTGAGAAGTTCATACCCTCAACACCTAGTTTAGAGTTGTTGTTTTTGGACATGCAAAAGCTGATTTAGGCCTGTAGGATGAGTTCATTCCCATATATGGAGAACTAATTTTAAGTCCAAAAACTAATTAAGATACTCACATGCTTTTTATTTATTGCCAGTTTCATCATTGAGTTGCAATTCTCTGATTATATCAAGCTCTTGAACATTTCTGAATGATGTACATGCATTTACTACCTTCCTTTGATTCTTCTTTTTAAGCATATATACTTTGAATATATATATATATATATACACACACACACATGCACACACATATATGTATGTATATATGTGTGTCTGTATACACAGGATATATACATGGGATATATACACATAAATACATACATACATACATACATACATTTTGGCTTCCGCTTAACACAGTATGTGTAGCTCCATTTGGACATAATGACAATAGTGTTTAAAAACTGAGAAAACGATTCACCTATTTTTTTCTTCTTTTTCCCACTGAAGTCACATAGAACAACTTAGACTCTATTATAAGCAATGAAAAGCATTTAATAAACAGTTTCTTTTATGTGATGCTCTGTTAAGTATTATCCAAAGGACATTAGTTTTAGTCACTAAATAAAAGTTCTGCTTGCTGCGAGCTCCCATGAAATACCTACTTCCAAAAATATTCAGCAAGAATGAGATTGCTTACAGAATTCAGGGATCTTCGTAAGATCACTTAGATTACACTAATATCCTTTGTTTCAGTATTTATAGAGGGCAAGGAACATGGTATTGTGTCTTTCTTCTCAATAGGAATCCACCATATGAACATTAGCTCTTTTTTAATCTGGACCCATTTGCTCCTCCCTTCTCCCTTCTCTCCACTCCTCACCTTGGTTTCGGTTTCATAGAAACCAAGGTTCGAGTCAGCCAACTGAGTAGAAATATACACTTGAAACCTATATAATTTTACTAATCAATGTTACCCCAATAGATCTAATAAATAATAATTTTTAAAAAGTAGAGAAGCCTGCAAGGCTGCAAAGCTAGAAGGCTTGGGAGTGATTGTTTCCCATGTGTCTTTGGAAGAAGCGGGGGAAGTCTCTCTATGGCTGGAAAGCTGGTGGGGAGTGAGGACAGAAGCCTTTATTTCAGGTAATGTTAGGCAAACAATAAGTCTGTACTGCGTAAAGTTATAGTGAAAGGAAAAAAGGCCATTTTTCCCTTTTGTCAAAAGACCCTCCCATTCCTATTGTACTCCCTAGAGGAGTAGGAGATAGAATGATCAGGGAAGAATAGCAAAGAGAAGGTAAGGGAGAGGCAAGTTGGTGGCATATACAAGGAAGGAGGCATGAGAAGCAGAGAGGACGAAGCTGGAGAGCCTCCAGGGTCCGCTTTTGGGAAGGGAGTCTGGCGTTGGGCAGGCCAGGAGGTGGGGAAGGTAGAGGACCCACTGGTCAGCAAGGAAGGGAGAATGCACAGAGGCCACTTTCTTTAGGCATTGTCCCATTGTCCACATTGCTTCATTAATGTCTTTGTCACAATCAGAAACAATCAAACTATCATATTGCTTTAAAAATATTGAAAAGGCTTTTTAACAAGGCCCTGTGTGGGTTATCTCTCAACAATTTTTGTGTCTTTCAAAGTGGAAGGAAATCAAATCCTCTGACACACACACACACACACACACACACACAGAAATTGTCTTCATTTCATATCAACAAAATGCATATTTTATAATATTCTTGTAGCTTTCAATTATGTGTATACCACTGTAATTATTTTTAAAATTATTTCAAAGGGCTAATATTAAGGAAAATTTTGGAGTGATGGATCTGTACCTTTAAGGTGGTTATACAAATTTATGCATATGTTAAAATTCAAAGAACAATATACCAAAGGGGAAAAAGTCAATAAAATACATTTTATTGTCACAAGAAAAAAAGTCCAGCTTCCTTACCAAATCTCAGGTCTGACTCTCTCTCCCTCTCTCTCTCTCTGTGTTTAAGGCTAAGGTGACTGTTGAGATGAGACTAGATTTACTTGAAAGGTCCAGACATGCTCTATTAAAACATCAATGCATCCAATTAAACAACATTTGTTAGACACTTGCTGTGGAATCCCCAAAAAGCCACTTCCTTTAAGAAGCAGGTGCTTTGTTTTCACCCCAGGGTGTTCCAAAGTTCTGACTTTGCATCTCATTCTCCCCTTGAACTTCAGTGGTTCTTCTTTGCAAAGTGGGGTTAATTCCTTGTCTTTCTTCAGAAGCACTGGTATGAGGATGCCTCTGTGAGGGCCAGGGAGAGAGTTCTGTAAATTGCTCAGTGCGGTACAAGTATCATTGGGCATTATTGGAATCAGCTCTGTGTACCCTCAAGTTCAAAGACTGGACAGCAGGATCTAGGCGGCATCTCTGCTCCTTTTTTGAAAAGGAGAAACAGAAAAAGAATTGGTCTTCTCTTAGTTCCCCAGGATACTGTTAAGTGTTGACATTTCCAAGACCGTGTTAAACAGCCCCCCACACATATACCCTGGTCCCAGGAAGAAGGGGGGATGCGGCTGGGAATGTAATATCCGGATTGTTAGAGAAATCTGTAGGAGCAGGGATGAAAATGTCTCTAAGCACAGGGCTGAAGTTCAGATGGCGTGGGCCAAATTGTCTGTTTACAGTTGGCAGCCATTCTGATTGGTTGGCGGCCATGCTCCACCGATGTTCAATGATGTTGAACATAACGCCTGTAGGCAGAGACCATTGAGGCAGCATAAATAAGTGGGGCGGCTTAGCGTAAGAATTCCAAGGTATTCTTGGTTTATTTCTTTTTTTTCCAGCTTTTGAAAGAGACATGGTTACAGGGAAATATTTTACGACTGTAGGAAAAGTGGCAGTGGAAAATGGAAACGGATGCATGGCCTCAGAGCAAGTAAGAATAATGAGACCTGTCACCAATGATGGGTAAAGGGGACAGCTGCTACTTGGCTATAGACTAAGGGTTCTTAACTTTTATTGGGCCATGGGCCCCTTTAGCAGTCTGGTGAAGCCTCTGAATCCCTTCACAGGATGATGTTTTTAAATGAAATAAAACACACAGGATTACGAAGGAAACTAATTATGTCAAAACACAGCGATCCCATAGATCTATGTTAAGAGCAATTATTCCTGTGCAGCAATATGGGTCCTGTATTGCCAAATATTTTTATTTTCTTAGAGAAACCAAGTTCCAAAACTTTCTGATTTTTAAGTGTCAACATTATTTTAAAAACAAACAAACAGGGGAAGCCAGTTAGCTCAGTTGGTTAGAGAGCGTGCTCTGAACAACAAGATTGCTGGTTCGATTCCTGCATGGGATGGTGGGCTGTGCCCTCCCCCCACGACTAGATTGAAAACAGCTACTGGACTTGGAGCTGAGTTGCGCCCTCCACAACTAGAATAAAAACAACTACTCGGCTTGACTAAGATGCGCCCTCCACAACAAGGTTGGAACAACTACTTGACTTGGAACTGATGGGTCCTGGAAAAACACACTGTTCCCCTTCCCCAATAAAATCTTAAAAAAAAAACCCCCAAAAACAAAAAAACCAACAAACAAACAAAACCACTAAACCACTGTATCTAAGCATATATCTGTGTTGGGTTTGGTTGCTGGTCACCACTTTGAAACATCCATATCAGAGACTGTGGAGACTCTTTGTAAACAAGGAAGGGTGATGATCCCATATAATGTCAACAGACAAAACTGGAGACAGTGTCATGGCCAAACCAGAGAAAGCCTAACACATGGCCATATGTCCAACGGAAGATGATAAAACATGGTGGAGAGGATATATAAGTCTTATATGCTTAGATTCAAGTTCATAACAAGGTCAGTCTGTCATTATTTTCTTATCTTTGTGATTTTAATTTTAGTATTCCACCTTCCACTATAATTTTCCAGCGAGATAGTAAATAGATTTTTTAAAGTTTGGCTTTGGAATTTAAGGTTTATAATTTGCCTTCATTGCTTCTTTTTACAAACACTTCGAAAATGTATTTTTCACCCTAATGGGAAAGAGAGGGGAGTCAGTGTCATGCTATCAGCATAGAGAGGTAATACATAAGTAGACATCAAATGAAAAATGGAAGGGTGGTCCCTATAGCAACAAAAATTTCTTACAATAATAATCTCTAGAAA
>NW_017731380.1:3972593-4016871 GCF_001890085.2 Hipposideros armiger | reverse complement strand
TTTGAGTAAAACAAAGACCTGGCATGCCCAGAAATTGTCTTCTTTCCAGATTAAAACGAAGTTTAAGGACCAAAAAGGAGTCCTTCAGCGAACCCACTGAGGCCACTTAGAATAGCCTCCTTTCCTTAAACTGCCAGAAAATCTCCACAAGTTGACCAGCAAAAGAGCAGGATTAGGATGCACACTGCACGGGAAAAGATCATATTGGAAGTCCTTTAATTAAATTAGCAGTAGGCCCCCAAACCTGGAAAAACCCAGCAAGTTTACGTGGCAGATTACACAGTGTCCACAAGGTGGCGATCTTCTGCATCTATTTGAAGAGGTTGGAGAGTTATCAGGTTTAACTAATTTTCAATATCAAATACATTATTGATTTTAAAAGTGTGCATTCATTTTAAAATGATGCAAGGAGAAGTGGTTTAACATGCAACCCTTCAAACTTACATTTCAATCCAATAGTGACATACTCTTGATGGAGGAATTAAGCGACACTTCCACATCAGACCCCAGAAAAAAAAAAAAAAAATGTGTTTGAGAAAGGGCTGTAGTCTTTGCGAAATGAAAAATGTCACTCAAAAAAAGTATCTTAAAAGCTTTCCGAGAAGTCGGGGTTTTTTTGAGAACCAGCAGGTGCAATTTGGTCATTAAAACATAAAAAAATCATCATCTGGTAAAATTTCCTTTTTATTGGTCTGTAGTCAGGATTAGAAAATGAAAAAGAGAAACTCTGGATAAACATATAACACCAGTGCTGTTCTGAACCCAAAACGACAGGCCTGCAGTGACCTTGCCAGACTTTTCCAATGGTCCGAGGCTGGGCTGCTTGGCTTAAAGTTGTGCTGTGGGAAGCTCTCTCTACTCAGACCCCCTGGCTTCCTCACCAGCTGCTGCCCCTCCTGAATTGTTGGGAGAAAGGCTCAGGTCCACACCAGCCAAGCTGCAGCTCTGCTGTAATTTCTGGGACCTCATATGAGACCAAGGCACCATTCCATAGGCATAGGCTAAACATGATAGCAAAGGCCTCTCTCTGGTCAGCAGGGAGTGAGGGACAGGGTTGCTGGTCACTTACTGGGCTTTGGGCCACATGAGTACACATTTGGGCACATGTAGTGCAGGGAGCAGTCCTGTTCAGAGCCTCACAATGAGGATGTCCCTGACACATCTGAACGTAGGAGCAATGTGTGTAGGGAGGTCCATAGAATGGGAGTATGGAGGGATACAAACCACCTCCTCACTTTCCAAGGGCACATGCGAAAGTTGGCCTCCCCTCCTACCCTCTCAGCTGGAAGAAGACACCCTGGAAGGCAATAGCACATCAATGAAGGACCACTGGGGGCCACCAGGACATAAAAGGTGGTGAGGGAACAGGACTCCACAGCTGGGCCTTCCTCTCTCTCACTTTTCTTTCTTTCTTCCATCGTGCTCTTCGTCAGGATAGGAAATCATGGCAGGGGGAAACTCTTGTCAAGAAGAAAGAGCTGAGAGGGCCACTTTCTTAGCAATTTGGAGAGTGCAGGAGAGATGCCTGAAAGAGGTCTCTTTATCTTTTATCTTCACAGAGGGCAAAGGCCTCGAGATCGTTTTTTGTTTGTTTGTTTTTGAGGGAGAGCCATTCTTTGGTTATTCTCTGCTTAGGCCCACTCACTGCCTGGAAAATCAGTGAAAGCTTCGGCAGAGAGGACAGGTCTCTACATAGAACAAGTGTGTCTCCAGAAATGTGTCCCCAGAGAACCTTCCCTGTGCTGCTAGGCAGCTGGAGGAGCTGCTTTTATGGCTGAGGAGGGGGGATACCTAAGAGACACTCCCTTAACAAGACCCTCTTTCCACTGCCTTATCCATGCAATCAAAGTCTGACAATTTTCTGATGAATGGGAGTGGATTTGCACAGATTCATCCACATTTTTCTCCTCTTGGTTCTCTGCACAACCGTCAGTATTGTCAGGTGGTCAGCCCAACCCAAAGAAAGCGAGGAAAGCTCTCAGGCTTGCAACCTGAGCCTCTTGGGCCCAGAGCTCTCAGAAGCTGCTCTGCCTGCCACCCTACCCCTCCTGACACACAACACACTCACTTGCAAGATAGTCGATTGGAAATGAATTTTGCCTTAAATGAGACATCTTTATAAGCATGGATGGTTAAACGGTAAAATAAAAAATAGAGACAATTTCCCTCCAAAATATTTAGCAATATTAAATTAAATATTTAATTTAAACTAATAATTAAATGCACTCTTCTCAAATCAAAGCAGCCCTTCCTAACTAATTGAGTTTCTTGTAATTAGATTTTTTTTAAGTCATTATTATTTTTTTTAAATAATGTTTCCTTTGGAAGCTGATGCTGGGTTGACTGGCAGTCACATTACCAGAATCTTAGACATTTTAATATCACTTTAGATAATTAGCTGTATTGCTTTAATTTCCAACTATAGTGACTTTGAGCTCCATCTGGCAGCTGTGTAGATATTAGTCTCACAGAAGACTTGCTGAACGGCCGATATGTTGAATGCTTTGGCAAGGCCACAGAATTACAATATAGAGTATAATCCTTGCTGTGCATACAGTAACTATATAATTTATTGTCTAAACTGGGACATTTCTGAGAATAAATAAGGCAGTGTTCATAATTACTCTAGGAAAACAGTTATAAACTGGGACTTTCTTACATATAGAGCAAAGTTTTTTCTTCAAAGCTATTTCACAGAAAGTAAGAATATGCACATATAAATATAGACATTACTCAAGTTCTCATGAAGTTTCTCATAGTCTAGGCCGGCATTTAAAGTTTCTCTCTCCCTTTTTGTGAACTACAAAATACTATTTAAGAAAGACATTCTGAAATGATTCAATCACTGCTAGTTTTGCATTTTTATAGAGGTTAACTACTGGAAATGAGTTGTAAAAAGGAAGCCTAGAAATTTGACACAGATTTCTATTCCTGGGGGCATTCCCTCAGAATTTCAGTTGTTGGATTTTGCAAACACTTAAAAAAGCAAAAAGTGGTTGTGCTGTCAACCTATAGGATGAATGGAAATTCCTATTGGTATGAAAGCTGTGGTTTGGAAGAAATTTTTCCCATGACATTATCATACGTGATTTCTAAAAGTGCTAATGTCAAACAACTGAGGCATGAAGATATGTGCTCTGGACAACTCAGTAAAATATTTAAGAAATTTGGCTGAAGGAGAATTGTGATGAAGGAGGCAATGAAAATGGAAAACATATGTGGAAACTGAATATGAGTGGAAAAAATTCTAAATTAAGCATCATTTTACATGATATATGATTTTTATATTAATACATAATTTAATTAACAAATTAAATATTATGAGTAGACACTTGAATATTTCATCCATATCCCTCTCTAAAAGTTTATATATTCAAATTGGCCAAAAACTTCCCTTTGGGTCTTCTTATGAGGAATCACCTTGTATTTGGTGTCAGCTCATATCCAGGCATATGCTGTAATCACTATATGGGTTTCTATTCTGTGTATATTTGTACCCAAGCATCCTGGGATTAAGGCTTGGAGAATGAGAGGTCCCCACGACCTCTTGTCTGGACAGAAAATTCATCAGGACTCCACGTGGTAGAAGAAAACATTGAGCCTGGGACGTGTGCCTTCTTTATCCTAAGTCCAGCTGGGATAAGAGATTATGAATACAAGCAGATCCTAAATGTTAGCAGATGACCATCAGGGTCTCTGCAAGCAAAGTCTCTCAGGGCTACACAGAATAGCCTGGAGTGGTTACTTTCCATCACATGTCTCTGAGGTGTCTCAGCCTAAGCCTTATCCTAGTTTGGTGGTCTCAGATGCATTTATCAAAAGCCAGCCATTGGTTGGATCTGGCAAGAAGGGTGTGTCGGCCTGGTCTCTTCAGCTCTCTCAGGAGCTTAGCATCTAGTTGGGGGTGGATAAGGTGTGCTCTTGTACTAACCAGCTCTGCAACTTCAGGCGAGTCCCTTAGAGAGTTAGATGAGTTATTTTCTGGAGCTGACTAGTCCTTTTATCTATGTGAATAAAAGGACAGTGAAAGGTTAACCTAAATGGTCCAGAAAATGAACACCTCAGAAGTAAAAAGAAACAAAACACCAGTGTGGCTGAAGTGCTTAGGGAAACCCTCTGGTTTCTTAAATTTTCATGAGGAAAGGATATTAGGCTTTCCTCATTTTAGTTTAGACTTTTAGTTTCATAGATTTGGGAGTAGGGAGTAAACTGAAGGTCAAGCAGGAGAATTCACTTACTTAAGGCCATACAGATACATAAAAGACCCTAAGAACCAAAGAAAATAATCTGGCCTACCAAACCTAAAGTAAGGTTGGCATGTTGAGTGGGCTGGAAAAAAAGGAAATCACATGTTTCCGGTGGCCTTCCTCTTAAATTTGATGACTCCATTCTCTTGATTTGGCCATTTAGAAGAACGTCAGAGATTTGGAGGTGCTAGGAGTAAGCTTAGGATGGGTGAAGGAGTGCAGAACTGGGACCCTGGGTATTGGAGCATCTCCAGGACCACTGCAGGCACTTGGCTGACCCAGCTATCTTCTAACAAGAATCTGAAGCATCAGCCAGTGTCCATTTGGGAGGCTCACAACTTTGACACTCCTCATTCTCCAAATTGCTCTAGTTACCTTTTTGGTTGGTAACCCTTAGAGTGAGATAACCAGTTACATGAACTTCTTTGTAGAACACACACAAACCACAACGATGCCATCAAAAGGCGATGAGCTAAAACTGAGAAAACAGGTTCCATGTCTGTCCCCATCCAGGTGGCTCTAGTTCCTATACTTTGGGTTTTCCTTAAAACTAGAGTCCCTGGGTTGGGTAAAATGCTTGCTTGCTTGCTTTAGAAAACATGTCTCTCTTGTTTGAAGCCAGGGTTTTGGAATTCAATCATGAGCGTGATCATCACAATTATCACCTGGAAAGCCTACCTTGAGGGCCCCCTCCCTGTGCTTTGTGCTCATCACACGGAATGCACACCTTTGACAGCTGAATATTGCGTTGATTTCTAGGCAGCACATTTCATGAGGGATATGAGAAACCAGAAAGCTCCCAGGAGAGAGTTGCCAGGATGGTACAGGATGTGGAAACTATGATATAAAAACAAACAAACAAACAAACAAAAAAAAACAGGCAAGAGAACTGAGGACCTCCAGTCTGGAGAAGAGAACCCTAATTTAAAAATTGAAAGCTAGCAGCTGCCAAGAACACAGAATTGGGAGCTGACATTGCTCAGTTGGGCTTTGTGGAAAGAAGAACTTAATAAAACTTAGAGCCATTCCAAAACTTAGAGTATTGGAATGGGCTGGAATGAGGTCATGAACACCCTGTCATCAGAAGTGTTCATGGAGAGACAGGGTAAGCGTCTTTCAGGATGCCATATTGGGGAACCCTCCAAAGGTCACTTGCAGTGAAAGACTCTGAATTTAAACTGGGGATACAAATAGATGGATGACAAAGCACTCACTTTTGTAGGACCCACAACTTTCCAGAAGAAAGGATGCCTAAGTGAAAATTTAAGTAACAATGTAGAAAAGTACATGACAGACCAGAGGAGATGCCGAGACCTGCAGGTGGAGAGGGAAGTGGTAAACTTGAAAGGCTTCTTTAGGAGGTGGGATATGAGGTGGGTGCTGAAAGGTAACTGGGACTCAGGTAAGCGGTGAGGGAGATTCCAGGGATGCCGCTGGGGCTACAGGGAACACTGTGAACTAACGATTTTGCTAGAACAAGTAGTATGCCTAGGATAGGGAGAAGGGTTTGTGAGGAGAGGGCTTACGGAGAAGAGTAGAGACCCCCATAAAGGCCAGATTCTGAAAACCCTTGAAAGCCAGGTGGTTGGAGTCAATCCTCTACTAGTACTTGAGTTGCTAAGTACCTTTCAGATTCGACAGTCAGTGCCGGCTTCGTTGTGCAGGGGCCTCAGAGAGTCCAAATGTTAGTCAGGGCAAAAAGCAAGTAATATCATAGCATTTTTCCTGACCTCTTTCATCACTGAAGGCTCCAGCCCTAACAGGTTTTTAAGGGAAATAGTACATTCTTTTGGCATTTGCCAGTATCAGCCTACCCCACCCCTAAACCCTCAAAGCCCACTGTATAATTACCCCCAGGAGGCCAGAGTTCATTTAGAACAGCAAGTGTAGGCAACACCCAGCTATTAGAACTCAAATTTCAGAGCTCTCTCTAAATTCTGGCCTGAAGCGTTTTGGAGATGGGAGGGGGCCCCAAAGGTGGGGGCCTTTTTTGAGGTTGATATTTCCTGCCTGAAATGAAGGCGTGTGGTTTCTGAGGTTGGCCTGGGCAGGCTGTGTTCCTGAAGTGAGGGGTGTAGTTCCCTCCCAGGGAGGCCCTGTCTCCTCAGCGCTGGCCACGGGCCTGCCCCTGGCCTCCTCACAGCCTCAGAGGCACATACTCGCCTGTTGTTCCTCGTTTTGCATTTAGCTGGGCATCTTGGGAGGGAAGCTCAGGTGAGACTCAGGGATGCTTCTGTGCCCTGCTACACCAGATGGGAGGGGCAGTTCACACAGGGAGTGCGGAAGGGGAGCTCTTCCAGAAGGGATCTTCCAGTGGGCCTGTGAGCAGCCTGTTTCCTGAGAGAAGGAGTAGAAGCTGAGAAGTGGGCAGTCCAGCTGTCGGTCTCCACGTAGGGTGATTCCTCAACCAAGACATTGGCACTAACCACCTTGCTCTATACAAGAGCTGCTTGCAGATAGCTGCCCCACATGTTCTAATGTAAGGGGCCCCGGCAGCCCCTCCATAACTTCCACATTAGCCTACTCTGAGGTTTAAAATGCTACCATTAGGATGAATTCACTGGATTTTAGCATCAATCGCACCCTGAGGGTCTCTTTAAAAATGCAATTTTACTAGGATGCAATAAATTAATCTATTGGCTCATTCCTCCCTGATAAGAGGAGTGCACTGCCCTGAAGGCATTAACGTTAGGAGTTGGAGAAGGCAGCCCACGATACCTAAGTGTTTTGAATTGAGAGAGCAAAGAGCCCCAAAGGCCACATTTACTTCCTTCAGAATATGCCATGGGCAAACACAGACCCCCGTCAAGCAGCATCTCCTGGCTCTGGGGACTTAGAGCCCAGGATAAGGCTCAATCCTCTAAAACGGATGTTTGTTTGTTTTTTAATTTATTTTTCAATTACAGTTGACATACAATATTATATTAGTTTCAGGTGGACTACATAGCAAGTAGATGTGTATATACCTTATGAAGCGATCGCCCTGATAAGTCTAGAACTCATCTGTCATAAAATTTGACGCCCAGCTTTATGTTCAGTCTCTTCAGGAGGAAAGAACCGAGGAATCCAGAGTGTGACCATGATGATCAGTTTCACCCTTCCAACCTTGACCTGCCTTGCCTGGTGTTCTTGCATTCCTCTTTCCCACCAGGGCCTTTGTCTTTGAAGTTGGCTGGAGACTCTGGAGTCTGTTCTCTTTGGGGAGGAGGTGTGTTTTCACGGAGCAGACACAGCATTCAGCAGGGCGTGGAAAGTTCTCCATTCCTGTCCCAGTCCAGAAGCCAACTCCTGGGACCATCATGCATAGAGTAAAGGTTTCTGCTCAGATGTTTTTCAGAGAGAGAGAAACCATCCAGCAGGTGTCAGTAAGTTCTAAGATGTGCAGAAAGCCCGGCTTGACAATCAATCATGCTCTTTTCTAAACTAGCTTAGTATGTAAGACCCGCAGAGGGGATGTGACTGACCCAGAGAGGCATGAAGAGGAGAGCAAGGAGGGAAAAGAGAAGTCCATTTCTTTGCAGAGAACTGAGATTTGTCGTGTGTCTAAGGAATCTAGGAAGTCTGTGCTATAGAGCCCAGGCTGCGAAATGCATGGTGATTGACAAGGCAGAGATTGTGAGGCACTAGACCGCAGGTCATTCTGTCTATCTCACTGCCACAGGGCACAGTACAGTTCTGGCCTTACCTAGGTACAACCTGTTCAAACCAGCCTTAGGTTTCTTATTCAGCTGGAATGAGGCCTAAACTGAGGAAACTGTGAAGGGCCTAGGCACTGTCAGTCCAGCCTGGCAGTCCCCATTCTCCAAGAAGGTGACCTTCTACCACACAAAATTGTGCACATTGAAAGCCATAGAGCTTATAGCTTGGATTGGGGCCCCATTTCTGGCTTGTCATCAGGCTGGGTTCTAGAAGAGGTGAGGCAGAGGTGTGGAAAAGAGCTTTTTACCTAACTATATCCTCTTTGTTTGATCAGCACTTATTGAGAGGCTGCTACTTTCAAGTGCAGCGTTGGAAACCACAGCGGTTACGAAGACATACAACATCAGGTGCCTAAGTTGAAGGGGATCAGCATCTAAAATGGACTCTGGTATTCACAGTTTGTGGATCAGCATACTATTCCATCCCTATTGTGTTTTGCTGGTCCCAGTCAGAGAAACTCCTCCCTTATTTTATAGGATCTTGATCGGATTATAAATAGAGCACCAAACCCCCTTACCCTACGGATGGGATTGTGACCTAGGTGGCTAATCAGAGTCTATGCTGGCATCACTATATGGGTGTTCTCTGTTTCTTCAGCCAAAGGAATGATGGGGGTGGAGGGGAGGAGTAGAAGAGTGAAAAAGGGGACGGGGAATAAAAAAAGGAAAATAGTGCTTAAAAAAAAAAAACTTGCCTAGTGTCACATTGCCAGTAAGTGGTAGACTTGGAGTTTGAATGCATGCAGTCTCCCTTGAGAAAGCACAAGTGCTTAACCAATATGTTCATCTCTGGCAAATGCTATTTCTTTCAGTTCTTTAATGGGTCATCATCTACCTGCTTTCTGGTCTTTGCACTAACCGTTCCCTCTTCCTAATACACTCTCCACCTTGCCTGGCTAGCTGTACTCCTTCATCAGATCTCAGCTAAAACATTACCTCCTCTAGGAAGTCTTCCCTGATAGAAAACAAAAACAAAAACAAAAATGAAGCAAACGATGAAACTAATCCAAAAATTGGTGCTATGTGACTGCCAAACTGTTTCACATTATCTAAAAACCAGCCTAAAATTCCCCAGGGAAGGGGGCTGACTGATCCCATGATGTTCTTATTTTAAGAGAGATGCGGTTGTTCAAATACTCAGGCACTGATACGCGTTTCCCTCGGATAAGCAGCTGTTATTATTACAAGCTCCTTGGAAAGGGAAGGTCTAGGAAGTTGAGTTTCACATTAAGCCTGGGTTAATGAGTTCTGAAGGACAAGGCCTGGGTCAAATAATTGAGCTGCAGTTTTCAAGCACTTGGAGGTGCTGTTGTTGCTCTGACGGATGAGTCTCTTGGGCTGTAGGAGAAGCATCTTGAACAAAAACCCTGCAAGAAACCAGGCTCACAAGCTTGGAAAGTAAAAGTGATCATGAAAAAAAGCCAAACACCAGCTTCGCTTCTTTCATCTGAGATAGTAGATATGTTATCATTAGAGAAGGGCTAGGGAAAGTACTTGCTGAGTTTCTTGAGCCATTCTCCAAGATTCATGATGTCACACATTCTGTTATTAAAGTTATATTTTGTGTTTTGCAGTTTTCTTCTTCCGGGTCTAACAAAGTCTTTCCACTTGAGCCTGGGATGCAAATATTCAGCCCAGTCACCACTGCTCTGCTCCCATATGGGAAGTAGAGATATCACAAACTCTTGCTGAGTCCAGGGGCTGCCTTATAAGTGACCTCAATACAAAGCCCTTGGCCTTGGAACTCATTACCAATCCATTAGTGTTGGCTCGCTGTGTGTCATGCAAGATGAAAGCTATTTTCTGGCATAAACTATAACCAGTCCTGCAAGTTTATGTTAAGACCCTGAGCAGAAATTCTGCTCGCTCTTATCTGTTCATAAGCTGGTGTAAGGCTCAGAGAAACACAGGACTTCAAAATCAATCAACTATAGATTCTGACACTGATGCTGTGAATATAAATGTTTATGGAAAGGTGAATGAAGATAAGACCAGTTACTTCTAAGTACTCAGTACGTCATTTTCCTGTCCCTGTGGACAGAAGATAAATATTCATTGAATGAATCAAAGAATGGTGATGAGTTGAAAAGGGTACAGTCAAAATTACACATTTCCAAATGTGTTTTGCTTTTAACTTATAGGTCCCAGACAGTCAAGGAGACCCAAGGTCAGCTGTATGTTCTTTAAAAATAGGTGATATCGCCAACAAAACACTAGCTCAGTGCAAAGACTGCGCTGAGCTGAGAAAGTTTCCTATCTTCAAGCTCATGTATTTTCTGGAATCTTAGATTCATTCTTATTGCAGGGCCAACCAGGGTCTAATTTGACATAGAGGATAGAAATGTAACAATCCTAATAAGGGGGGGGGTATATTCATTTCCTAGAGCTATTATAATAGAGTACCACAAACTGGGTGGCTCAAAATAGTAGAAATTTATCATTGTATAGTTCTGAAGGCTGAAAATCTAAAATCGAGGTGTGGGGAGGGTTGGTTCCGCCTGAGGGCTGTGTTCACTGCCTCTCTCCCAGCTTCTAGTGACATTCAGGGATTGACGGCTGGCAATCTCTGACGTTCTTTGACTTGTAAATACATCTCTCCAGTCTCTACCTCCATTTTCACATGGTGTTCTCTATCTGTGTCTATCTTCACATGGCTATCTTTTTATAAGTACACCAGTAATATTGGATTAGGGGCCCACACTACTCCTGTATGACCTCATCTTATAACCCTATTACATCTGCAACAACCCTTTTTCCAAATAAGGTTATATTCTGAGGCACTGGGGATTGGAATTTTGACATATTTGTGTGTGTGTGTTGGGGGGGGGGGAAGACACAGTCCAACCCATAATAGGGGATAAGAAATTATTTGACCCCATCAAATAATGAACATTGCCAAAGCATATAAGGTAACATCTTAGGTAGGTTTGATTGGTGGTGGCAGGTTCATGGGGCCTTTGAAAGAAACATTCAATACTGTGTCCACAGTAGATAGAAGTATTTCTGTTCTGTTACTTTTCCGTCTCAGCTCTGATTAGAATGTCAACAATCACTTAAAAGATAAAGGCTGTATATCCCATCACCAACTCCCAGAATCATCTTATTTTTAGTTTCCCTAATTTGAAGATGCCAGAAACACATCTTTCAGTATTTCCATCAATAACACTAGTTTTCTGTATCTTGTTCAGGTGGTTTTTCTTTCTGGGGCTTTCTATCTACCAGATTTTCAATGTGGCTTCAATACACGTAGAAACAGAAAAAATATTCCACAGACGTTAAAATGATGTGAGGCTGATTTGTTAAAAGGGTTGTGTCTTTAGGATAAGTGGATACCAAGATCATTGATTTCAAAGAACTGGATTGATAACCCCATTTTGATTGCACCAATAATGGGGATAACCAAAGTCATGATACTTTGTAACGTGCATCTGCTAGTGTGCTTGTAATTTTTCACTGGGCAGATGCTGGAATGGTATATTTTGTATTATGCAGCAACACTAGACAGGCAGCTAATATTTTTTCCAGTTCAGTTATTCATATCTCAGTACTGCTGTAGAAAGAATTCATTTTGTTCCTTTCACTACAGAGAAAGGAAAGAGTTTATGCTACTATTCACCACTGAGCTGTAACAGCCTTTGGCTAATGCCCAACTGCAAAACCACACTGGGAGAGAATTTTTTACTCTCTGCTTTCTGACCTCCCCAAAGACATCACTGTCAAGTGTGGGCATTAAACATTCTATTGCGGGTTTCTATAGATGGCAGGGAAGAAGACAGAGCTGTATGTGCCCAATACTTAGATTAGTTTTAACTTGATCCCTGGGGACCAGGTCACCCATGCATAGTCTATACCATAGGTTCCATTGGGGCATCCATGATTTTCCCCAGGGAGGAAATACCTTCCCTTGAGAGCCACAGGCCTGCATACTGCACTGAGGAGATCTAATCCATGTTGGCTGGTTGCACGGAGATACGCTCTGTTCCCAATTAAATCAGTTATCTGGGCAATCTTCATAATTAACAGCAGAAGACTTAAGCTATCAGGATTAGCTATAGCAAAAATATTTGGGCATGTGGATGAAGCCCCAGTTGCTCTGTGGTGTCTGAGGCTAGGACAAGGAAGGGAGCTGAGTGCACAATGGGGCCAGCTGTCTCAGTTAGCAATCGGCTCTAAGGAAATGGCAGAAAGGGCTTTTGCCTAGAAGCCAGGAGGCAGTGCTTCTGCTTGACCTCTGGCATTAGCAAGTTGTGTCACGTTCAGTACGGTCCTTCACCTCAGAATGACTTATCTCTAGATTTGCAAAATGAAGAAGGCATGAAGCCAGATGGTTGCAGCTAGCATTTAAAAAGCAAAGGCTATCAGGCACTATAGTAAGCATTATTTTACTTAATCCTCATAACCAATCTTTTCTAAAAACAAGGCACAGAGAGAATAAATAACTTGCCCAACGTCACACGACTAGACATTTTCAAAGACCAGCAGATCTCTTAAGCTTCCTCTTGACTATAATTTTAATGGCCATTGCTGAGAGTCAATTGGAAGACTCTGTCTTAGCTGAGACTTAGGTTAATTTAGATTTTTGCTACTCAAAGTGCATGGACTAACAGCATGGGCATCACTGGCAATTTTTTTGGAAATTCAGCATCTCCGATTCCAAACTTATTAATCAGAACCTGCATCAACCATATACCAAAGTGATTCGTGTACTTATGAAAGTTTGAGAGGCACTGACCAAAGGCCAGTCAAATTGGAACCATGGCCAAGTATTTATGTTTTCTGTCACCTCTGGTAAGCTCTGAAGGCCCTACTGAGGTGTCAGGAGAGGGGGCTTCCTTCCTGGAGTGAGTTCTAAGCCATTTGCCCAGTGCAACGTTCTGTGTTTCATCTTTGAATTTCTTACCCAAGCCATATGCTCCCGACTCTTTGCTCCATTTCCAAAGTAAAGCTTCCAGTAACTGGAAGAGATCTTTGTGGGCTGACCACAGGGGGGAGGCCATTATGAATGGATTAATGTTTGTGCAGAATGAAATTCTCCAATGTCCTACTGCAGGCAGGAGAAATTGCTATTCTAACTCTCCCACTGGCTTCCCTCCTTTATTTAACCACGATTCTACACAAAAGTGTTCTATGGAAAGATAATTGGATTTCCAACCCTATTTGTTCAAAACTCACTTAACATTATAACGGCCGTAGTTATATTGTTTGTGTCAACTTATCAGTAGTAAAGTACCAATTTCTGAACAAATATCTAGATTTTTGTACATACATCTAATGATACCAAAGCAGGAAGGGGAAAAGAAACCAGAAATAGAAATCTGTTAATAAAAATAGGAGCCACATATGCTTTGCTGTGCTGGGCTTCCATGTGCTGGGTAAGTTTAGGTTTCCGCTATCTGAATGCTGTTTTTATCTTACCTATGTATGCATTCACATAGTGTTTAATCACTGTGATACTTTTGGCAAATGGGCCACTGAAAGAAGAAGAATATAGTCTTTTGTATTCGACTGAAGTGCCAATTTCATTCAATCTAAAATGAATTAAACATATACTTTAATCTAATGGTGATTATCTCTCCCTCAGAATGGAGGCTGCCACAGAACCCTGCTACATGAAAACGCAAGAGGTTCCCCTCACACATTTTTAGGGCAAAAGTTGAGTGTGTGTGTGTGTGTATGTGTGTGTTTCTAAGGATTTCTGTGATTCCATTAAGTTGTTGGATAGAGGTGTTTCATCTTTTCAGAGATACAACAGTGGCTTTTCCCTCGGACAGACAAAGTAGAAGCCACCACTTGCTATCTGAAACAAAGAGCAGAGAGCATCATTTGCTAAGCACGAGTCAACCGTGTTTGTAAGCCACAATTTCTCCGAAGAAAGCAAATGACTGCTCTTTTGTGGGGTTTGGAGAAGCATAGCGCTCCGATATTAGTGGCCTCTCAGAAGCAGGGGTGGCCAGCGATTTGGCTAACCTGCTGCCGTGGAAAGCCTTGCTGAAGGGGAGCTGCTGCTGATTGGCTGGCTTTCAGAAGCATGGTTAGCATTTCAAAGTGGTCATTCATTGATTGATAAGGGTTTAAAACCTGATGTGATAGTTACCTGTTGCTATGTTTAAAGCCCAGCCTTTCTTTCTTGAATTTGGAGTTTGACACTTTTGTGCTCACCTCCTGCTCCTACCGGTTATCTTAGGCAGCCTGTGTATTCACCGTGGGATGAAATATTAGGGAGCATACTCTTTTTTGTTTGTTTGTTTTGTTTTTTAATTTTATTGGGGAATAGCCATGGTCATTGGTTATACATTGCTTTCATGCTACAATGGCATAGTTGACTCTTTTAAGGAGGGCCCAGCTCACAGTGGTCCATCCTAGGATCGAACCAGCAACCTGGTGTTATCAGCACCACACTCTAACCAACTGAGCTAACCAGTCACCCCCCTATCCCCCCCAGAGAGCATATCTTTATGAGTCCATTGAATCTTAAGGTGCCCATATCTTGGCCCTACCCCCCAGGGGAAAGTAGTAAATATGTGGCCCCTGTGTGGGCTAATCCCCCTTCCAGAGGCAGCTTTGTTCAAACCTCATGCCGTTCTTCGCCACGGAGCCCAGATTGGACCTTAGGTAACATTTTAGAAGCTTCTGCCAATCATGTGAGTTTGCCATCTGACATGGGAGAATCTTATTTGCCAGCCCTCTTTCCAAACAGCCCTGTGAATTGAATTATCCAGCGCTGCATTTTTTCAGCCTTCTTCTTTCCAATTCGCCAGCAGAGGGAAGAGAGTTCCAGGCAATTTTCTGCAGAAAATATAACGTATTATGCATTGAGGGCATAATTGTAACGGTTAAGGGCAAGGTTCTGACTTTCTGTGGAATAGATCTGTTCCTGAAAAAGGACACAGCCGTGTGTCAACTAAGAACACACAGAAAGAAAAATATGGCTTCTAATTCAAGCTGGTGTCATTCACCCACTGTGTGACACTGAACCGTTCACTTAATCTTTCTGAAACTCAGTTCCTTCATTTGTAAAATAGAGATAAAGCATAGCACGTGTCTTATGGGATTATTGAAAGGAATAGAGGAGAGTAACACATAAGATACTTAGGATGGTGTCTGGTAGACAGTAAGTGCTCAAAAATCTTGGTTCTAACATAATTTGCTTTTTCTAAAAAAAGATTTTATTAGGGCCGTCCGAGTAGCTCAGTTGGTTAAGAGCTCGCTCAAGGGTTTGAACTCTGAGCAACAGTGGTTCGATGCCCGGCCCGAGCTGAGCTGCCGCTGAGCTGCCAACAGGTCGCAGGATGGCTCAGCTAAAAAAAAAAAAAAAGATTTTATTGGGGAATTGGGGAAGGAGAACAGTGTTGGGGAATTGGGGAAGGGGAACAGCCAAGTTATTGTCCTTCAATCTCAGTTGTGGAGGGCGCACCTAGCTCAGCTCCAAGTCCAGTCACCATCTGGCCACCCATTAGCAGCTGGCAGCCACTCAGCTCAAGGTGCCGTGTTCAATCTTAGTTGCGGGGGGCACAGCCCCCCATCCCATGAAGGCGTCCAACCAGCAACCTTGTTGTTAGGAGCACGTGCTCTCACCAGCTGAGCCATCCTGCCACCTATTGGCAGCTCAGTTGGCAGTTCAGCTCGGGTGTAGCTCACTGGCCCATGTGGGAATTGAACTGGTGACCCTGTTACTTAGAGCTCATGCTCTTAGTAACTGAGCCAGTCGGCCGGCCCATAATTTGCTATTTTTATCTCTAAAGAATTCTGGTAGTGCAGTAGGATAAAGCCTGAGCTGGGAGTCAGAAGGCCTGGGTTTGAACATGACTGATATTACTGGCCATATGGCCAAGGGTTAACCACTAAACCTCTTAGAGAGATAATTTTTTTATTTACACAGTAAGAATACTTGCACTGCCTGCATAATTGAAGTTAGTATTTGTTAACTTGATGGTGCTGTTCAAATCGCCCACCCAGGGCCTCAATTTTCTTACTTGTAAAATGAAGCTAAAAGCTACTCCATCTAACAAATAGAGTGGCTGTGAGTATTACATAAATTAATATATATGAAATGATAAAAAATCACAGGTGGTCCTCATTGCCCAAGAATAATTGATATTAAAAAAATTAAGAGAATCACTTAAAACAAGAGCCTAAATTTCACAATAAATGGTTAAAAGTGTTGATTGAATTTTATTACTAAAAATGAAATGTATAAAATAAATTAGTATTTCTCTTACATTTACCAGAATCTTATATAATAATTTTAACTATTTGCTAATGTTTAGAATCAGAAAAAAAAATCAAATGCTGATTTTTTTGGCTTAACTTGACTTATAACGTTTTCAGACCCCCTTCACTTCACATTTGACTCTTGCTGCACAGTTTTTGAAAGGGTCATTTTTTTTCAAAACTATTAAAGGACTTTACCCAGTCTCTCATGGGCCTTTTTTAATTCTCTGATATTTAAATTACTCTCTTTTGAAGCTCAGATTGTGTCTTCATCCAAGTTGGATGAAAGCCTGCATCTTTTGCAGGATATGCAATTTCACTTCATTGCAATCAATTTGCATTTGATTTGCATTGTATTATTGACCACCTGGGAGTGTCCAACAAAGATTTTGATGCCGTGGGTTTGGATAGACACTGGCATAAGTGAGAAGTTATGATTAAATGAGAACAAATTGTAAAAGTGGTCAGTTAATTAGTGAATCTTGTTCTGTCCTGAGAATTTTTGCTTCCTCACCCAACCCTGGAACTGCCTAGATGTAGATAGTGAGTCCCCTACTCTCATTAAAACTGTATATGACCCGATTCCCAAGAATTTGATTTGGGGTCAAATTCTTAAGGATCAGATTGTATCTCAAATACCCTTGGATAGGAGATACTATTTTAAGGCATCCTTTGATGTTTTTCAAGTAAAACGACAAAACCTACCTAATCGTTGACTTAATCTTATTTTCATAAATCTGGATTTCCAGGAATCACATTTTCTTTGAGCAGGGTACATCCTCATTTCTTTGGTGAGTTGGGGGTCAAGTAATGTTGTCTCACTTTTCTCTCTGCAGGCAAGTGGCCAGGTTCAAGGCCACTTTGAAGTTGGCCCAGGTAGGGCAGGCATAGAAATCAGTTCCCCACTTGCTGAGAGAATGAATTCCTATGTGGAGCCCTTCTCTCCTTTCCTGCGGCCCAGACTCATACAGGCCTGTGGAGTTCTTCCTTCTCAGTCCTCTGCAGGCAAGAAGAGGTGATGATTAAAGACATAAGCAGGCCAGAAAAAGAAAACGACCCCTTCTCTTCCTGAGCACCTCCCATAACCCATAACATCCCCTGACATGTCTGGAAGGGGAAATGTCTGATGTTTGTCAGGATCACAAAAGCCACTCTTTCCCCATCTTGAAATAAACTCCACGTTCCTATCCTGTGGGATTAGCAGTGAATACAGCTGCGATCAAACAGGATTTCATGGTGCTTTTGTTAGATTTCCTAAACAGGCAGCTGTGGGCAGAAATTTAAACAAACAACAGGCCTTTTCAGAAGACCCTTAAATGATCATGCCTTGTTATCATTGACTGTGTTGCTTCCAGTTTCTGCCGTCAGACCTTAATATGACAAGAAGCTCACGCTCAGGAATTAGGGAGACCTTTTTGTATGTTCTTGTTCTCCCTTTCCTCCTAAAGAAGACAGTGGATGGGAAGGGGAAGCAGAGAAAGGGGGGCGGCGGGTGCTCTGGAGTGACTACTATGCTGGCTGGGGAGGAAGGGAGGCGCCATACTGTTTGTGGGGAGGGGGCCTTTGGAGGAAATTGGTGATTTCCACCCTGAAGTCCTCTCACAATGAAGTGGCCCCTGCTGAACTTTGTCCTGCGAGTCCTAGACCTGTGAAGCTCCCATGCACCGTCCACAAAGGCCCAAGCCAAACGCTGACAGTCTCAGCGCCTCATTTCACCACATCTTAAGGTAGTCGTGAATGCTTATAGCTTCTAATTTAGGAGAGGGAAGTGTAATCTCCATGGGAAAACCCCCTTTGAAGGTCTAAGCTCTGTTTAAAATCTGTTAGGAAACCATGTATTTCTCTGCTCTCACTAGGACAGCTGGCTTCTCTCTAAACAAATCACAGGCCCGCTGTGCATTTCAATGAGAGATCTTTGGGGTCTCCTTTAAACACTGTTCAAAAAGTCCAGCCTCAGGGAAACTGGCCTGAGACCGCCTCTTGCAGGCTACAATTCTTCATGTAACACTCCTTTGGGATTGGTGTGCCTGGGAAGTGGATTTAGGGACGTTGTGAAACCCTGGCACTGCAAAAGGGCATCAGGCGGTGGCCAGGGTCTGGGGACATCAGAAGTCAAGCAAGGCATATGGGCAGAGAGAGAGAAGTGGAGCCTCCATGAGGGTATCAGATGCCTCGTACCTGTGGTGGTTGGCACTGTAGCTATCCAGGGGGCTTGTGAGCATTCATGGGATGAAAGGGGAGAAGTGCAGCACGTAACAGCAGAGCCTGAGTAAACTTCAACCGCACAGGCCATGTTCCTCCATGTCTGCAAAATGATGATTCAGTGGGAAAGGTCAGTCAGAGGGAGAAAAGGAATATCTTTTAAGGGTCTACTATGTGCTGGTTTAGGACAACCCAGAGAGCACAGAAGCCATGATCCTGCCAATATACCAGCTTATATTAATAAGATGAAGACACTTGAAGTTAGAAGGAGTAATCCTCTGGGGACGGTAGGCCATATTAACTGAAAACTTAGCCTCTGGAACCTGATATCTTTACCCTCATCCCGCCTCCATCACTTTACCAGCTGTATTACCTCAGGAAGTCTTCTGAACTGCCCGGAAGCTCAGTTTCCTCGTCTTCAAATGTGAGTATCATAGTGCCTACCCCACAAGGATGGACTGAAGGACAAATGAAGCACTTAGTCCATCGAAGGTGCTCAATAAATGTTAGCTGTGGGTACTACCCATTATTCAAAGATGGAATGTAATTAAGCTCAAAAGGAGTGTGGTGTGGCCCAGAAAAACTAACAGTTTTAAGAAACAGAAAATAAACTGGATTTGAGGTGGGCTTGGAAAAATGGGTTGGGATTAAATTATAATAAAACTAGAGAAGGGCAAAAACATTTCAGACATGCAGAAAACTTGAGAGAAGACACAGCTAGCAGTGTTTCTGCTCCCCGGCCAGTTTGGATATCAGCTTGCTTACAGCACAGGCGTGGTGAGCATAGAGGGAACTCAGACTAGTTTACAAGGGCAGAGCCTAAAAACTGGACTGAAGCAAATCTAACTCAATATGATAGGGAGAAAGGAGGGAGAAGTCTAACATGTCTGAGTCTCTGAACAGGAGAGGAGGGTGAAGGTGTAGATTCAGGAAGGCTGAAGGGGACGAAGTGCAGGATAACAGGCGTAGAGAGCCAAGGGGGCAGGCGGGCCAGCCAGGGCAATGTGGCCATGACCTGGGGGTGTGACAATTGGGCTCTGGAGTAAGGTGGAGGGAAGGATTGGAAAGACATTTACAGAAAGCCTGGAATGAGACTTGGTGACACTCACGTGCACAGTGCACACACACATTGTAAAATATGAATGCTTTAACTAAAAGCTTGTTCAGATAGTTTGGCTTTATGGAACAGAAAGGCACTCAAGTTAATTCAGGTAATTAAAGATTTATACACAAGTATGGAAACTCAGGAAAAACTAAACCAACTAGCAAAAAATAACAAAAGGAGGCCTCAAGGTGACAGTAACTGGAGTCTTCAGTAACCCAAAAGGATCTAGTGGACTGTGTGTTTTATTTTAATGCTCTACCAACCACAGATTTAATTTTGTTCCATGTGTGTGTGTGTGTGTCTCAGTTCTCTCACGTCTGGCCAACTCCCTCACCCTTAATATGTATATTTTATATTACTGATAGTGTAATGAGGATAACATTTGCAAAATATTAAACTAATATATTTCATTTTCCCTCTTAACTCATACGCGTATGCTTTGCTGTTTTCTGCCTCGGGGATCAGCCATGAAGTCCCTTGTCTGATGAGAAAATAACAGGTTTGAAAACCAGGCTTAGATGAGAGAGAGGATTTTCTGAATCCCTTTAGAATTTCAGGAACTATCCTGGATGGGTCAGATCACGGAATTCCTCCCAGGGTATGGAGATGACACCTTTTCCATCTAATATGCCTACATCATAGTGGTGGCAGGACGATATAATCCAGGTGAAGTGATAGAAAGATTCATCCTTCTAGCCTGAAGGACTGTGAGAGAAAGGAGAGAGGCAGAAGTGGAGGAAAGACACCCATTTTTCTCTTCCTCTTATATCTTAACACTACCTGAAAGCCAACCTCAAGGGCAGTGGGTAGCTTAAGGAACATCTAGGTAATGTGGGATACTTAAATAGCATCAGGATTCTAACCCACTCCACACCTGAGACTCTGGAAGGCAGTCACTTTCCATGTTGCCCTCTGCAGCTCACTGGGACAGCTTCATCAAAGTAAATCTGGTGACACTGTGTGGCCGAAGAGACGAACTTCCTGATGGGGCTCCATCAGGATTTAATAGAAAGGAAACTGAGAGTTTGGGGAGCTCTGTTTCTTAGCGAGAGTATTTTCATGCTTCAGCAGATGAATGGGAGTCACAGCCTTTTAACATCAGCAAGAGTGGCTTGAGGCCATGTGAGCCAGGGAGGGCCACCAATCGCCACCCAAGCTGCAGGAGACCAGAACACAGGTGATACCACCAGCCCCCGGCAACTGTGAGAGTCTGCGGGGTCAGCTGTTACCAAGTGTTCAAGGGTCATGATACTGGAGATTAGAGGAAACAAAGGGTATCTAATGGCTTTTAGACCTCTTTTCCCTCAGCACCACAAGGTCACTTAAGCCCCATTTACTCTAAGGACTCACAGGCCATACTGAAATAGAGAAGGAAAAGAAATAAAATTTGAAAGCATTGACTAATACCTAAAGAAATGTCAAAATTTTTACTTCAAGAAATGGACTAATGTGTTTTATTTTGCTTTGTTCATTTTGTTACCCAGTGGATTTGGGCTCATGAAGATTAAAGGAGTGATAAATCAAGTAAGGAAGCTACATTTTCTCTTCACAGTGGAGTTGTCATTTAGAATAAATTTATAACCCTACCACTAGAGTGTCTGCTTGCTCATAGTTTCCAGTGCCTCAAAACCCCACTAAAAAATGGTCCATCACAACTTTTCAATTGCTCTCTAAAGCATTGCCTACAGTTTCAGTTCTTGTTGTGAAGTGTCTGATTTGCACACAATGTGTTAGTTCAATGACTCCCCAGTCAGAGAAGCTGCTTGGCCCAGACTGTCTATTTGAGCCAGGTTGTTTGGATTGCGCTCTGACTTTTGGGTTCGGAAATAGGAGACAGAGCCATACTCAGGGGAAGTTCCAGAAAAACATCTGAGGTAGGTAAATCAATAGAATATAGTCAAGTCTTTACTGTTTCACCTATGCTTAGTCAGGACCAAAGGAGAGCTGGAAAAAGTGCCCTGTAAAGCTATAAAAATGTTCTAGCTCGACAACATGATCCGTCCTTTGCTTCTCTCCAACAGGCTTACATAATTGTGACTCAGTTTCTTCACTACCAGAAATAAGCAGAGGGAGTTCTGTAAATTTCCCCTTCTTTTCTTATATGGGTAATCAGGGATCAATCAATTCTCTCTTATGCAGACTTTTATTTGTATAGTCTAGTTGCTCAAATATTACAGTTAATAAAATGTTGACATTATATATTATAAGTGAAATGTTTTTTCAACGAATTCAAATATATTAAAACAGCTAAGCTAAAATCACTACATACTATTTTTGTTTGAAGATTCAGAAGATAGTTCAGTATTTGCAGTCTCTCTGGGTTATAATTATGAAAATCAGTTATCATTATTCTTTATGTGTGCATCTGAGAGAGTTTTGATTAACAGTCTAAGTCAGTTTATAATTCTAGCTCATGTTGCATTTATCCCATTTCATTCCATCCAAAACCGGTTGTGAGGTGTCCCATGGTGCATTTCCTACCTCATAAACATCTTTGTCTGGAACGCTACATGCTTACACCGCAAGGATGTTGAGGTTCATTTAAGGGGAATCAATCCTAAAGCCCCTTCCAGGTGATCTACACTTAGCATGAGAATGAGCCTGGTGAGCCCATGGAAAACCACATGAGGACCTGAAGGGTGTTTGGAAATGTAGGTAGCTGCTGGTTTACTCATTCATCTAACTGCGGCATAAGGTTCAGCCTGCCCTTTTCTCAAGTTTTCATGCTGATAGGAGGATTTGGTAGCCACCATCATCTTTAAACTTGGGTGTTGTTTTTTATTCAGAGGCATCATGTGGGTTTACCCAAGGCCAAACCAAGAAGACCAGTGGACATGAGAAAGCACAGAAGGTCTCATTTTCCTAATTCAGTGCCACTCCTTACTGTTACTTGTGAAAATAACAATCACTTCAAAAAACTGTAATGTAGAAAATAGATTAAAATAGAGCTGAATCATGCATGAATGTTCCTTTAATTATATTTACAGGTAGGGGGCAGCTGATCATCTTTATCCGATGCCCTGCGGCTCATCCATTAATATTTTTTTAACAATCATTAGTGAATTTACTATATGCCAGAGTTTGTAAATTGCTGTAGTACAAATTTTCTCAGCTAATTGTTCTCCCACTTCAGCCTGGTTTATTAAGGTTTGGTGGGATTTTTACTTCCAGGACAGTTCAAAATCTAAAGAGAAAAGAAGTATGTAGGGTGACGAGTCTTGAGCAGAGTTCAGTCAAGGGGAGGTGAAGTGGTGGGACCTCTGAGAACCCATAACCAGCTGTTCAACCAAAGATGAATTAAGGTGTGAGGTTGCTAGGCCTCTCCCCTAGTTGAGAAGGAGCACTGAGTATTACTGGAGATGGAACAAGAAAGAACAGAAGATTTTGCAGGAACTCTTCTTATGAATTGCATTCCATGTGGTTGGAAGGAATATTTGGACAAGAGGGTGGGCTGGGGCAGGGACAGTGCGAGGCCATCCATTGGGCAGGTTTTGGTAACAGTGAATGTTAAAGGTGATTTTTGCTTTGCTACTCCTCCACATGGTGGTAGCCGGAGCTGAGTTGATCAGGGACGTAAAAGACACTGAGGGCTCTCCAGATATGTTTCTTTTCAGCTTTCCCCCATGTAGTACCTGGTCTCTCTAAGTCAAACACATATTTAAACAATACTGGTTTAAAGAGTTGCAAATCGTTGCCTATCCAAGATTCCTGGTTCCATGTTTAACCATATTCTTCTTGCTTCTCTAGGATCTACCATTTGGGTGGCTTGAAAAAGAGGAAGCCAGAAAGCCACATGAAAACCTGTGGGGTGTTTGGAAATAGAAGTAAACCTCCATCCAATTTCTATCCCTGCCCCTCCCCAGCTAAGCAGGGCAGCCTCTTTAAAGATGAGATGTGATGTGAGTCATCTCTCTCTTTTCCAGGGCAGTGCCTCTCCTCCTCCTGGTGCCAGTGCTGTTGGGTAAGCCCTGGCAATTTAGGTCTCCTCTGTGTGGTCCCAGACATCCCACTTGCCCACACCCCATCACAATTTAATTGTTACATGTTTGATCCTCTTAGAGCTCACTAGGTGACTTTTACTAAAGTACTATATTCTAAAATAATGGTTGACTATGGACTCATGTCTAACTTCTTCCACATAGAAAGACAAAGAGATTCAAAGCAAAGCATGAGAGCGAGTTTATTTCAAAGGCATGCATCTGTCACTCTTGGTTCTGAGACTGATGGAGAGTGAGTGGCTTGGGAGCTTGTGCACCTGACAGTGGCACCCTGAGCACCACAGCTCCTGAGGGGATAAAAACTTCCCCATTCATGCCACAACCCTTCTCTCTTCTTTTAGCTTCATCAGTTAAGCTCCAAGTAGTTTTCAGTGCAATGCAAATCAGAGGACAACAGGTCTTGTTATGTGTTTCTTCCCCCATTTTCCTTTTTAAATGTCTGTATCTGTTTGTGGCCCGGCATGTTTTAGCAGCAGGGAATGATTTTTCAGCTTTTTAAAATTTTATTTTAGGAGGTGACACATTAGTGAGTCTTTTTCCCTACTCTGAACAACAGGTGCCTGGAAATCTCAGTGGCGGGGAGAACAGGCCGGAGTGATCAGACTTTCATATACTCTGTAGGAAGTAGGAGTGTGGGCACTTTAACCAGCTCATGCATTTGGGATCTAAGACCACACTGCAAAGACCTCTCTCTGTAGTAGGATAGCCGTCAGCTTACATTTGGCAATCTAACGTGAAAGGGGGAATATTACCTGGGGAGAAGAAACCTGTAAATGTTTTCCATTAGTTTCTTATGGTCATACATTAGAATTCAAACATATTTCTTTAAGGCCTTAATCCTGGGGACAGTTTACCTCTTGGAAGAGGCTTGAGCAAACTGGCTCCTATGAGATATGATTTATTGGGAACAAAATGCCTCATTGCAATGTGAAATAAAAATTCCCTTGGCTCTAGGGTTCTTTTTTCACAGTAGTGATTCATTTTTGTAATTTCTAAAAGTCAGTCTCCTCGATTCTCTCAATTTTAGTTTTCTTTTGTTTTTTTCCTGAGTGGAGAAGTGCACATATTAAGAATTATAGTCAACAACGGAGAGTGGATGGTTTTATGCTTTGTTCCTAACACAGAAATTTAGCAGAGAGTGTTTAGCTAAAGAGGTTCATGAGAAGTAAATAAACACATTTCTGCATTGAGGCTTTCCATGGGCATATGCTGACACAGAGCATTTCCTGGAGACAGGTAACATATTATTTTCTCTATTATGCATTTTTAAGAACCTGTGAGAGCTGTTAGCAACTCTTTGCTAAAAGCATAGAGGCAAAGACTCTGAGTGAAGACTGAGAAGTAAACAGTTTGGCTCCAACTTGTTTACATAGATTATTTGGCTTAGTTTCTTTCTTCCTTCCTTCCTTCCTTTCCTCCTTCCTTTTTTCCTTTCTTCCTTTCTTTCTCTTCCTTCTCCTTCTCCTTCTCCTTCCTCTCTCTCCCTTTCTCTGCCATATAATATTTGGTCCTGTCCTTGTTCCCCAAAAAGGTAAGAGATGAAAAATTGCAAGAACTCCAAATGTAAAATTCCAGTCTTTAAAAGAGACCTTAGAATAAGAAGCATCTGGCATTTACGTAGTGAACCAAGAGGACAAAAATTTTGTTATTCAAACAATTTTTAAAAATGAGTTTTTATTTGCTGCTATCAAATGTGAATATGGAATTTGAAGCAGGATGGCACTCAGAAGCAGATAATACAACTGGTTGCCAGCTATTAAAATTCATTGTGGTATATGGAATATTCTTCATTTTATAGCAACCAAATTTGCTTAATTAAAATTTTTTCCTATGGAATTTAGAAACCCAGTAAGGCTTTTTTTAAAAAAATATTTTCATTGGGGCATTGGGGGGATGAGAGCAGCATTGGGGAATTGGGGGAAGGGGAACAGACAAGTTGCTGTCCTTTTCTTCAGTCTAGTGGTGGAGGACGTTTCTTCACTGGCCCAAGTTGGCACCATCATTGCGCTCTTCCCGGCTGAGGCAGATCAGTCGCCGGCTTCTGGATGGCCGTTCACTGCAGCCTACGCCGTCGCCGGCGACTCACAGCAACCCAGCTCCAGGTTGAGCTGTTGTTCAGCATCTTAGCTGTGGAGGGCAGTGTCACTGGCCTTCATCTGTGGGATCCAAACCAGGGTCCTCTGGTGTCCCAAAGGAAGGCTTTTTTTATACTTCATGATTAAATCAACTTTAATAATCAAGTATTGAAATTTTAGTCAGATTCTGGAAAAGGGAGGTGTTTGAGGGACAGAATCCAACAGCACTTTGCTGAGCACATATCCAAGAATATATCTGTTCTTTACAATCTGAACTATGAGGGAGAATAACTAAAATGAATTAACAAATTTTACTTGGAGAGAAGACGATGGTTATTACACCTTTACCAAGCATGGTGCTATTCACATACAACATTTCACTGAGTCTTCACAAAACCAGATATTAGAGTCCTATCATTCCCTTTTCATGGGAGGGTGATATATAGATACCTTGAAATGTAAGTACATTGCCCAGCTGCCCTGGCACACACATCTTCTAACAACGAATCACGTGCTTCTCTCACTACCACAAGGCCTCCCAGGTAAATTCCCTCCCACTCTGCGATGGATAATTCATCTTCTAGCAACAAAAGTATTGGGATTGGGTTAAGATTGCCAGATTTAGCAAATAAAAATACAGGGCACCCTGTCTATGTAGGCCCCAAATATTGTACGGGACACGCTTATACTAAAAAATTATTTGTTTATTTGAAATTCACATTTAACTGATGTCCTGTATTTTATCTGGCAACCCTAGGTGCAGAGAGTATGGGCATTTAGTGAAAGTAAGAAACCTGAAAGAAAAACCAGGTAGGAAATTAGAACCCAACAATGAGTCTAGGGTCCCATGAACAGTGGTAAAATACATGTAACATAAAATATACCTTTATAATAAATTTTAAGTATACCATTTAGTGGCACCAAGTACATTCACAATGTTATTCAGCTATCACCACTATCTCCAAAGCTTTTTTCATCTTTCCAAATTGAAACTGTACCCATTAAATAATAACTCGTCATTCCCACCTCCCCTCAAACCCTGCAACCACCATTCTACTTTCTGCATTTAAGAGTTTGACTACTCTGGGTATCTCACATAAATGGAATTATACAGTATTTTTCCTTTTGTGTCTGGCTTATTTCAGTTAGCCTAGTGTTTTCAAGGTTCATGCATGTTGTGGCATATGTCAGAATTTTGTTCTTTTTTCAGGCTGAATAATATTCCATGGTATGTATATACCATGTTTTTGTTTATTCATTTATCCATCAAGGTATATTTGGGTGGCTTCTATCTTTTGGCTATTGTGAATAATGCTGCTATGAACATGGGTTGGGCTCATAAACTTTACATGACACTGTATTAAGCTCTGTACAGAGAAAACACAGAGGCAGCTCTCTAGGAGTTTTTATTTTAAACTAACATCACATCTAGCCAGCAAATATGCCATAACAGCCAACACCTAATTCTTTCATTTTTTGTTTACATTTATTGAGATCCTACTATGCATAGTAAAGAATTTGGCCTTGACCAGAAAGGAGGCCTGGCTTTGCCTTTGGGGGTAATTTCTGGGCCTGTGGAAAGCACTGGATAGCCTAATGATGTGATTTATGGTGGGGGCTGGCCACGTTCACGTAGTCCTAGGGTGGTGGATTAGGGTGGTGATGGCCACACACATCTAAGTCTTAGGATAAACCTGACCAAGCCAGAAAGATTAACAATATGGCTTAGGGTCAGGATATAGCAATTGACCTAGAAACTGAAATTAACTATATGGACAATCAATCAATCAATCAAGCCTATGTAATGGTGCTCCAATAAAAACTCTGAATACCAAGGCTTAGGCAAGTTTCCCTGGTTAGCAATACTCAATGCCTATTGCCACACATTGATGGGAGGAAACAGAAGCCCTGTACTTGGTCCTTCTCCTGGACTCTGCCCTATGCACTTCTTCCCTTGGTTAATTGTAATCTGTATCATTTCCCTGCAATAAATTGTAAGTATAATAGCTTTCAGTGAGGTCTGTGCTTTCTTCTAGTGAATTATCAAGGTTTTGGGAACCCCTTGAACATGCAGTTGATGTCAGAAGTGAGGGCAGTCTTGGGGACTGTACCCCCTAACTCCTCACAACTAGGCATTGTGTTAGGTACTGAGTGTATGCTGTTAAATACAACATACCTCCCTCAAAACAACAAGGGAAGGGAGAAGTCCGATTGCCAAGTGCTGAGGACAGAATGTTGGCAGGTACTGAGGCATGAAATAGCATGGTGCATTTCAGAAATAGCAAGGGCTTCGGCATAGCTGGTCTTATTTTAGGCTTCTCAGGTTTCTCTGTCTCAGTGAATGACATCTCCATCCATCCAGTTGGTAAAGCCAGAAATTGAGAAATCATCCTTGACTTCTCTTTCTTTTCCTTAGCTTCATGATCTATCCATAGTCAAATCTCATTAAATTTGCCTTCTATATCTCACAAATGTATCTTTATCTCCCCCACATCTCCTTCTCCACCACCACCGCCCTGGTCCATGCAACCATCAGACTCCACCTGGATCGCTGCAATAGCTGTAAAGCTAGTAGACAGATTCACCCCTTCCCTGGCAATCCATTTTCCACACTGTAGCCAGAGTGATCTTTTAAAATACCAATCTGATGTTGATGTCACTGTCTTCTCCCCACAAACCCTTAATATTTTTCTGTCCTCCTCTCCCCAATATGGCTTCCTTTCTATCGCCCCACTTATTCTTCCCTTCAGCACTTCAGCCTTGGTACCACACCCTACTTGTTCATGGCTCCTAAATTTGGTCTTCTATCCAAGCCTCTCATCTTTCAAGTCATCTTACTCTTTGCCACTCATCAAAAATCCCATTTCCTAAAATTTGTATCTCGGACAGATGTTAAGAGAAAGCATTTTGCTTAGTTGGCTAAAGAAGTCCATCAGAAAGTACAAATAGTTTGTAGACATTAATTCACTAATTAACACGCATTGTTAATACATTAGTGCATGTTATTTTGTTCAAGCACATCTCTGGGTGTGTGTGTGTGTGTGTGTATGTGTGTGTGTGTGTGTGTGTGCACGTACATTTGCACAGGGATACTTTCCAAGATTTGTATCCACCCTGAGAGGCTACACAGCATGGTGATTAGTAGGGCAGCCTCTGGAATTTGTCGGCTGCATGTCATATCCAGATTTAGTCTCATATGCAAGTTACATTGTATTAGTGTCTTTCCTAGTATTATTGTCTTCATCTCTACAATAGGCCTAATAAGGTTGTTGTAGGGTGAAATGAAGTGATTCATGTAATGTACTTCAAAGAGTTCTTGGTGCACAATAAGTTGCCCAGTAAATGTTAACTATTATGACAGTCGATAGTCAAGGCAGTCATTTCCCCATCCCACCTGGCTTTAAGTCTCAGAAAAGGTGGGACACAATTTGATACTACTTCCTTAAAAGCTTTCTACTGATGAGAAAACATCTTGGTCTTTTTGTTTTGTTTTATCCATGACCAGAGAGCAAAGTTCCAAGAACTCAGCATCAAAATATAAGCTAATTTGAAGGTTTGTGCTATGGACTTGTGTCCCCCAAAATTAGTATGTTGAGGCCCTAACCTCCAATGTGATATTCACCCAATGCCTCAGTGGCTGTCATTGGTCACAGGGAGGCCCTGGTGGGGCTGCAGAGATGAGTTAATTCAAACAAGAGCTCCTAGGAAGCCTGCAAAGATTTCCTTTCTTAAGTTATCTTCAAGTGCATGTGAGAAAACATTGGTAGCAGCATTGACCTTTTATTTGCGCTCTAACTTAGAGATGCAAAGAAACTGTGGCTTTTTTGTTTTCTATAATGAAGCTAAACTTCCTCCTGAGTTCCCCCTGCCCCTGGCATGATGCCTACATTTGCCAACCAACAGCATCACTGTCTCTTCCACCTAAACGGTCTCTTTTACATCATCTGGCTTATTTAAGGTTCGTCTTTCAGGTTTCTTCCCTCTCTCCCTGCTGCTTCTCAAGATGGCCTTGAGCCTGTATGTGCAAGTTTGTGTGCTGTCCTGTGCGCTAAGTGTGATCCTAGGTGGGTGGCTACTGTGTTGCTCCTGGACCTGCATCACCTTTGGATGCATAGACCAGGTAATTTGGTCCTATTCCAGGGCTCCTCTAATCTGTCAGTTCTTTCAGTGGCTCCTGTTTTTTCACTGAAACATGTGGAAACTATGGGTCCTCTAGACCAGGGAGGGGCACAAAGCCAGTTTTTGTAAATAAAGTTTTATTGAAACATGGCCATGCCTGTTCATTTACACATGAACTATGGCTGCTTTCAGGCTACCATGATAGCACTGAGTAGTTGAGGTGGAGACTGTACCCAGTGCCGAAACTACTTGCTATCTGGCTCTTTAGAGAAAAAGTTGGTGACCACTTCTCTAAATCAGCACTGTCCAACAGAACTTACTGCAATGACAGGAATGTTAGAGCTGTGCTTTTCAATATAGTAGCCACCAGTTACATATAGTTTATTGAGCACTTGAAATGTGGCTAGGGTGACCAAGAAATGAACTTTTACATTTTATTTAATTTTGATCACTTTGAATTTTAATTTAAATAGCTTTATGTGTCTAGTGGCTCCCATATTGGACAGTGCAGCTGTAGACACCCTGAAAAGGCCTTGGGGAGCCAGGATTGCACCCTCGGGATCTTTTCTGGCCACTTTCCTCAGCTTCTGCGTTATTGCTTCTGAGACAAACATTCACATTTAAAGTTTTTCACCAAGAGTATGCAGCTTACCTCAGGCAGTGAAGAGGAACATGCTATTAGCCTCTGATATTCCAGATTCTTCCATAGCTATCAGCTGTGTTGTATTTCCCAGCATCACCCACTCACGCCCCAGGTTTTGACCCAGGAATAGGCTGCAAAGAGGAAACTCTGTAACATTCTTCTTCTTCCATAGTCCACTGGGTCTGGAAGGGGAGGTGTTCCTGCTTCTCCTGTGTGACTGAAACTTCTCTTACAAGATGATATATTCTCATCCTCCCTGAGATCACATCTGTTCTTTTCCCTTCCCAGAACCAGGAGATGGATAAGGTTCAGAGACGGAAACTGGCTTACCTCTAAGGGAGGGTCATCACACCGACATTCCAAAATACTGCCCTTGATAGGACTACCACATTAACTTGATTTATATAAGGTTAGAAGCTTGACCCTGCTCCGATTCAACCCCTATTTGTTCAGAACCTAATGTTTCACAAGCCTTCAATCCATTGCTGGAAAGAACCCAAACTCCTTTTCTTCCTTTTCTTTTCTTCTCCCCCGCCCTCTAGCTGACAAACACAGTTTCACAATCATCCCTTTGCATATGCTTCAGCACTTTTAGAGGAAATATTTGCAATATAAGCATAGTCTTTTCTTGCATAATTTCCATTTTTCTGAGTGATTACCCTTTCTGGAAGGCCTTTTCTGATCACTTCCTTAGAGCCACATCCTCTCTGGCCCGTGGCAGCACCTCCTATCTTCTCCCCCCGCTTCACTCTTTCTATAGCATTTATCACTCGTCAAGCTCCATGACTACCCGATCAGCTAATGTCCTGCCTCCCCCTTAGAACACAGGCCATATGAGAGCAAGAACTCTGGCTCACTGCTGTATTCTTAGTACACAGAACAGGCCTGACAGAAGGTAGGTACTCAAATATTTCTGAATGAATTAGAACATTGAGATTATACCTCATAGTATAACTCTGATGTATCAAAACAAACAAAACTCTTTCCCTACCAGGGATAGACAAATCCAAAGGAGATAAAGGCTATAGAGCATCCTTCTTCACCGCCTTGGTGGGGATACTGAGGGACAAATGTAAAGGAATATGGACTTCTGCCTGCATCATGATGAAGAAACCAAAACTTTGAGACATAAAATGACGACCGATTGCTGGAAGAGAAGATACATAAACCCACATGCCCTATTTCCCACATACCAAGTTTTCATCCTATCCATTCTTGATTTGGTTATAAATACAACCCAGATTAATTGGGTTGCTGAGATTCCTTAAGTTTTTGTTTGGAATTAACTAGAATTTTTTAAAATTCGTGTTTCACTTTAGCATCTTTAAGCTGCAATGTATCTCAAATTAGGCTTCTTTCTTAAAAAGTAAATGGGTACTAGCAAACAAAATTTCTGAAGATGTATTTTGAATGAAATCATGTATCTAAAAGCACATCCTAAACCCTAAGTATTCTGCATTAGGAAGGCATTACCACTATCATCATTATCAGCAATCCTGAGAAAACTCTGAAATAAGTTTTCTTCTCACCTTGCCAAGAGTGTAAAATATTTAAGATTTTGGAAATCATCTAACACTTAAAAATTTAATGAAAATAGCGTACATTTCCCATACTGATGAAGTAATAGGAATCTCTGTTACCTCATCATATGGGAAGTAATAGCTTTGAAAATACCAGGGAAGGGGTAAAATGGGAATCAGTGGGGTTGTTTTGTAGCAGTAATTACAGACTGTTAAGTGAGGATTTGGTTGTGAGAGATTTCGGATGGGATTTTACATGAGGGCATACTTACTCTCCAGGTAGTTATCCCAGGGAGCAACAAGTCTTGATAAGCTCCTGCTTATTTTCTTGCCACAGAGAATTACCTGAATACATTTCTTCCAACCATCTCCTGATTTTTACATAAATCAGCAAAGTCTATGCAATACAATCAGCTCAGATCCAGTGCAAATGTCTGAGACAAATCAATATTCAAGACAGGTTTATTTATGACCTCCAATCTGTATTTTGTTCGAATGGGACATAGATGGTAGAAGTAGCTAGGTTAAGGATGTCATTTTACTTCCCCAAGCCGCCGTTTTCTCATCTGTCAAATGTAGCAGATAGATGGTCGAAGATCACAAACTCAAATGATCCCAGGGACCTGGAATTTATTTGTGTGAAGCCTGCTCTTCGGGGTTAAGCAAATAGGAGGACTGTGGTCACCCAGAGCATGCATGACCTTTCTTCAAACATTCCCACTCAAAAATTTTAAACTCTGCTGTCCAGAGGGCCTGGGTTTGCTGTCTCTGCAAAGAATGATTGCTAAGGTACAAGAAGTCATATTCTACAAAGCTGTATCTTTTCTTTTAGGAAAGAGCTTTTGATGTCAATCTGTGTAAGCGATCGCCTCTCAGCTCCAAATTCACCCTTTCTGCTTGCTCTGTGAAAATGGAGCTGAGCCCTTCAGAGAGTTTTCCTATCTGCCTAGCACAGCGTTAAACTGCATCAGTAGGTGGTGGTGGACGGACATTGCTGGAGGAACGGGTTTGCTTCCTGATACCAATGAGTTCTCTTGGTGGCTTCGGCAGTGTGGGCAGCTTCTCTGGCTCCTGTAGGGCCGTGACCCCTCAAGCATTTGGCTCCTGCACTGCATATACTTTCTCTAGTGCCAGCTACTGCAGTACAGTGACTCCTTCAGTGCCAGGTCTGCATGTGGCTGACTTCTCAAGCATCTCTCTATGGCAGCGCACACAATGTCTCCAGCGCCTGGCTCCCGCAGTGCACTGTGGCCAGCCTTTGGGCACTCTTGTAGCAGAATACCTCTGGCAAGACACCTCCCTGTGAACAGCTTTTCCTCCCAGAGGGAGGCTTTCCAGCAAGTTCCACTGGTGTGGCACCATAGTGATTTCTTCGACATTATGTGAACCACATCTATGCCCTCTAGCAAGGTCTGGTTCTCAGCCTTGGGTGGCAGGACTCTTTCCTGGGTGCTCTAGCTCAGCCCTAAGGATGGAGGTTCATCCTATCTGCTCTTTTACATTCTTTAGAGTTCTCTTCACTTCTTACTAGCTAATCCCATGTTAAGAATAGTTAACAATGCTTTATATTAAACGGTCACTTGTTCAAATTACTCTGTGATTTCTGTCTCATGAATGGACCCAAACTGAACTATCCTGGAGCTCTCAGCAGCTCTCCCATTAATGTTGGCGTCATTCATACAGGATATCCCTGCCCATTCCAGATAATGCATCTCTACCTGTCCCCCACTAGAAATCAGACATGCCTTATAATATATGCTCAAGTCTCTTGACTTGAGTGAGTGAAGAATCTAACCCATTTAATAGATGAGGGACCTGAGAACAAGAAAAGTTACTTGATTTCCTTATGCTCACACAGCCAGTTAATTATGGAACTGGGACTAGAGCCCTAGTATCCTGACTCTCAACCTGATGCCTCTTTCTGCCTGCCACACTATTATTCACCAAAAACAAAAATTAGAAAAATCGTTCCTAGACATGCTTCTCAGGCAGAGTGAGCAAGGGGTGAAAAAGAATGTGGAATTTAGGATCCGAGGGACATGGGCTATTCACCACCTGAGTATCCTGGTGCAAATGGACTAACGTTATTGTCAAATAGAAATTTCTACATTATCAGGTTGTTGTGAAGAAGAAATAAGATCACATACATGAAGTACCTATTATCGTTACATACATTTAAGGGAACCAGACAAATAAAAAGGCAGCTAAATCATGCTGAATCCATTCCATTTCACTCAGTCATTTCCCCACTTGCACATTTCTCCCACATATTCTGTAGTTTATTTTTACGATTATAAAAGCTCATGATGTTATTGACACTGACAAGTTACATGATTTTACGCTAAGATAAAATTAGAGATACTATATGTCTTCAGGAAAGAGGACACTTTTTGGTACAGGTACGTGTTTATAAGGCTTCATTCCTTCTCCTCTCCCCTCCGCCCCCAGCTTTATTGAGGTATAATTGACAAATAAAAATTGTAGCTATTTAAGGTGTACAACTTGATGTTTTGAGATACATATGAAAAAAAATCACCATAATCAAGCTAATTAACATATCCATCACCTCACATAATTACTATTTTATTTCTTTCTGTCTTTTTGCGTGTGTATGTTTGGGGATAACACTTAAGGTTTACCCTCTTAGCAAATTTCAGAATTGTTAACTATAGTTACATCGCTGAACATTTGCTCTCCAGAATATATTCATCTTGTATAAATGAAACTTTGTACCTCTTGACAAACATCTCCCCCTTTCTATCCCCCTTTCCTGGTAACCACCATTCTACTCTCTGCGTCTATGAATTTAGCTTTTTTAGATTCTACATATAAGTGAGATCTTGTGGTGTCTGTCTTTCTGTGCCTGGCTTAATTCACTTAGCATAATTTCCTTCAGTTTCATCCATGCTGTTGCAAGTGGCAGGATTTCCTTCGTTTTTTAAGGCTGAATAATATTCCAGTGTATGCATATGCCTTTATTCATTCATCTGTCACCAGAGATTTAGGTTGTTTCCATATCTTGGCTCTTGTGAATAAATGTTGCCATGAACATGGGAGTGCAGATATCTCTTCCAAATCCTGATTTTATTTCCTTTGAATATATATCCAGAATCCATGTATATTGTAAGAAAAAGAACTGAAAAAAAAGCTTTTCCAATAGTTTCTCCCCTACCTGGCACTGTGTGTTCTCTCCAATGATGAGTGTGCATCTTGCAGGAAAAGGCCAAATGAGTTAGAATGTGTCAGAGTCATTGAGAGAAGGGTGAGCTACATGCTGCCTGATTCATTGTTCCTTCACATAATCAGTGTGGATAAATGGAAAGCTAACTGCACTCAGTGAAATGTATCATGGGAATCACTATCCTGTCTGCCAGGCACTATTTGCTCAGAGACATACAGGGTGTTCAGTGTAATCACCTTCTGTGTTTGAAGTCTGACTCTCTGGAGCAGAGCCTTGCTTAGATACTATATAGCCACATAAACAGGCCTGGCCTTAGCTTGGCAGCTCTCCTGGAATCTCCTTTCTTATTTGACTAAGATTTGGATTTCATTTCACATTTCTTTGTTTGCATGTTCCATAATGTTTTTTTAAAAGGGTATGTTAAATAGTAAGATAATAAATGGTATTAAGATAATAATTGTCATCCTTTATTATGTGCTTATAAACAAGGTATTTAATACATATTTTTTCATTTTATCTTCCTAACACCCCTGCATGGTAATTACTATTATTTCCCCTTTACTACGGAAAAAAAAAAGCAGAGTTTGGGAAGATGATGAGCTTGCCCAGTGATATATGTGTTCATTTGGCTTAAAAAGAATTAGCTTTTCAGTACACCACATTGCCTTTGTAGGTGTAATTTGTTAGTCTACCATTTTGAAACAAAACAGCATCCATATCTGTGATAGAATTGTGCTTACTGTTTCTTTCTTGTTTCTAAAGCCAAGAGTATGGCTTTTCTCTGAGTACAATGACTTTCCATTTATCCACGCACTGATTATACTCAAAAATAATGCATCATTTGGTGTATTGTTTGTCTATTTTTACAAGCCTTGATGCTCTACTCTCTTCAAGCTTATTAAAAACCATAGTTCTCTTTCCTAGCTAGTTTGACTCAAATAAAAGTTGCGGAACTTTGCAAAAAATTTTTTTTTTCTACTTTGAAACCGAATTGTGACACTTCTACCAAAATCCTAGCCTCTGCATTTTGTTTACCAGATAATGCTCTCATTGGTGTGGTGATGAAGAAAGGATTAAATCAAAGAGTAGAGCATTAGAATTGGGGTTGGAACATCTTTGCTCTTGTTCTCTCTGACCGTTCCCTCACCCCAAGAAAGCAGAGAGAGCCAAGTTCTGATGAGGAGAGAGGGAAGACGACCAGTAACCTAGGTTTTTGTTAGACAACCACATGCTGTAAAAATTTTAAAGTATTCATTTGAAGGCATTCATTTGCAAATATTTTCAAATAAAATTTAATGTGAAAAGAATGTAGTATGCCATGCTGTGTCCTATTTTAAATGGGTAGTGGTTACCTCTGAGAAGAAAGCAAAAGTAATCTAAAGGTAAGGAAGGTAGAGAGGGATTTAATGGATTCTATTTTTTCTTTGACAAAAAAAGCCTGTGTTATGTAATAAAACAGTCATGGGGATGTAAAATACAGCATAGGGAATATAGTTAATACTATTGTAATAATTATGTATGGTGTCAGATGGGTACTAGACTTATCGGGGGAACACTTCATAAGTTATATAAATGTCTAACCACTATACTGTATACTTATATACAACTAATATATTGTATGTCAACTATAATTGAAAAAATTTAAAAATTTAGAAAAAAAGGAAAGATTTGAACAGAAGTGCCAGGATGCACTGAGATAATTCATTAAATCAGAAAATGTGACCTTGAGCAGAGGAAAAATAACTGTAGTCATCAGTACTGCTCTGGATGCAGCAATCACATTAGACAAAAATTTTAAGTTAACTTTAGGTTCAATTGGCAAAACCTCAAAAGCAACCAGGCTCTGATAGCAGTGGCTACAGTACTGAAGGGATAAAAATAAAAGACTGATTTTTTCCCCCTACATCTCTAGCTTTAGGGGGGTGAAGACTGTCAACATCATGAGTGTACAAGGAGGATAAATGGAATTAAAAGTAAAAAACGCCTGTGTGAAATATGGCAAAATATGAGCAATTGTTAAATTTGTGAGCAACTACACAGGTATCTATTACAGTTGCACATTTCCATATGTTTGAACCATTTCATAATTAAAATTTTAAAGAATACTGACTAACGTGAAATACTCAGAAATACCAACAATCATCACAGCAGAAAATGAAATGCAAAGCCAAGGTGAAGTGTTCAAAGGAATCCCACTTTCGAAAAGTCATGGGTGAGGCATTAATTGAAATGTGAATATGAGCCTGCTTATGTATGCAAGCTTTTCTACTTCTTTTAGAAAAAAATTAATGTTTAACTCAATGTATTACACTTAGTCATGTTAGGAGAGTACCATAAAACACGCTACTCTCTGTCTCTCAGCTAAATTCAAATTAAAATCAGTCAGCTTTGAAATTTCATGACTTTTTGGACCTGAAATTCACCACCTCCACAATGGATTAGCATTATTTCCCCATCTGAGCCCTCTTGGGCAGCAGCAGTAATAACCTCATTCTTTTGGTTAGAGGTTAGGACTGAACCTTCCTTGCGTTCCAAGGAAAATATCCCCTCCTCTCATTTCAGTGTGAGGTGTGTCAAACCCACAGAGCTTCTTCCAAATGATTTCCCAGTATATTTCGCGTTCCAGTTGGGGCACTTTCGTCTGCTGCTGAAGAACAAACACAGGCTTTAATCTCCAAGGCCTGAAGTTACCGGAATGGGTGAGCCACAGGCAGTTAAGAGACTCTGAGCTCTGGGCCTTTTAATTCCCTTTTCAGGGACCCATCAGGAGCACAAAGCACTGGCTGCATGCAGGGTGTTGAACTGGACCCAGCGTTTGGGGGAAAATCATAGGGAAAACTAGTAAGCCTGAGATGAGTTAAACTGCAAATTAAAGTGTGTTTGAGGCATATTTTAAAGATCAATTTAAATTTTGGCAATGAGATGATTTTAAAGTCAGCATTAGGACTGGACTATTATTTTAATGGGGCTGTTTTCTTCAGCGGCATCCACCTAACACACAACCACTGCGGCTTAGCTGTGCACCCCTTTCCCTTAAATGAGCGAAATCAATAACCCTTACGGCCAGCAGGGTAAGGTGCTGCAGAGAGATGCTCCTCACACATCCCAGCCCTACTTCACCTGTAAGACACAGATCAACTTCCCTTCTTTTGTTGCTACCATTATTTATGGACTATTGTCTTTAAAGAACCCCATCATTTAAAAACAGTGGTGAAATAGAAAGAACTCTGATGGTTTTGTAGCTGGGAGAACTTAGGTCTGAATCCTGTTTTGGCTAACTCATTGTAGGATGTCAGGCACCTCGTTTAACCTCTCTGGGCTCTAATTTTCTCATCTGAAAGTTGGGGAAACAATAATACCACCTCAAAGCGTTGTGAAGATTAAATGAGGTAGTCAGAGCCCAGCCTGGTGTAATGCTGAATTAATCTCTGTTGTTACTGACATTCTTCTTTTTGTTCTTTCAATTATTTTTTCTCGTCCTTTGGATTGGACTCCTATTCCAAGTTGAAAGTAATTTTTTTGAATTTAGAGAAAAGTCTTCTAATTTTATTTCTTAGTGTTATTGATTCAAAATATCATGCTTCATTTCCAATAAAATAGCTTTTCTTGCATTTTTGTTTGCTATTCTGTGCCTCATATTTTCTTCTCTCAAATATCTTTAAGAACATTCTAAAAATTTAAGTCAAGCATATTCAGAAGTCAAGTGTTTTCAGTCTTAAGTGCCTCTGTTGACCAAAGCACTTGAGGCACTTCGACCTCACTGGCTTCTCAGGGGGTCTGCTGACTCACTGAGGCACTGGAGTGAGTAAAGGCAGCCATTGGGGAACAGGGAATTTAAGTTTTGTTCACATTATAGGAGTCCTAGTCCCAGTAAGAAAGGCCACCAAAGCACCCAGGGTAGAGTTAAGTCTTTTTCGTTTGGAGGTTGCCAGAAATATGACCCTGAGAACAAGGACCATTCTCTTCTTATTATGCAATTTTGAGTGTAAACAAACAATACATAGTAGGTGCTTAATAATCACGTACTCTATAATAAGCATGACACTTCTATGTGGAGTTTCCGTTTACCTCAAAACACACAGTTATGGATTAAATGTGTATATTGTAACTAGTGTAACCCTGTGTTGGCCTTTCTTTTTTTTTTTAATTGGGGAATTGGGGGATGGGAACAGCAATGGGGAATTGGGGGAAGGGGAACAGACAAGTTGCTGTCCTTTTGTTCTTCAGTCTTGTTGTGGAGGACGTTGCTTCACTGGCCCAAGTTGGAACCATCATTGCGCTCTTCCCGACGAGGCAGATCAGTTGCCGGCTTCTAGACGTCTGCTCACTGTGGCTGCTGGCCGCTCACGCTGGCTGCTGGCTACATACAGTAGCCCATGGCAACCCACTGCTACAGGGGCTGCAGCCTACGCCTACGCCGGCAACTCACGGGCCTCCCAGCTCCAGGTTGAGCTGTTGTTCAGCATCTTAGCTGTGGAGGGCAGTGTCACTGGCCCTCATATGTGGGATCCAAACCGCGGCCCTCTGGTGTCCCAAGCCAGTTCATAACCATCGCGCCACTCGGCCGGCCCTATTTTTTTAATATAGCAGAAATCTCAAAAATTGAAAGCCTCTAAGGCCCTGACTGAGATGTTTTGGTACAAATATGTGGAAGTGAAACCACATGGAGCTACTAATAGTTCTCTACATGTGATTCTTTTTCTGTCACCTCTATGCATTTTTCACACTGTTCCCTGGGCCAGGAGCACAGGCCTCTCATATTCACCCACCCCTACCCTCCGCAATGTTTTTCAGGACTCCGTCTTTCTTCAAGACTCAACACAGGCATCCCATCCTTCCAGAAGTCCCCTGTATCTCCCAGTCTTGGTTTGGGGCCTCTCCTCTGTGTTTCATAGTGTCTGTCATATTCCTTACCACTCATCTCTCTTCCTCACTAGAGTGTAAACTCCATGAGGGCATATGCCATCTGTCTCATCTTCTTTGTGTTCTCAGAATTTAGCATAGTGGCCTGGCACAAGGTAGACGCCCAGGCACTTACAGCAAGGTTCTGGGAGCCTCCAATTCATAGCTAACCCCCCACACCCTCTCCCCAGAGTGACAGTAGCACTGTTTTAGGGAAGTGAGTATGGTTCTAAGTTTACACGGGTAAATCTCACAGGTTCAATATAAAGCGTGCCAACTGGGGAGAGACCCAAATGCCATGTGCTGCATGACAGAACTCTGATTACCTTTCTTTCACATTAGAGGTTCAGGGGCAAAATTATCCAGTTAGAAAATTGTCGCAGGGTGAGAATATGAAAATGCTGGCACTGTGAAGACAGTGGTGTGTTTTGTCTTAGGCCAGACACTGTGGAACATGGATTTAGTGGAGCTGACACAGGCCCTACAGATCTCAAGGCTGTGCTGAGTCAGGGGCTCAGCCCGGCACGTGTCCCTCCTTCCCCAAATGCCCAGTGGCTGGGCCTGTGTTTGCCTTATGACTCCTGTGTTGCACGCTTTCTAAAACCAAGATCTGTTTCCATTCCCATTCAGGTGACTGACCTTTCGCAATACGATCAAAGTCAATAGAAAAAAAAAATTGTTGAGTCACAACCTACTGTAAGAATAGAATTGAGTCTTAGAAAGATTGGAAACTAGGGAAAATAATTTCAGACTACCCAGAAGACATTAATTAGTACTCTACTTTCCTAGATTCGACAAGACTATTCTTCACCTCACCCAAATGATGACCACTTGCCTTAATGTCCTGGGGAGTTGTTATAGGGAGTCCATAAATCTTTGCTGGCGTTTCCTGGCACTGTTGGCAATCATGATCATTGGCTGACAGAATTTGCACTGGAAACAGACATGTTAATTCGTCTAATTAATTCACTTGAGTAATTAATTATTTAACACATCTAATTAGCTAACACTTTCACCTGTCAGAGCCAGAGGTAAATGCCAGACTGGAATTCGGTAGTCCTCCTCATTATACCCTTAAAATAAATTGAGAGATAAAGCATGGAATACCAAAAAAAAGTAGGAAGCCCCCTGTGGTGGGTAGTGGGCATGCTGAGTCTGAAACTGCCAGTGATTGTAGAGGAAGGGCAGCAGGTAGACCACTTTGAGGTGCGTCATGAGTAACACATATCACATATATTATCATAAGCTACAAACAGGAACTTCTCTCCCAAGTTACACAAGCAACACACATGTTCAGGCTTATTTTGCTTCACAATTGTCATTACCTTTTCCAAGATCGGTTTCCTTGGGGATTTTTGGATAACTTTGGGCCAAGTGACAAACGTCTACTTGGAGGTATCAGCAGCAAGATTTAGAGTGCTACATTCATTCCCTATTCTCTTTCCTTTTCATTCTGTAAACTTTGCTAGCTATCCAAGATGGACTGAAGGAAGCCGGCATGGATTTTGAGGCATTTGTCCAAAATGGCTGTCAGCAGGAAGAAGAGTATCTTCCAGCATGGGAGATTCCAGTTAAGGCATGGGCATTTGAGTCTTCCTTGTGATGCACATTCTTACAGAGAAACCCATGCATATTTATGAAAGGTCTTGTATCTGCTTCTATCTGAGCGCTTATGAACATTTTAAGCTCTGGCTTGCTTCAAGCCATGGGACTAACGTTCTTAAAGCTCTCACCAGTATACAACTTCAACTGATTGCCATGGGAGCTGAGGAAACAAAACAGGATGAAGTTTCTTTAAAGTCTTCTAGAGTTTTCCAATCCAACAGTGTAAAGTTGTGAATTTATGGATCTCTTAAGAGACACTCTGTTTTCTGAAAATGTTAGGCCTTATTTTGTTATTCTACTTGGATTGGCCTCCAACAGCTGCTTCACTGGGTTTTATAGGCAGCCTAGGGTTTAGCTTAATGAAGCCCTGGGAAACATATTTTGTTTAATTAGCAGGCCTTCTGTGTGAATTTGAATGGGTAAAGTTCAGATGAAGAGACATTCTAAGGTCGTGACTTTGTATGTTTTTTTTTCCGCTGTGAACACAAAGAATGAAAACAAGTTGGTGAGGGGTAGATAGGGTGAAAAAATGAAACGTTTGGGAACTGAAAGTCCTCACGTGTACTGGACACATTTTTGGGGTTACTCTAGAAACCAGAGGAGGACTTGGATCCATATACAGTTGTCCTGAAGTAAATAAGTTGGTGTGCTACAACAGACCGATGCTGAGACCAAGGCAAAAAGTAAGGGAAAGGTTCTCTGCTCGACAAGCTAACCAACCTGGTCAGAGAGATAGGATGCCACACCTTCAAAGGGAGCCTATCTTTTTGGGGAAATGTTGCTCTGAGAACTGAGCTGTAGTATAAAAGGCCATAACAAGGAGGATATTTTTTGAATTGGTAAGGGAGTTTAGAATGCTAAGAGTCAAGTTCCATTAATAATTTCACTAGAAAACAAAAGTTTTAAGGGAAAATGTCATTCTAAGCTGGAGCTGACCTATTATGATTGATCTATAATTTAATAGCAAATCACTATATATTTCTTTCCTGACATCAACTAAAGACGGACTATCCACACAGTACAAAGTATGGCTTCGATTTTATCTGCTTCCAACAAATCCATGAGATCTGACAGGAATACTTATGTTGGGTAAGTAATTTTGATTTTTTTATTTGTTTTGATCAGATGGATATTCTTTGCACTTTATATTCAATGTGTAGAAGATAGACCTCTATGGCTATGTAAATTTCTTAAGTTTAGAGATGATATAGTTGGAACACAGCTCATAATACAAAACAAAATGTAAAACATGCAAATTTTCTACCCAATGACATTTTCATTCCTTGGTTCTTGGGGGGGAATTTGGCTCATCTAAGAAAGTAGGACAATATGTCCATTATATTTCAATTTTTCAAAAGTGAAGGAAAAAAAAACATGCAAAAGTTTAACCAACCTGCATGAGTGAACAAATTCAAAGTTCAGCCTGATGTTCAGCCTTTAATTCCAGTACCATGGGCTGACATATCTGAGAAATAATTAAAGGGGCCTCCCAGTGCCTAAGGGAGATTTAACTGTGTTGCAGCATATTATGAAGTAATTTCATATGCTTTGTGATAGACTTTACATAGAATACACTTCTAAAATGCCATGTATGTTATTCATCTCAGGGGTAGGCATAAATCTTCCAAAGCTGTCTGCAAATGTAGCTCCAATTCTTGCCCCAGGTTCACAGAACATAATAGAGCATTAATCTTCAGGAGGCTTAAGGAATTTTTGCACGTTCCCTCTGATTCGCTGAGTTGTATGAAGTGCCTTGCTTAGAGTCTCCATCATGTCAGCATTTCAGAAAATGTTCATTTATTCATCATAAAGAGAGGTAGCCTCCTACCACGTTCGTATCTTCAGGGAAGCCAAGGGGAGAGAAAGGAAGTATTACGAAGATGAAGGTAATGGTAAAATGGAAAGACTTTTTCTCCGCCAGCACTTTTCTTTGGTTGCCAGTATTTAATACTGATCATGCTGTGTAACTTGTCATGGTTTGCTAAAAGATTTTATTCCCAATCCCACCATTGATTGTCCCATGTTTTAGGAAAAGGAAAGAAAATGCAAAATAAGGTTGAGGAGGAAACAGCACATACAAGTCTATTTAGTAAAAATTGTATATTATGGAAAGATTGAAGCATTGCAATGGCAAAATTCATACTGGGTTGAATTTGGCATAATAGTCCCAACTAGTCTTTCCTTTGGTAAGTGATAGAGTGATCATCTTAGAAGTGCTTCTTGATGAGCCCAAAGGGCTACAAATCTTCTACAGATATACCCCCCAGTTTTCTGACCAAGGGATCATTAGCTATTGGGAGAGACCATCAAGGAAAAGTAAAAAGTGTCTCCTAAGGAATTAAGAGGAGTATTATAATTAATTCAACAGAATATAATTAATCATTTGAGAATTTCTTCTTGAAGATAGGAAACGTGGAGTACATCAGTGATTTCTAAAACACTAAGACCCACATCTCCTTGACCAATTGAATCAGAGTTTCTAGGGGTGGGGCGCAGGTATCAGTGCTTTTAAAAGCACCCCGGGGGGATTCTGATATGTAGAGTTTAGAATCGCTGGAGTCGTCGATGAATGCCACTCTTTTCTAGAGTAAGGATTTTCAGGTTCACTTGGGAATCCAAAGGAAACTCTCCATAGAGTAAAAGCAGTTTAGGGCAGAGTCACAAAGAAAGTGTAAGAGAAGCTGGAAGAGAAAGTGGATGGCAGTGTTTCTCAGGTGTTAATGTGCACAAAAATCACATAAGAGTTGATTAAAAGGCAGATTTTGATTCAGT
>NW_017731380.1:3957365-3964963 GCF_001890085.2 Hipposideros armiger | reverse complement strand
ATAAAATATCTACATTAGAAGGAAACTGAATATCATCTGATCTTGGCAAATTTTATCTTACTAACTTTTGCTTGACTTTTAGACTACAACTGTTTGTCATTTTTTTTTTTGCACAATAAATGGGTAAGGATGAAAAAGTAAGGTTCATAGAAATGTGAAACTATCATAAACAAGCAGTTAAACTTAAGAGGAAGACATAAAAACAGAAGCAGACATATCCTGCTGTCCTATCAGGGGAAAAAAGAGAGCTGACACATGTTATCATGCCCAGAGATCAGGCAATTAGAAATGGGCCTCACTTAGCCAACAGGGGACTTCCAATTTGGGCCCCTTCTTTGAAAATTCTTCTTCTCCAAAAGCTGAAGGGTTTTTATTACCATGTCACATAATAAGTGACAATTATAATCCTTTCAAATATCTGATTTAGAAGAAGACTAATAGATGAAATAATGGTTCATTCTCTTAATTTATAGTTGAGGAAAATGAAATTTAGGAAGTTTACTCATTAACAGCAAAGTCAGTGCCAAAGCCCAAACTTGTTAATCTTGGACATATAAATTAATACAGGTTTGATTCATGTCTCCAAGAGAACCACACTGCACGTGGACGTCAGGGCATGTTCAATGGGAACCAACAATGGGGAACCCAGAGGTTCAAAGCTTCCTGGTTTAATATTCTTGATGGTGGGAGGGAAGACGCTCAGGTGAGAACACCATGGTCATAGCTGCAATGGTTTTCCAGATTTGCTAATGAGAGAATTGGTGGCTGGCATCACCTAACTGCCCAGATGCCCCTGGTGCTTTTCTGCACACACAGTCTGTGTGTCCAGGGGTCAAGTTGAAGAACACATGTGACTCTCTAATGTTATGTTAGGAATTAAATAACCACTGATTCTAAACTTAGCCCCAGGTCTGACAAATTCCAGCATGGAGGATCTTTCTGGGGAGTTACAAGAACATATTGTAGTTACCAGGAGTTGCAAAATCCTCTAACCCATGTTGATCTCTGCTCTAGTGACACTGGTTCTATTGTTTCTAAATGCTGAGGAAAACCAAGGTTATGGTCATGATCATTACCAACTTAACCTCACCTGCAAATTCAGTATATGCTCCAAATTGTTAGGTGTGGATGTAACCCACCTGTCTACCCTCATACCTTTCAGAGCTCATGCAGAATTAGCAGCAAATGAATGAGGCCACATCAGAGCCATGGCATGGATTTACTATTTCATTTAGTATGCTGGAAAGGGACTGATTATGTGGCAGCCAAGATTATATTTCCTCAAAATCAAGTCAATCTTGAAAAAACTCTATTTCCAAAGCTCACTGTAAAGAGCCCCGTGAGGAGATGAACGATGGCCCTGTCCTGACACACCAGACCCTACCCCGTGCCGCCTTCTGCTCTTGACGATGAAGGCTGAACTCTGTTTAACTGGCGGGGAGAGGCCTGTCTCTGATCCTCACAGATGGACACATCTATCAGCATGTCATGTAGATGTCAGTTAGAGCTGACTTATGTTTTTCCTCAGCTTTGGCAATTACATAATGATTATGTAAATTTATCTCAGGGCTGTTAACTTGTAATGAAGAAATAAAATATGTCCTGTGCGTGTATCAGTTTGCAAGATGTATAATGACAGTGTCTTTTCTCTCAACAGCATGGCATGGGAATCCCTTCCATTTCTATCATGCTTCACGAACTCATCAAATTACTGCACCATGCCCAGTGCTGTGACGTGACCATTATCCGAATTGGTACATCAGGGGGAATAGGTGAGACAGTTTGATTTCCACTATTAAAATCCAAGTGATTGTACCATGCAGAGTATGGTAATCAATTGCCAAAATACACCAACATACTCAGGGCCCAGCAGAAAACCAGGTGGGCTAAGATGTGTCAGGAGGCTGGGCTTGAGGACATTTAAAGAAAAATTTTTTTTTTAAAATTAAAGAAATATTTCCTTTTTATCTTCCTCTTTTTTTTTCTCCATGGAAACCTGGAGTAAGAGATCCCACTGCCTATTGCCCAGATGGACTCGGGTGTTCTTAAGGGGACGAGTGGAAGAATTTCTAGGAAATGTGTTCTGAGGATAAGAGTAAGTTTTGAGGGTCACAGTAATTTTGAGGTGTAGGAATTTTATAAGTGACAGAAATGAGTGCTTTCAAGTAAAAAAAAAAATCATCTCTAATACCTGCCTTGTTCGTCAAAGCCGATTATATAGNGGAAGGAAGGAAGGAAGGAAGGAAGGAAGGAAGGAAGGAAGGAAGGAAGGAAGGATACAGAGAACAAACTCATGGTTGCCAGATGGGAGGGGGTTGGGGGCTGGGGAAAAAGTGAAGGGATTAAGAAGTACAAATTGGTCGTTACAAAATGGTCATGGGAATTAAAGTACAGCATAGAGAATATAGTCAATAATGTTGCAACAACTATGTACAGTGCCAGGTGGGTACTAGACTAACTGGGTGATCATTGCATAAATTATATCAATGTCTAACCACTATGCTATACACCTGAAACTAATATAAAATAATATTGAATGTCAACTGTAACTAAAAAAAATTTTAAAAACATACCAAATACATAAAACTCCAATAGGATCAGGTTAATATAGCATGGCAGGCTTCAGACTCCTTCCCAATGTACTTTTATCTTCTTTGATAAAACCAGGACGAATTATAATTTTGTCTGGGACATAAATCACTAAGTATCACTGAAGGCCAGTGTTGGTTGGTGGTCTTCCATCATTTACTTCTCATTAAAGCAGCCAGACTGAAAATTTTGTCTAGAGGTGATATTTAATAAGTCTGATTTAGGAGTAATGCTTCAAGAATGAAAATGCTTCTGTCTATACCTATCATCTTTATGTCACCGGAAGCATTCAGAAATTCCTGTTGATTACAGCAATATCCAGAGTTCAAAGAAGAATCCAAACTGCAAGCTATTCTAACATCTGTTTTGGTTTTAGGGTCAATCCAAATAGTGGTAATTCACATTCACTGTCACCACACAATGAGGTTATTTTCAAACCACCGTATTTTGTAAAAACAAAACAAAACTAAAAAACCTCTTTGTACTTAGATCTTGCACTGTCTTAATTGTCCATACCAATGGAGGGGAAAATGTCATGAATAATCAACAATAATTTAAAAACTCGCCTTAGACTGTGGTCTTACTTTCTTTGCTACCCAGCCTTGATGGCTAACTCCCATTGCAGTTTCTTACCAACTTTAAACCCCATCAGAGACATTGATCAGATGCCACAGAAAGACCATCATGAGGGTAGAAGAGAAGCAGTGGGGCTGGATAAAAGGATAATTACATCTCACAATTGAAAATGAGTGTGGCATAGCAATGATTGCTAAATGGAAACAGAATGTATCATGTAATCAGACCACCCAATAGTCATAGTAAATCATGTGAATGGAGGCATCTACTCTACAACCTCAGTGAGGTATTTTCTTAGACAGATATTCTTCATCCCTCTGAGGGACCTCGCCAGCAATCCTTCTGATCCTCTGCCTAATGCTGCCCACATCAGAAAAGCACCACCAACTGTCTTTCCCTTACTGGATTTGAACAAGCTTCATTTGAACGAAATTCTGCAAATACAGAAACAATAAGCAAGCTCAAAAGCAGGGCCAGGAAATTGCTACACGATATGAAAAACAGTAGTTACCATTTATTGAACACTGAGAAGGTGCCTGGCTTTGTGCAATGTCCTCTGCCATAGTCAATCCCATTTTATCCTTACAAAACCATCTGACGGGGACTGTGGTTTTCCATTATGGGGATTGATAAAAGTGAACTGGCATCTTAAGATGCTTAACCATAGAGCTGGGAGGACTATGGGTGGAGCTGGGCACCTTGTTAACTCTCTAGTCTTGACTTCCTATTGAACTTTGTGCTAACTTCTGCGGAAGGGATGAGAATAAAGGGGGGAAGCCATGTTGGGCTCTTCTCCTTTTCCTATGTGGGTGGCCAACTGAGACACTGGCCAGCGAGTGCACTTGTATGCACTCCATGGTGGCTTTGTTTCTTTTTTATTTTCCCAAATAAACCGTTCTTTTGGTGGATTTACCTGGAAAATTATTTTGGCCAGTCCGACAGGATGATGATCTGGGGCACATAGAGATTACACCTATAACACTAAGGAAGTTACCTAGTCAGTGATGGGGTTGGGGTGCAAAGCCAGGTTTATCTAACATAAAGGGCAGGCCCTGAACCACTGATGTTGCCTTGTCTCTCTGATTCAGAGCTTCTCCAGACTCTGTGCTTCTCATTGCTTAACTTGGAGTCCCTAATGGTTTTGCGTCTTATGCCCTTCTGTGGGCTGTGCTTGCTCAGGTCTCTGACATCTGCTGCTCTTCATCCAGCCTCCCCACTGCTGACCCCTGATTCTTACCAGGCTGGCTGCTCACCCATGCTGCTATTTGGCCCCTCCAACCTCTATCTGCCATCCACCTCTCCCATCCCTGGGCTGAGGTACCCTAATAGGCTATTGCACAAGCAACTCCCAGACGATTTTATGTCATTAGCTGTAACACTCTTGACTAACACGCCTATTGTAGTTTCAGAGATGTTAAAATGTGAATAAAACACAACCAAATGACTGGAGTTGATGAAATACAGAAGTGAGATTTCCTGTCTACAATAAGGCTTGTTCCATGAGAACTTCTAAATGAGAAGTTGGAAAAGTCTTGATGTAATGTTTTTAAAAGCTTTAAGTGAACACAGCACATTTTACAGTAAAAACTTATGCTTGGAATAAGAAAAGTATCTCAACCTCATAGTTCTCCTTTTGTTCTCATGTTACTTATGTTCCATGTCCTAGGCACCTACATGCTAAGCATAGAACATGCTATTGCCAGACAGTGGGCTGCCGATATCAACTTAAGAGGCTGGTTGATGTTCATTGTAAAGTAAAACACCAGGAAACACTGACTTGAACAAAAGCAACACTTACTTTGGTTTTTCTGATTATCTTTTACTTTATAATTATGTACAACCNGCCCTGAGATTTTGCATTTCTAACAAGCTTCCCAGGCGATGCTGCTGGCTCATCGACCACACTTATTCTAACAAGAGAGGACCGGTAACTAGCTGTCCTCTTGCCTCTCACCAGGAGAAGAAAGGAAGGATCCTTTTGCCCTGAGGTTTTGAGGCATGTTCTGAAGTAGTAAAGTGTACTAATAACATCACAGAACACTTTGTTTTTGAAACCAGCCATGATTCACTAACTAATTAAGAATCTGTTACCCTAAATGTTTTTGAGGAGAAAATTAATAGTATTCTGTTCCACTTCCTGAACAGTTAAATTTAATTCAACAAATAGAATTTGTTAAGACTTGGGGATTAAAAAAAGATGTATGAGACAGCTTGCATGAGGGAATTCACAATTTTTCTGGGAAGACAGAAAATTAACATGTGAAACGCTATCTATCAGCCTCTGAATGAAATAAATGCTTTAGGAGCACAGTGAGTAGGAATCCATACTGACTGGGGAAGGAAAATGCTTAAAAAAGCCTTCATACAGGAGGTGATATTCGAATTTGACCTTGAAGAATGAGTAGGATTCTGATACATGACAAATGGAGGGAAAGGGGAAGGGTGTTTCAGGAACAAGGCCAAAAGAGGGGTTCTCAGCTTTGGCTGCCCATCAGATCATCTAGGAAGATATAAAAAATACTTTCAGAGTCTAAATTCATCAGTGCCTAGCACCAGTGTTTATGATTTCCACTATACTCATTTTTACAGATAGGGAAATTAAAGAACAAAGATGAAATAACTTACCCAAGATTGCAGAATTAGTATATATAGGGTTGAACTTGTAGTGGAACCCAGGCAATCTGACTACAGAGCCCAATGGCTTCTGTTTCACAGCCTCCCATGCAAAGAAAGAAAATGACTATGAGGGCAAGATAGAAATGACTGTTTTGTAATCTACTGGTTGTAAAATCTTGCACAATTTCTCAACTTCTGTATGCCTTGGCTTCTTCATTTGTAAATTGGATTATTTAATATTGCTTACCTAATAGAATGGTTATGGGATTAAATGAGGTAATGTATTTATTAAATACAGTTTTATGGCATTGTGTACTTCTCATGCTTAAGGCTCTACCTATGTGAACAGAAAATATTAGCCATTATTATTATTATTATTATTCCACATTACTTACAATAAATCATTTAATCCTAAATGAAGGTGTGTGTCCAATATTTGGACTAGCTGTTATCATAAGTGGAGACTGATATCTTTTCTCTTTTGTGTGCTTTCTCTCTAAATTCCTTTACAACTTTTTCAAATTATTCTCTCCAGAAAAAGGTTTGTTCATGTTAAAAATCCTTACCTGAATTCTATGGATGAAGACATTCTCTACCATTTGGATTTAGGAACAAAAACACACGACCTACCAGCAATGTTTGGGGATGTAAAGGTAAAAGAATTTCCAACTTTCGAAAAAATAATTGTATTTTTTTCTGCTGATATTTTTTATTTTACCAACACAAACTTTACCTGTTCAACTAGTGAAATGTCAGAGGTCCTGACAGGAACCAAAAACAAATGCTCATTCTCTGAAACAATTTAGAATGTGTACATCATGAACAATCATTTTCATCCCAACAAGACATAAAGATTCCCACACTAAATCTAATACAAACATGATTATTTGGCTGCCCTGGTCCCTAGAGATAAACACAATTTTATTGACAGTACGGCTTGGTGTTGAGAAATCATTATGATTCAATTTACTGTTTAACATCTACATTTTTAGCTAAATCTCACTAATTCACATTTTATTAAATCATAATATAACTCAAAAAATTAATGCTATCTTATTCCACTTCTTGAAAATAACTGTTAATCAATATTTCATATTGTTAAGATTTTTGTTATTTCATATGAGAAAATTGTTTGTGGACTACTGCTAGGAAAATTGTACTTCTCTATTATTTATTTTAGCTTAAATATATGTAATATATTGATGATAAAAGAAGCTTATATTCATTATTTAAAATTGGGAAAATTTAAAAACAATAATTTTTAAAACTACACCTAAAATACCCTGCCACCTAAACATAGATACCAGCCTATTTTCTTTCCTCCAATCCTTTTTAATAAATAGATTTAAAAATAGTTGGAATTACATAACTTTGCACCCTGCATTTTTCACTTAACTTTATGTCATTAACATTTCTCCATATTATGACATTTTCTTTGAAACACATTGCATGTGGATGTCAAGTGGCTGTGCCATACATTGTATAGTCCACTTTTGACTTATGTTAAAGTATTTTTTATTATAAACACCACTGAAATGGATATTTTTAGACCTAAAGATTGTTCACATTTAAGTCCATTTGCTTAGGATGATTCACAGAAATGGTGAAAGGGAATAGACTTTCTAAAGAATTTTTGTTTTCCAAAAGGCCTAAACCTATTCACAGTCCCACCATTGAAGAATTGTGCAGTTTTCATCTGACTTTTTTTTGTTTGTTTGTTTTTTAAGATTTTTACTGGGGAATTGGAACAGGGCTGGATAATTGGGGGAGGGGAACAGACAAGTTGCTGTCCTTTTGTTCTTCAGTCTAGTTGTGGA
>NW_017731380.1:3950532-3952220 GCF_001890085.2 Hipposideros armiger | reverse complement strand
CTTGACGATGAAGGCTGAACTCTGTTTAACTGGCGGGGAGAGGCCTGTCTCTGATCCTCACAGATGGACACATCTATCAGCATGTCATGTAGATGTCAGTTAGAGCTGACTTATGTTTTTCCTCAGCTTTGGCAATTACATAATGATTATGTAAATTTATCTCAGGGCTGTTAACTTGTAATGAAGAAATAAAATATGTCCTGTGCGTGTATCAGTTTGCAAGATGTATAATGACAGTGTCTTTTCTCTCAACAGCATGGCATGGGAATCCCTTCCATTTCTATCATGCTTCACGAACTCATCAAATTACTGCACCATGCCCAGTGCTGTGACGTGACCATTATCCGAATTGGTACATCAGGGGGAATAGGTGAGACAGTTTGATTTCCACTATTAAAATCCAAGTGATTGTACCATGCAGAGTATGGTAATCAATTGCCAAAATACACCAACATACTCAGGGCCCAGCAGAAAACCAGGTGGGCTAAGATGTGTCAGGAGGCTGGGCTTGAGGACATTTAAAGAAAAATTTTTTTTTTAAAATTAAAGAAATATTTCCTTTTTATCTTCCTCTTTTTTTTTCTCCATGGAAACCTGGAGTAAGAGATCCCACTGCCTATTGCCCAGATGGACTCGGGTGTTCTTAAGGGGACGAGTGGAAGAATTTCTAGGAAATGTGTTCTGAGGATAAGAGTAAGTTTTGAGGGTTACAGTAATTTTGAGGTGTAGGAATTTTATAAGTGACAGAAATGAGTGCTTTCAAGTAAAAAAAAAAATCATCTCTAATACCTGCCTTGTTCGTCAAAGCCGATTATATAGCTTTTAGGAAAATATTGCTTTTAGCTCTTGTCAGTGACTACACCCCTTTTCTTGGCTGGATTTTTTCCTCATCAACACACCAGAAGAGGCCCAGCCTGGTAATGCTTCCTAAGGTTTTCCCAAAGCTTCCCCTCCTCCCTTCTTTCTTAGATGGTCAGGGGCCTTGTTTATGCTTCCACACTGAGCTGAAGTCAAGTTCTGAGGAAACCTCCTTCTTTTTTCAAGCCTTTCTTCAGGAGCAGACCTTGGGAGGTGGTGATTTGATTATGTCACCAGATGCCAATACAGACAAAGCTTTGTAACTGGAAGGGCTTGGCTGACAGGATCATAGGACTGAATGGGAATTATAAAAAGAGCTGAGAGTTTGGTCTTAGAACTACACATTTTTTGGAGCAAGAAGGGCCCTCAGAAAAACTAAACTGGACAAAAACTTAAAAAGTGACTTGTCCAATATCATAGAGCCACAGGTAGCTGGGCCACACTTCACTAGAAACAGGGATGTTCAAAAAGATTAGGCCTTTCCCCAGCTGTGGTACAGAAATAGTCAAGCCAAAGCTCTCGCAGATGACGTTTAAAAAAAAGACATGTGTGGAGGTCCATCCAGAAAGACAAGGAGAAAGTTAACCATCATTGTTAGATCAAGCATCCTTCTGGGTGCCCTTATTTTGGCTTTTAAAAGACTTTAACCAGGAAATAAATATTCTAATGCATCTAAATATTAGGATGACACGTGAATAACATCATTTGCGATGCCCACATTTTCAACCCCCTTCTCATTTTCGTATTCTTAGAACACGGTAAATAATTCAAGGAGCCACTAGTTTGACTTATTTAAAAAGTATCTGACCCACCAAGGCTCTATCCTCAGA
>NW_017731380.1:3945228-3948477 GCF_001890085.2 Hipposideros armiger | reverse complement strand
GCTTTTTCTCTCAGTGATGAGTAAAGGGTCCCCAAATCAAGTTTAGGGACAAATTGAAGGTGACTGCCAAGTAGCTCTTGCTACAAGGGACGAGGAGCCAGGAGAAAAAAAAAAAAGGACAGAGACCCTGCTCGTTTTAGAAAACAGAATCTAACCAGGGTTGGTACCATTCCTTCGAGGGCATTCTAGAAAGCTTGTAGTGTGGTTGTGTTTGAGTATGTTCATCAAACTACAGATTATTTCATTTTAAATTATTTTCTGTTTTTTCCCCCCCTTTGTATCAAACTAGGACATTATGTTAAATTTTTTAAAATTATGTATGGAGATAGGCAATATTATCTATAAATGTTACTTCGGGTTAATAAGTCACATCATAGGTGTTATAAAATAGGTGGCATGCTGGGTCTAATAAGGTTGAGACTCTTATAAGCCACAGGCCCCTTCATTGGAAAGGAAGCCAATAGGTTTAAGCCAAAGTTTGCAAATGGAAGCCCGTTTTTTCTATTTGTAAACTTTTTTTTTTTTGTAACTGGAAGGGCTTGGTTGGCAGAGTAACAGGACTGAATGAGAATTATAAAAAGGGCTGAGATTTTGTCTTAGAACTACACCTTTTTTAGAGCAAGAAGGGACCTCAGAAATCCTCAAACAAAAAATTAGAGGATTGACTTGTATTTTCTTTGGCCCTGCACAAAATTTGTAAAAAATGAATTATTTTGTTAATCTTTATAATTTCTGGAGATTTCATATGAAAATCCATAGTTTTGCCTTCTTAAATGATATAACATTAAAGAAAGGAAAATAATGCATGGTGGCCCTGGCAAGTTAATTCAATAAAGGTGAAGTGAGGCTGCTCCCTTCAGACCACAAAGGCCTCATTGTCGTTACCTGTTTGACTTCTGGACATCTGAGTTTGAATCTGCTTAAGTAACACTACATTATAGGTATTGGCAGGCAGCCCTAAGGAGGAAGGAACAAGGTGGAACAGACAGCCAGGATGGAAGTAGCATGAAAGGTAGAGGAAAGGGAGAAAAAGAGAGGGAAGCCAAAAAAGAGGACTGTGCAAATCATAGATGATGACAGGGTGCTATTGACCTCCTTGCCTTAACCCAGGCCATCGCTGGGAGTGGGGCAGGAAGCAACCTGTTCCTAGTGCGTGCGAAGTGGAGGAGGAGAAATAACATCAGGCTTTGCCCGCCTCCTTCTGGCCCCATTAGTTGACACAGGTGAAATTAAGTGATAAATGAACTCCAAGAGCAGCCTAGAAGGGAAAAAGTGATCACAATGGGGTGGTATACAGCCTGACAGCCTGTATGGCAGGGAAGAAGGTGGACAAATCAGTATGGCTACCACTGTCATGATGGCCAGACAGAGAGCTGCAATGTCCAAACCACCGTCCTGATTCTCAAATAGCTCCGAGCATCACTGAGGCTTGAAACCGCTTCTTCTCCCCCAGCATCTGGCCCTGGACCATCCCCCAGTCTCAGGAGCAACCTGAGATTTTCCTCAAATGGCACATCTCTCAACAACCCTCTGGCTCATGCTGTCCCTGGGCACAGTGCTGGCTGCTACGGCCATTCAATGGTTACTGATGTCGCAGAGCTGGGACACTCAGCACCATGGAGACCCCTCTCTACATATGACAGCTGGGCAAAGCCTTGCTCCTGGTCCTCTGATAGGAAGAGTCAGATGGCAAGGTTTATTCTACCTGGGGTGCAGGCCCAAGAGTTAGAGTCAGCTGCAGAGCACCCCAGCTGAGAGCAAGCAAGCCTCTTAGTAATGCCACTGCCACTGTGGTAAGATGTTAAGTCACCAAATGTTCTCCATTCTCTTTCAGGCCAGGGTCGACTAGATGGAGCACTGTGCTCCTTTTCCAGAGAAAAAAAGGTAGACTATTTGAAGAGGGCATATAAAGCTGGCGTCAGGAACATCGAAATGGAATCTACAGTGTTTGCGGCCATGTGTCGACTTTGTGGTCTAAAAGGTAAGCTGTCCATGANACTTTGTGTCTGGCTGTCTTATTTACATGTTAATGCTACAAATGAGTTAACTCATGAACGTAACCCATACCATCTACAATACTCTTAAATAAATTACTAAAAAATAAAATAAAAAAACATTAAAGTTGAAAGCTGACCTTTGGTTCTTATCCAAATTATTAAGGCAGGTAATTGTTTCTTTTTATTAACAGTTTGTCTGCGTTGGTGGGAGCCCCAACAGAATGAAAGCATTTGCATTGTTTATGCAAAAGGAGCTCAGATTGGAGGAAAGTGGAGAGGACATACAGGACATCTGTGCTGGGACAGACAGATATTCTATGTACAAAATCGGTCCCGTGCTCTCCATCAGTGTAAGTACCCAATGCCTGCACTTCAGGTAGTCATCAAGAGCTCGCAGAAAAAGAGGGGGCTCTCAATACAGGGGTTATTTTCCCTCTCCTGCTTTGCCTTCTCAGACAATTCAATTAAATTTCCAGGTATGACATTCATTATTGGAAAAGGTCCTAGGGGCAGAACATAGCATTCAGTGTCACTTAGGTCTCATTTATTAGTTACCATTTAGCTATTCAAGTTAGTGAAAAAAACCCTCAAAGCACACTTCCTCTCTTTAGTTTGTAACTGATTAAGCCACCAGTAATTTTCTCTTCTTTGTCCCTTTTCCAGCTTTGGGAATGTTGAGCTTTAAGTGCACAGGGGCCAATTTTTAGGATTGCCAAAGGGTGCCCTTGAATACTATTGTGTAATGCGCTCTCTGAAAACCTGCTAATGCATTTCCACAGAGCTCTTGTGAATTGTTCTCCTGTATTTAGAATATGTTAACAGCTCCGGACACACACAGTGTCCTAGAACAAAATGAAAGTGGGATAATTTGCAATATTAGGGAACACATAGACCATTTCTCTCTTGGACTCAGGGTAGCATACACATAGGACAATGTGTATGCGTGGGCACTGAGTTTGCCTTTCTAAGTTTGTCTCTGCCACGGGGCTGTATTCTGAAACAATAGCTCCAGTCTTGTCACATATATGGACAATGCAGCCCTTATAAGGGGCACAACCAGGCATGCCAGGGAATGGGGAGAGTCCTCTGCAGAGGAGTGACAGTTCTGGAGCTGAATTACATGCGACTCTTGCATCAGGGAAGAGCCACCAATCATTGATTTCTCTATAGTGCCTGGTAAAAGAAGGATGGGTGATCATGGCTGGAACCTGGAGTAAAGAAAGGAAGGGAAACCATGTGATCCCAGTGGGAC
>NW_017731380.1:3941278-3943868 GCF_001890085.2 Hipposideros armiger | reverse complement strand
TGTTCTCATCCTTCATCACTCATAACCTCCTTCCTCCACAGCAGTGAAACTGGGAAAGGCTCTGTGTGAGCTACAAAAGCTGCTTTGGGGTAAGGCTGCAAGAGCCTTCACAGGCTGCTGTTTCAACATAGCGGAAGCTAGAGAGGATATTCCAATGGTCAGCAACATGGGAAAGTATGTTTTTACCTGGCATCAGAGCTCCGGGTCACAGGCTCAGGTCGCCTCCCAGGCCTGTTCCCAGCCCCCTCTACCCCACTCCCACTGTTAGTAATGGCCCATCCCAGCCTGTTTCTCCAGGCAGCCTTCTCTGATGGATTTTCTGTCCCTTTAAAACTATCAGATGACTGAACCCAATCTGACTTCATACTAAGGCGATGATGGCTAGTGGTTTCAGCTTATAAATAACAACTTTTTATTCAAACAAAGGTCTTTTAGAGACAGATAGTCCTAACTCAGAGGAGTCACTCACTGAGTTTGGACCAGGCCAGAAATAGAGCTTTCTGCATCTATCTGAGACAAAGAGGTTTTGGGTCCACAAGGATCATCCCTTTCCTTTAAAAGTAATATCAGATCTCACCACACATCTTACTTCATCAGTGAAGCCTTAACGTACGACTTGAACTAAACCCAGTCACATTCATTCTACTCACTCTCTCATTCTACTTCATTTCTCTGCCTCATATTGGCAACTATAGACCTAGAGACTATAATTCTGGTTGCTTTACATATTAACTTATATATTATTTTACATATATTAATGCATAAAGGTATGTATTTAGCATTTCTCTACAATTACAGTATAAGTACAATGAGAACAGAGACCTTGTTTGTCATTTTCTTGCTCTATCCCCAGCACTTAGAATAGTATCTGCCATATGGGAATTCAGTAAATATTTGCTAAATGATTGAACAAATGAATGAAAAGAGTGACTACTCAACTCTTATTTACCATGGAAAATGGCTATTGCAAATTCAACTGGTGTCTTCATTCCTCAGCCCCATTAGTGGCTTGGAATTGTCTGAAAGATTTTGCAGTGCCACATAACTGTCCAAATAGGAAGAGACAAAGACTTAAAGTTAAGCCTCCCTTTGCTGTAAGGTTTATACACTACTTCTGCTTTATCTGTAGTCTCTGAATCTCTTGATATTTCATAAATGAACAAATTGCTTGAAGTGGGGCCACGGACACCCATAAGTTATGGTTGTTATCCTGATCTCGTTATCCTGAGAAAGAATAGTGGGGATGTAATGTTGCTTTAATAAAGATTCGGGCGAAGGAAAATAATGACATTCACAAAATTATTCCTCATCGAAAGGCTGAACCTTCAGAATACTGTAAATTCACTGTACAATGCTGCATACATACATTCATCTACAATTTTACAATATGCATACACCTGTCCCTCTTAAAGCAAAATCCACTTTAATTGAATCCCTAACACGCTGATTAAAAATGATAATCCTTCTGCACTGTTAACTTGTGATAAGTATGTTCAATTTGTATTCATTTTTAAAAGACAATGCTGCCTTTGGACACACGCTTGCATGCATGGCAGCGTATGAAACCGAATTTTTATCTAAGATTAGCTTCTGCTTAAATCCTCTTTGTCTTTGGTGTTTGCAGCACTCACAGTGGTCTTTCTTTAAGGTATAGGAAGAATTCGCTGTTATTTCTTTTGACAGATACTGGTAACTTGGGGGATATATTCAATCCTTGTAATATTACTTTATTACAGTTCAATGAAAGGGAGCAGAATTTTGACTTTAACTCCATTTTATATACTTCGGGTGGTCCCAGCAATGAAGGATATTGAGCTTTGGGAACTGCCCAGTGATCATGGATGAAGTAAAAGAGATATTACAACAAGGATTAAAGATTATATTTAGTCTAGAGCTGGAGCATTGCTGAACTCTAAAGTAGAGAAAGATCAGAATTTTGAAGTGTTCTTCCACAAGGGTGCAAGGCAGCCCATTGCAGCTTTCTTCACCCTCACAAGAGGAGAAGAAACTGTGGCTCAGAGAGGTTAAATGACTTTCTTAAATTCCCACAGTTATTAAGTAGCTGAGCTTGAATTTGAACCCAGCTCTGATTCAAGGCACCTTTGCCCATACACTGCTGCCCCTTCCCGAAAGCCTCCCATGATACCCGAGGTTCCTAGTCTGTGTCCAGAAGAAGAAGGTCGAGAAAAACAATACAAAACCAAAGGCAGATTTTTCTATTTTAACAGTTGTGAGAAGAGAGTTGTGCTACTTCCACAAGCAAGGGCTAAGCATAAACCAAGATGGTTAGTGTTGGAATCAAATGAATATTAAATTGATACTCATTCAGTAGCACACATAGCAATTCCTTTTTGCCAAGAAAATCAGTGTATCTGGGACATCAGCAAAAATGGCATATAATTCATTTGTTACTTTTACAAAGACAGGATTTTAAAAATGATTTCTTCTTCTTTTTTTTTTTTATATTGGGGAACTGGCAGAGGGGAACAGTGTTGGGGAGTTGGGGAAGAGAACCAGCCAAGTTGTTGTTCTTCAATCTTAGTTGTGGAGGGTGCCAGTCACCATCTGGCTGCCAGTCGGCAGCTCGTGG
>NW_017731380.1:3933645-3938582 GCF_001890085.2 Hipposideros armiger | reverse complement strand
TTTCATGATTCAGTAATTCAGACTTTATAGCACACCCACAATTATGGAACACTACTGCCCCAGCTTTTCACTTAGCACTCTCCTTCTCATCCTTCTGGTCTAAGTTCAAATGTTACCTCTACAGCAGCGGTTCTGAACCTTTCACAGGGGGCACCTAAGACCATCGGGAAACACATATTTTCGATGGTCTTAGGAACAGAGACACCGTTCCTCTATCCAGGCCCACATGCAGATACGCCCACATATGAGTACCTGGCGACCCCTGTGAAAGGGTCGTTCGACCCCCAAAGAGGTCGCGACCCACAGGTTGAGAACCGCTGCTCTATAGGGTAGCCTCACTGACCATATTGTTTTAGATAGGTCACCCCAGGGAGTCTCTACCTTATCTCTCGGTTTATTTCCTTATTACTATTTCTCTTCCTTCTTACTTATTCCTCTTTTCTTGTGTATTGACTACTAAAAAAAAATAACACTTTTGTAAAAGATATGGGACAAGTCTTGATAGCGTTAATATTAAATCTTGGTTCTAATTCTGAATTTCTTTGGAAATCTAAAGTACTAGGGTTCAGGCGTGTACATTTGTTGTAGCTTGATTTGGTTCAGGATAGAGTTTAAAGTCTTTAAAGCAATAGTTCTCAAATATTGTGTAAAGAACTGGGAAGTTTTTCTTTTTTAAATGCAGACTCACTGCCCTCTCTCGCCCCTCACCCATAATTCCACAGGTCTGGGATAGAGCCTAAATATCTGTATTAAGAACAAGCTCTGGTTCTAATGGAGGTGGCCAGTGGAACACATTTTAAGAAACACCGATCTAGAAGAACAAATTGTCCCTATAATCTTTAGCTTTAATCTGCCCCTGTGAATATACATTTTCTCCACTTGGTTTTTGATTCACAACCAACAGCTTGAGATTGATGTCTCAGGGGAGAGAGAGGCAGTGTAAAGGCTCTGGGTTGTTGAGATTCCTATGCTTTATGTGTCAGCCATACAGGGAGTAAAGATGGAGTCTGCTTAATAAACACATGCCTTGAGGAGTGAAGGGAGCCATGAATAGGGTCAGGGAAAGGTGGAGGAGGAGCTGTCATAAGAGCCAGGCTGGGAATTCCCAAGCTAACCTTTGCTGCTATAACATTTTCTGAGGCCCAGCTCTGTCTGGGTTCCATTGTCCACAGGGGAAACTGTGCCTTGCCTTGCTGTCTCTGCCTACAGTTCATGGGGAGACTTTCCAGGAAGTCCATTCTGAATCAGAAAGATGAAGATAAAGCAGGGGTCCATAGATCCTAAGGATTCATGGGGGGGCTTCAGAGGCACTGAACCCCCTGAAATTATATACAAATATGTTATGTATATGCATGTGTATATTTTTGTGAAAAAAATTCCAATTACAACTGTCATGAGATTCTCAAAGGGACCATACATGATCCCAAAGAGCTGAGAATCACTGGGAGTTCCTGCTGCAGCTGTGGCAATGAGCACCACGTTCATACTGGTGAGTGTTCCCATCACATTGCAGCCTGACATCCGCTAGCTGGCAACCTCCTTGGTGACAGCTAGGTCACGAAGTGTCCCTCCATTGGAGCCACCCTCCCTTCCCAATCTGAGGATTATGATAGCAAAGCTGTCAGGCTTAATTTTGACAAATCGTTTTGGGTAATTAGTCTCTTTTAATTGCTCATGGAAATAGTAATTTTAGATGACGAGATTATTATATGCTGCTTGTTGATGAGGCCTCCAGGGTCAAGAAAGCACCACTGAGATCACTATGGCCTGTTCTTTTCCATCTTTGGCATTCCCCTTGAAATCTCCAGATAAGACAGTTAGTTAAGTCAGCTCCCACTCTGTGAAAAGTACAGAGCACAGGTTTCTTTTTATCCTCCTTCCAAGTAAAGGATTAGAGACATACTTTCAACATTTCTCTGCTACCACCAGCCCATGCCAGGCTTCACAGACTTGCTGATCATTAACTTGAAAAGCTGGGGATGTTTCTAGCCCTTCCATGTGCTTATTTACCTGTTCAGCCAAGTTGCTTTACAACCAAGTGGGTTTGGAATAAATGGGGTCCTAGGTGATGAAATTTTTCACTGAGCTCAAGTTGAATATTTTCATTCCTTTTCACTTCACTGAACAGGAGGGTCAGTTTGACCAATAGGTCAGGGCATGTCTGCCTAATTGTTCACCATGTGACAGCTCAGGGGATGAGTGGATGGAAGGTAGAGAAATCTTAGCAGTTAGGAAGCTGGGTATTGAGTGGCTATTTACTAGCTGTGCATACTGGGCCATTTATTTGACCTTCCTAAGCCCTCATTTCATCATCTGTCAAAAGGGGATAAAAATAATAGCTAGCTCATAGCACAGCTATAAGGACTAAGTAATACCATAAATAGTCAGCAGATAGCAAGAACTAAACCAAACAGAAAAGATAGCATCTATTATAATTATAGCCCATTTCTCCTTTCCAAATTCAGACCTTATAAGAAGTCTGAAATAGTAGAGAGGTCAAAGAAATATTACACTCATGCCCAATTTTATCTTCATGCCCTCAAAGCTTGTTAATGTAGCTACAACTAATCCCATAAACACTGAAATCCTTTAAAAAATGAAGCAGATGAAGATCGAGATTATTACACTGTTATCAGTTCAAAGTGGTTGACACAGATTTCAATGTGTGTAACATTCCTTGAAATCAAAGATTTCACTGACAATAAAACATTTGTAGGAGACCCAGTTTTTCTCTCTGGTTCTTCCTGATGGAACAAACGAAAGCTGCTGCCATCATGGTGACTTTTCAAAATGAGAGCTTCATGGGTTTTTTTTTATTTGTTTGTTTTTAGAAAAGGGTGTTTGTTCTTTACCCCCTAGTTTTGCATGTATCATAAGATTTCATTCCCATTCTTTAGAAACTAAATGCTAATAAATGTGCTCCTTCATGGAGCTGATTCTTATGTTTAAGCATTTTATTTAACATTTTTCTTCTCAAATTTCTTGAGGGTCGCTACTCATCTTTACTGATATTTCCTGAGGTCAGCATTCATATCCCTTCTCTATTTACTTTACTCTTCAGCAAGGGCTGCAATGGGCGTGCTCAAACACTGCACCAAGGAGTAAAATGTCATCTCAGGAATAATGGCTAGCTCTTCTCTCAAGTTAGAAGATAGACGTTTCTATTCTATCCTAACTGGAAATAGGAGAGAAAGCTGGAGGTTTGTGTGTCTTCCATGGCAAACATCTCTCCTTTTTTCTTTTCCTGAACACAGCACTTTCCCNATTCTATTCTCCTACCCTTTCACCCACTCCTCCCTGCCCCACACAATCACATCACCATTAGAGAACCATTTAGGGCCACTGACTCAATGCTCTGTGTGGCTGGCATGGCCTGTGACCCACCTCTCCCCTGCTTTCCCCTCATGAGGCTTCCTGGGTTCCCCCACTGGAGCTCCTCACCCCTGGCATACCAGGCTCCATCCTCTGCCTATCCTGACACATCTCAGCTTAGGGGTCCAGCATCCAGCAGGAGCTTGAGTCCGCAAGGTTGCAGCTGAACCTCCTGAAGGTGACAGTATAGTCCCCACACCAACAAGAAGTGAGGCACATAAGCTGAGGGTGTGGACTTGGGAGAGACCTTGGAGATCCAACCTGCTTCTTTCTCAGAGAATGGAGTTAGGCCTAGAGAGTGTAAGTGACCGGCCTAAGGAAGCACAGCCAGACAGAAATCAAGATGGACTAGGATGGAGCTCTCCTGCTCCTCACCCCCACTCCCTCCACTGCTTCATAAGGTGTAAAAGAGTAACATTTTTATCTATTGATAGATTACTTGTACTCCTTTTTTTGAAAAGGCATTAGCAGCAGCTGTCAATAAAAGATGAATGTATACTATAATTTAAGCAAAGGAAAAGAGAATTGGAGGCATATACTTAAGGGAATGGATGGGGAGTTCTCAGTATCAAAGAGGGTACCTGGGAGTGAAATGCTAAATCTAAATACTAACATTTAGTTCTGAGTTTCCTGAAGGTCAAGTTGAAAATGGAACACTTTGAGTTACACAGAATAAAAGAAAGCATTTGGGGTTTATCACAAAAACTTCATCCAAATGTCAAACTTTGGTGAAATTATAATGGCCAGTGGCTTCAATAACACTTTCACAGAGTTGTGCAAATGTAGCTCACTTCACGGAGGGAAGCATCTACCTCCCTGACCACGCACACAGCCCTCAGACATCCTCCCTGGTTGGGCTTGCTGAGACTGAAACTGAAGAAAGGGTCATTCTGAAACTCTGTGAAGTGCCTGCTGCAGTCAGGCAGAAGGAAAGAGTGAAGAAGAAGGTCCTCTGAGAAAAACTGCAGAGCCCAGCATCCATCAGAGAGCTAGCAGAGCACACGCCTGGGCTGGAGCTGCAGTTCTATCATTTTCTAGCTGGGGAGACCGGCTCAAGTCATTTACACTCTTTGGGTTTGTTTCTCTTACCTGGAGATAATATCTGCCCCTGCTCTGAGGAGAGCTGTTTCAGAGAGAAAATGAGATAAAGGATGCGAATAATTCGAAAACAAGGAAGTGTGCTGTGCACATTGGTTTTTGTTATCGCCAGGGACATCAGAGCAGTTGAGCATCAATCCCTGCTCCTACCCTAAGACAATCACATCATCTTGGGCCGTTACATTCTTTTCCAAATTGATCTCCCTGTTTTCATTCTTTAGCCCCTCTTTCCAATTTAATCTCCACCCAGCAGCCAGAACACCTTTCCTAAAATCTAAACCAGATGTTCTCGCAGCCACTTCAGTGCCTCTATAAGACCTGGTGTGACCTGCCCACCCATCCCATCTAGCCTCTGCCCACCCCAACCGACTCTCACTGTGCTGCAGCCACTCTGGGCTCCTTGCTGTCCCTCGACACTCCAAATCTCTTTCTTACCATGCAACCTTTGCTCTTGGTGTTCCTTCTAC
>NW_017731380.1:3889785-3930428 GCF_001890085.2 Hipposideros armiger | reverse complement strand
TTCATGGGTTTTTTTTTATTTGTTTGTTTTTAGAAAAGGGTGTTTGTTCTTTACCCCCTAGTTTTGCATGTATCATAAGATTTCATTCCCATTCTTTAGAAACTAAATGCTAATAAATGTGCTCCTTCATGGAGCTGATTCTTATGTTTAAGCATTTTATTTAACATTTTTCTTCTCAAATTTCTTGAGGGTCGCTACTCATCTTTACTGATATTTCCTGAGGTCAGCATTCATATCCCTTCTCTATTTACTTTACTCTTCAGCAAGGGCTGCAATGGGCATGCTCAAACACTGCACCAAGGAGTAAAATGTCATCTCAGGAATAATGGCTAGCTCTTCTCTCAAGTTAGAAGATAGACGTTTCTATTCTATCCTAACTGGAAATAGGAGAGAAAGCTGGAGGTTTGTGTGTCTTCCATGGCAAACATCTCTCCTTTTTTCTTTTCCTGAACACAGCACTTTCCCGTAATCTAGCTATTTATAGGGGAAAGGAGGAGGGAAAGTGCTTAAAATTATTTCAGTTAACCTATTGAGATAGTGTTTGGTGGGAGTCCATAGCAATAGGAATTATATAGAAGGCTCCTGTGTTCACTGGTTGCATCTATAATATATGACAGGGAAAAGAACACAAAGTACATGTGCTTGGGACATTGGGGTCTTTGGCTAATGTTTTTACACAAAAGATTAACCCATTTGTTCAGTAATGGTGTTATTTGCTCTTCTAGCTGCTGTGGTGTGTGTGACACTTCTGGACAGACTTGAATATGACCAGATCAACTTGCCCCATGATGTGCTGGTGGAGTACCAGCAACGGCCTCAGCTCCTAATCTCCAACTTCATCAAACAGCGGCTTGGACTTTGTGACCAGACATCATAACTAGGCAGCCCATTCCTTCCCTGCAAGTCTGTAGTTCAAGTTGTAATGTTGACATCATGTATTGTTTGTGGCATTGTCATGTAGTTCTTTTCCACATGCTAAAATCCTAATAGAGTGATTTTGTAAAACCCCTTTCTCTTAAAAAATGAATTTGTCATAAAAGAATTTAATATGCATATTACATTAAATTCAAATTTCATTTTTGAATCCATTATCCATTAACAAAGTCAGTCTCATAACTAAACATTTAAAACTCCTGCATTGTGACATTTGGAGTTTCATATACAGCATGAATTAAACTCACATCAAGATAGATCGGGTTACCAGTCACTCTGTTTTTGAAACCAGTCCAGAAATTCATGTTAGAATAGTCAGGAGCTTCTAGGTATTGGACAAATGACAGAAATTGATCATGCACATTCAAAATATTTACAGAAAAAAAGTGTCAGTGTAATGTAGGTCTATATGAAAAAATCTACCCTTTGGAAAATATGACCATACTTCTTTTTTTTTCCCCCTGAATGATTTCAGTGCATCACAGAGTAGGATTAGAGGCTTACGTTTGCCTATGTTTGTGATTTTATCACAGAATATAATCATACACTTATTTCTCAAATGAAAACCCTCAGTAATGCAAAGAAAGTTTTTCATATTTCTTCAGAAATCACAAGTGATTAGATTGCCTTATGGCAATTTTTTTTTCTTTTAAGGAAATGCATTTTAAGGAGGCTGTATTTTTTTAAAATTTCATTTCAATATTAACATAATAGGCTGAGGAATTAATAACAACCCAATTTAGAATTGAGTTCAGGGTGTTAAATTCAACATTTTGTGTGATTTTGAAGCAGGTCTTACCTGCACCCTGCCTACAACTCTAATCAGTTAGACCCTCTGGGAGGCACAGTGTCACTTAGAGAGACTGTGCCATGCTCTCTGTGAGTTAATGCCGCCTGGGGGGTGGGGAGGTCTCAAAAGCTGACACACTTAGGAGTTGGGAAGTGTAGATGGGAGATGAGCAGAGGAGGGCTTACAATCTTGTACGGCATGTCATGTTGTGTACATATGGTTGTGGCTCCAATAAATTTTTGTTTTTAAAGAGTTTATTGGGGAATTGGGGGAGGGGAACAAAATTGGGGAATCAAGGAAGGGGAGCAGACAGGTAGACAAATTGCTGTTTTGTTCCTCAGTCTAGCTGTGGAGGACGTCCCTTCACTGGCCCATGTTGGTATGATCATTGTACTCTTCCCGGGTGAGACAATCAGTCACCGGTCATTGGTCAGCCGCTCATGGTGGCTCACAGCAGCTCACACCGGCTGCCGGCCGCTCACGCTGGCTGCCAGCCACTCACGTAGCTCACGGCAGCCCACTGCAGCCCTGCTGCAGCCTACGCCGTCACCGGCTGACTCACAGCAGCCCAGCTCCAGGTCGAGCTGTTTTTCACCATCTTAGCTGTAGAGGGCGCAGTGTCACTGGCCCTCAATGTGGGATCCAAACTGCGGCCCTGCTGCTCAGAGCTGGTGCTCCCAAGAGAGCTCTTAACCAACTGAACCACTTGGCGGGCCCGTGGCTCCAATAAATTTTAATTGAAACCATGACAAAGATTATTTGCAACCTTTCAATCAATGACAATGAACAATCCCGAGAGGTGCATCAGTTTGGAAACGTCTTTTGGCAATAGAAATTCTTAGAGTCGAATTTTTAAGGCACCCTAATAATTGACCATCAATTACAAAGATCAAAGCTAAAGTAATTTAGAATAACATTGCATTCATTACTGGGGTTTTTCACTTTGTTTGATATGTTTTTAGACTAAGTGGAAAGTACTTCTGAATGCTCTCCATAAACCTTCAAACTCCTTAAGTTTGAACTTTTATCTGTCTACTCGTGAAAAACTTTTATTTTTTTCTTGAGAGAAGAGGAGGCTATGAGAGAGGCAGAATAATGAAATAATTACAGTTGATTGTCCTCTCAACTCCTGACTGGGGGTGTGTGGGCATGTGTGCACCTGCATGTTTGTATGCGTGTGTTTTCCCCACAAGGATTTCCTGTCACAGTAAATGGTATCTGCTGCATAAGCCAGAAACCTGGGAAACTTCTCAGATGACTCTCCTTCATTTCCACTTCCATCAGTCAACAAGTCCTATTAATTGACTCTCCTAAATGTTTCTCCATTTGTCCACCAATAAAAAGCCTTCCTGGTCCTCACACCAGATTCCTCCCAGTCTTGCCTACAGCCTCCCGCAGTGCTCTCTGTCACCTCTTTAAAGTACTCCTCACAGCTTGCAATTAGGTTGTGATTAGGGTCATTTAATTAATGTCTAGTCTCTAGGCTATAAGGTTAATGAGGACAAAAACTGTACCTGTTTTTCCAAACAGTTCCAGTCACATGCAAGGTGCTCAATAAATATTTGTTAAATGAAGACTGAATCCTCTTAAAAGAATTTCCCTTCTAAACTCTCACTGAAATGCCCCTAGTCTTTGCAAGACCCATCTTTGTTGGCACAGCTCTCCCTGGCTGTCCCTTCCACTACATTTCATTTTGTGGGGTGGAAGTTCTCTGTACCATCATTGTAGCATTGTGGCGATGTCTAGAACCTCTTGTTTTCTCATATAGATACGGCTTTCCCCTCAGTGAAAACCAAACCCTAAATTCACCTATTTCAGGAAAGTTTCCAATTTTATTTTCCCCTCAGCCCATTATAACTTTCTTTCTTGTTCTTTAGAACTAGGGTTGCACTAGGAAGGTATCAATTTCTTCTCATTCATCTGTTGTGTTGACAACATTTGTCTTTTTCGTGAACTTGGGTTATGACTGCCCTACTTGTCTTCATTTGGGAGGTCAAAATCTCTGCTCTACCCTCAGACTGCCATGGAGTTTGTCCTCTGTAGGCATCCACTGACTGCTCACCTTTGTCTGCCCTAAGTCTGGCCACCACTAATCCACCTCACCTCTAACCCCACCTTCTCCACTTGTCCAGTCTTGCTCTCCTTAAACACCCTTCAGCAAACAGACAGTGTTGGCAAAAACACTTTTCTGGTTATTTCTATTTTGAGTTTGTATGTAATATTTTTTTCTTTCTTTATTCATTATAAAAACATATTCCTCCTTCTTCCCCCAAAGAATTAGAAACAGTTTACAAGAATAAATAAAAGCACATCAGGGTAGTATAAATTAGAATAAGTGGGAAAGAAGGAGAAAAAGCACAGGGAAGAGTGTCATTGGCACAAAGCCTGAAGCTCATACCCAGATGCATCTCATGTAGCCTATGCACTGGCAGTAGGCAGACTCTGAATTGGCTCTGGGCTAGCTAGCAGTTGCTTCATGAAGACAAAAAATTTACAGTCTCTTTAAGATAAAAATGTAAAGTAATGATTAGGAGAAGAACAACTAGTGTTGATTCTAAGAGGCAACACAGTAGTGTAGTGATGAGTGTGGGTCCTGAAGCCAACTGCCTGGGTGTGGTGAGGGTTGGGAGATGGGTGTGCCTGCTAATACATTTCCTCCAGGACACTGTGCAGTGGCTCTCCACAGTAGTTAGTGCACATTAGGGTCATCAAGGGAGCCTTTAAAAATGCCATTTAAGGCCCCATCTCAGCTCAACTAAATAAGAATCTCTGCAAGTGGGCCTGGGAAGCCCTGCTTTAAATTTTCCCTGATGATTTGCAGCCTGGGTCAACAGCCACTGACTTAGAAGAATGGATAGTCTGTGAATCTGGCAGATACTCCTTCAGCTGAACTTCTAAGTCTTTGGACGGTGTCTCCACTAAAGTAGTTCTATAAATACCAAGGCCTTTTACTTGAATCTTACTCCTCGACATCAGGAATAGTATATATAACAAGAGACAAAGAAGGACCCAGTAATCCCACTTCTGGATAATTACCTGAAGAGACACGAATCGCTTCTTTGAGGGAACGTGTGCATCCATATGTTCATTAAAGCATTGTTTACAATGGTCAAAATGTGGAGGCAGCCTGGGTGTCCATCAATGGATGAGTGGATCAAGAGAAAGCGGTGGAATATTGCTTGTCCAGGGAAGGGAATGGGTTCTTGCCATCTGTGGCAGCATGGACGGACCTGGAGGGTGTTGTGCTGAGTGGACTATGTCAGACAGAGAAAGGCAGGTGTAATGTGATTTTATTTATATGTGGAATCTAGAGATCAAAATAAACAAACAGAAACAGAGTCATAGATGCAGAGAACATTTTTGATGGTTGCCAGATGGGAGGGGGGTTGGGGGATGAGTGAAAAAGGGGGAAGGAATTAAGAAGAACAAATTGGTTGTTACACAGTAGTCATGGGGATGTAGGGTATAGCATAAGTAATAGAGTCAATAATAGGATAATAACTATGCATAGTGCCAGGTAGGTTCCAGACCAGGGGTCGGCAAACTTTTGAGATGGAAGAGCTGCCAGGGTTCAGCAAACTGCAGCTCAAGAGCCGCAGACTCTGAAGTAAAATTGAAAATGAAAATAAAACTATCATAGTCGCATTTATAATATTACTTTAAATTTTCGTTATTTGTAAAAATATATTCATGGCTCTCGAATAATTTTTAAATTTTTAAACAGGATTGGCTCTTCCAGGGGTTGGCAAACTTTTGAGATGGAACGTACCCAAAGAGCTTCATGTGGCTCGCGAGCTGCAGTTTGCTGACCCCTATTCTAGACTAATCAGAGGAGCACTTTTCTTAAATTATGTAAATGTCTAACCACTAAAAATAAATAAAGCTCCCCAAATAAAATAAAACAATGTATATACAAAACTAAGCAAAACCCCCAAAACAAACAAAACCACCAATAAATAAATGAATAACAAATACATAGCTGACTTCCTTTCAGGTTAATTTTATCCAAATATGATCACTTGACCAACTATTCAGAGCAATATGCATATTATTCAATATAATTTGCTACGTGAGCTGATTAACAGCCATGACCAGCTCTTCTATTCCATGTTTCACTTCCAAATACCAACTGACTAAACAGTTGAAGTTTAATTATTGCTTAGTAAAGCTCAATGTTTGTTCCAAAATACACCAAATAACTTTTCCTGGCTTATTTCTATCTAGTTATAGAATGTCACTTAGTACTTTATACCCTGTTGGTGCTTAATAAGGGGTATAAACCAATTTCACCAATATAACAGTCAGTTTGAATTTTATTTCCTTCTTTTAAAATTATAGCTCTTAAATTTTTTTTTAAATTTTCAATTATAGTTGACATTCAATATTATATTAGTTTCAGGTTTACAGCATAGTGGTTAGACATTTATATAACTGCAAAGTTATACAAATAACTATATAAGCCTAGTACCCACCTAGTACCCACCTGATAAGCCTAGTACCCACCTGATACCATACATAGTTATTACAATATTATGAACTATATTCCCTATGCTGTATTTTACATCCCCATCACTATTTTGTAACTGCTCATTTGTCCTTCTTAGTCCTTTCACCTTTTTCAACCAGCCTCCAATCCCCCTCCCATCTGGCAACCATACTCTGTTTTCTATTTCTGTGAGTCTATTTCTGTTTTATTTTTCATTTATTTTGTTTTTTAGGTTTATATATAAGTGAAATCATATGGTACTTGCCTTTTCTGTCTGACTTATTGGGTTATCAGAAAAGTCATGACATATTTTTCTATGTTTTTCATTGCAAAAATGCGTCATGACTTTTCCGACAACCCAATATTTCACTTAGCACAATATCCTCTAGGTCCATCCATGTTGCCGCTAATGGTAAGAGTTCATTCTTTTTTATGGCTGAGTAATATTCCATTGTACATATATACCACATCTTTTTTATCCAATTGTCTATTGATGAACACTTAGATTGCCTCCATATCTTGGCTATTGTAAATAATGTTGCAATGAACATAGGGATGTATACATCTTTTTGAACTAGTGTTTTGGATTCCTTCAGATAAATACCCAGAAGTGTAATTCCTGGAACACAAGGTAGTTGTATTTTTAATTATTTGAGGAACTACCATACTGTTTTCCATAGTGGTTGCATCGATTTTCAGTTCCACCAGTAGTGCACGAGGGTTCCCTTTTCTCCATATCCTTGTCAACACTTGTTGTTTGTTGGTTTATTGATGATAGCCATTCTGACATGTGTGAGGTGATGTCTCATTGTGGTTTGCATTTCTGATGATTAGTGACATTGAACATCTTTTCATATGTCTATTGGCCATCTGTATGTCCTCTTTGGAGAAATGTCTATTCGGGACCTCTGCCCATTTTTTAATTAGATTTTTTTTTGGTGTTATGAGTTGTTTATACATTTTGTATATTAACCCCTTGTTGGATGTATCATTGGCAAATATCTTCTCCCATTAAGTATGTTGTCAAAAACATATGGGAATCATTTCGCAGACCATTGACAAAATCTATGGACCTGCTTACTCAATGGAAAAACTCAGATTCACATGCGTACCTCTGACTTTTAATATAATTCCATGAGTTCACACACCTTCCTCAGGCTGAGCCATGGTAGGATACCCATGTTCCCCCATCAAAGACCACCGTTTTTGTTGGTGATCCCTGCCATACCCGTCTTCTCTAGGTTTTTGTAATTGCCCACCCTCCAGCCCCGCCAGATCAGGGCTGGTAGCAGCTGTTGCCGGCTGCACCATCTTTTGTTGTTCCCTAAATCCTGCTCACCCTTTTGTAAACAGTCCCTTCAGTAAGTTCTCTCAGTCCCTCAAGTTAATTGTGCCATCTGGTTCCTGCTGGGACCCAGTAATACAGCCTCCAAAGTACACCAGCGGGCCTAAAGCCATTTTGAAACACACTGACTTAAGAAACTGAAGCCATTCTATATGAAGATATTTCAATTACACTTTTTTTTTTACTGCAAAACAGAAGTTAGTATTTCTCTTTTTAACTGACAGAATACTTTTAAAAAGGTCGTATTCTTGTATTTAAAAATTCTCATAGAACTCTCCAGGACTTGCAGCTTGAGGAACATGGTATTTGATGTATTTTCCTAGTTGGCTGCTGGGCATCACATGTATGATAAAATTGAAAGCTTGAGTAAAAGACATAAATGGCCTTTATTGATTGCCTCCAAGCTACATGTCCCATCATCCTGACATGGAAGGAAATTAAAACTGTCTGACACATACTGAGCTTCAGAAAGTCACCCCATTCCTCTAAATAGGACCCTGTGTGCCTCTAGATGTCTATACCACAAATAGATTTTTCAAGGATTTGATCTACAATTTTCATTTTAGGATTAAAGCTAAGTAAACTAATCTTTAGTTATTAGGATATCTCTTTGTTTTTTAAAAAATAAATGAACTATATAAATATTTCTTTCCTCAGTCCCCCAGGAAATTATCTTCTAAAAATCCTAAAATAGCCAGTGGTGCTATAATCCAATGCCTCCTAAGACGAATACCTGGAAATATTTATAATTTCAACCTGCTTCATCATTCACTCTTCATCAGTTTTCCATTTCTGATTTGCTTTTTCACTCCTTTTAAATATGTTGGCACTCAATCTAGAATCAATTTAACATTTATTTTTTCTAAACTGAACATAGCACATTTTGCTTGAGAACAAAAGCCCACCATTAAACCAGTTCTTTCCCCCGTGAAACCTTAAACATGATTTAAATATTACTTTTTATAAGTATAACGTAGTTTAAGAAATCATCAGGCAAACAACCAAGGAATCAATATTATATATTTTGTAGAGGATAGTAAAAAATTATCCTACCTAAATGTAATTTAGAATTGTGTCTATTTTTTCTAAAACTTTTTTGGGGAAAAATCTGTTATTCTCTATAGTAGCTTAATCATTAACATAGTGAAGTACTGTGGACATTGCAGAGTTAGAGAAATCTGAATGATCTGATTTTGCCCCATCCCTTTTTAGAATATGAAGACCTTTTAAAATATGAATTCTTTGCATTTCCATATCACATTGTTTTTTATCTGAGTTTAAGATCCTTTGCATTTGCATTTCCTCTGGACACTACAACCAAAAACCAAATACAAAACAAAATGATGAAATAAACAAAATGTCACCTATGTCTCACTTACTCTGGGTAAATAATCAGCAATGGACACGTCTACTACTCAGATGTTTCCTACACTTCACAGTTCTACCGTCTGCTTCCTTTCACTGGGACATGAGAGGTCTCGCTTGTTATAGAGCTAATTCCATGATTAATTTAAGGTTGCAATGCCATGGACCCATTCTAGGTAGACAAGCAAATGATAGAACAAATATATTTATAAAGGACCTGCTTTGTGCAAGTCACAATGCGAGGTGTGAGAGAGCAAGATGCAGCGAGTTCCCTTATACAATTTATAGCCTACTAAGTTTTAAGCACTAAGACAAATGCATGGATAACTATAATTCAAAGAATAATCTGATAGCGTCCAAAGAAGAGGTAGAAATAAAAGTGTTTTGAGGAGCCAACAGGGGGAATGATCATATGAAGTTAGAAGGATTTGAAGGGGCTTCTTGGACAAGGTGGGCATTTGAAATGAGCTTTATTTACGGGCTATAATATTGAAAGAGACTCTGGGGAGGATGTTGCCATCAAAGGGAAAAGCATGAAGCACGACAAAGGAGGACAATACAGGACATATGACTAAAATAATGAAGAATCCTATCTGGCTGGAAAGGTAATTTGGGGTTCTAAACTTATGTGGGGCCCTCAATGTCAGGTTAAGGAAATTGGACCTTATTCCTCCACAAAGGGAAGTGGTTGAAAGGCACAGAGCAGAGCTGGTCAGGAGTTTGTTGTGAGTAAGTGGGGGGAGGGGGAATAAGGAGATAACTACCAGAAACGAGAAACCGTTCCTGGGTGTGGATGACTAAGGCTTGACTGGCTATCTTTCACAATGTTCCAGATTAGGGGGAGGGCAGAAATGGGTTAAAGATAAGATGAGGCCACCAAAGACATCATTTGCTTGTTAGAACTGTCAGCTCCCCTACTGGTGAAGGTCAGTGCCTTCAAATTTTCACCTAATATGTTAAGCAGCTTACATATTTCAGAATAAAAATTCCCTTTTCATGTGAAGATGATGTGTTTCCAAAGCCTTTCCTTTGTTAAAAGGCTAAGGAAAGTTCAAACATGTCAGAGCCAGAGCAGCAGCTGTGGGAGAGAATGGCATTTAAAGGGCTGATGAGTGAGAGATGTCAGTGATGTTCACAGCATCTATGCAGATAAAATGGCTTTGTGACTAATAAAAAGTCAGCTTCCCCCACAGACACACACACACACAAAAGGGTATACATATAAAATTTAATATATTAAAAAGTAAAGGCTTAGTGAAATCGTGGCACCTGCTGCAACATGGATGACCCGAGAAGACATTATGCTAACTGAAATAAGCCAGACACAAAAGGACAAATACTGTATGGTTCCACTTATATGAGGTGCCTAGAAGAGTCAAATTCATCAAGAAAGAAAGCAGAATAGAGGTTACCAGGGCTGAAGGAAAGGAGGAGGAGTTAGTGTTTAATGGGCACAGAATTTCAGCTGTGATGGTGAGAAAATTCTGGAGATGGATGGTGGTGATAGTTACACAAAAATGGAAATGGACCCAATGCCACTGAATTGTACACTCGAGAAAGGTTAATCCTAAATGTTATAGTTTGTATATTTTACTACATCAAAGAAGAGTAAAGTCTCAATGAGGTCTGTATAGTAAGTTTTATAATACCAAATCTTAATTTACTAATTTTTTTAAAAAGATTTTTAAATGGGGGTATGGGGGCAGGTTTTTAAATTGGGGAATTGGGGGAAGGGGAACAGACAAGTTGCTGTTGTTTTGTTCTTCAGTCTAGTTGTGGAGGACGTTGCTTCACTGGCCCAAGTTGGCACCATCATTACGCTCTTCCGGGGTGAGGCAGATCAGTCGCCTACCTCTGGACGGCCGCTCACTGCGGCTGCTGGCCGCTCATGCTGGCTGCCGGCTGCTCACGCTGGCTGCCGGCTACACACGGTAGCCATGGAACCCACTGCCACAGGGGCTGCAGACTACGCAGTTGCCGGCGACTCACAGCAGCCGAGCCCCAGGTTGAGCTGCCGTTCAGCATCTCAGCTGTAGAGGGCAGTGTCACTGGCCCTCAAATGTGGGATCCGAACCGGGGCCCTCTGGCGTCCCAAGCCAGTCCCTAACCGTCGTGCTACTCGGCCAGCCCTTAATTTACTAATTTTTAGAGAGGAATTTCACACTATGAGGCCTGGTAGATTCAAGCCTGCTGGTTGGCATTTCTACACGGCCTTCTCTGTTCTACAGAAGAAGTGAAATAACCCAAGAAGGTTGCTTAGAGAGTGAGGAATCAGAGCCAAGGAGTTGGGTATGGTAATGGTTACCAGTAGAGAGACTGTTTTGCCTCATGTTCTCATCTTCAATATAGGAATATATTTGACAAGGAGACCTGAACCTTTGCATCAGCCAGTCTGGACACTCTTCCTCAAAACAGTATAGTCAACCAAGGTTATTTTTCAAAGCACAGTTCATTTGAGTCAGTAATGCAGTGAGAAAATATGATTAACACATCAATAGCTATCAAAAAGAATGATTAAATCTAAAATATTCACTAGAGAAAAAGAGAAGAATTGTGACACCAGGGAATATTTCTACAGCATCAAAGTCTGTGATTTTAAAATGAAATTTTCCTGCATCAATCCAATATGCATTGTCCTTGGTATAAATGCTTGGGTGTCTCAATGATAGTAGAAGGCAAACTAATAAGGCTATTTATCTTTTCAGGTTGACGTAGCACATATGCGACTCTCTAGGACTGAAATATGCTACCAGAGAAGGAAAGTAACTGGTACAAAGTGGAAGAGGATAATAAGAAAAAACTAAAATGAAATGTCAAAATGGAAGGGAGACTAGTAAGGAAGGAAGACAGTTGTGAAATAATGTTATGAGAAGGAAGAAGGCCACCGGGGCTGTGCAAAACGGAGAGCTAACATACCCCATAGTACTGGAAACATCTACCAAAGCTGCATGAAATATTTCTGGAAGAGAATCAAAATATGCTAGTAAAAAAGAGAAAACAAAGCCAATGTAGTAACCTGAGCAGATACCGGATAACCTGGATGCTTGGGTTTAAAGCTCATATAGACGTGAGGCCTCAATTTGGTGAGGTGAGGTGTAGGGACTAAGATGCAACAGAAAAAAATCTGCCCACCTGGTCTTCACGATTCCTCTTTGGAACTGGGGAAGGGGTCCCTATGGCTATTAAAAAAAATGGAGGTGGCAGGTGGTGGTGGTTCTTATACACCATGCATTATGAAGCAAAGGTTTATTTGCTTAAAATGGCATTTAAAGATACCACCAGTGAATCTGATGGTCTGTCTCTGTCTAGGCAACCAGTGAGAAAGATAAACATGGAATTCCCTGAGAAATCCAAATTCCATGCTTGAACTTTATTTAGGCTTTCAGTTTACATTTTTATTATATTCCAAGCAACCCAATTTAAAAATATAAACAGAAAATGTGGTTAGGAAACAGAGATGCCCGTGGCACTCCTGGCATAAGTAAATGCAAAAGCTCACGGGGGAACACATACACACCTGGGTGACAGGGGATTCTCACAAAACAACCAGCCTCACTCAAGAGGAGCTCATGATAAAACGTCACAGAATAAGCAAGTAAAAATTTTTGTGTGAAGTACAGTCAGTGGACACAAGGTACAAGGGGATTAGATACACGAACTTGAGTGACTAGAAAAGGACTTAGAAAGTGACTATCAAAGAAAAGATCTTTAAAATGAGTAAAGCTATAACAGAAGTAATTAAAACACAAGGATGAGAAATGCAAAAAGACAAGGCTACTTTGAATGATGTTGATAATAATAGTACAGCACTGGCCACTTGCTAGGTATTTTTGTAAATGCTTTGCAAATAGTAACTCTTTTAATCCTCACAACAACCCTATTATTGTGGTATTATGAGGTATTATTATTCCATTTTATTAATGAGAAAACTGGGGCACAGAGAGGCTAACTAACTTGGTCCAGATCACAGATCTAATTGACAGAGCTGAAATTTGCACAAAGACATTCTTTATCAAATGTCTTAGTCCATTTGGGCTGCTATAGCAAAAATCCATAGACTGGGTGGCTTAAACAACAAACATTTTTTCTCACAGCTCTGTAGGCTAGGAAGACTAAGGTGAAGATGCTGACAGATTTGGTGTCTGGTGAGAACCTGTTTCCTAACTCACAGACAGCTGTCTTCTCACTGTTACCTCACATGGCAGAAGGGACAAGGTTGCTACCTGGGGTCTTTTTTTTACAAAGGCACTAATCACCTCCTAGAAGCCCCATCTCATAATATCATCACACTGAGGGTCAGGATTTCAACATATGAATTTAGGGGGGCACAAACTTTCAGTCTATAGCATCAGAGTACTGGGCTCTTCACCACTACACTAAACCATGAACCAAACTTTATTCCCAAATGAAATTTCAAATATTTTCAAAATTTGAAAATTATTAAAATGAAAAAAATTTTAATTGTAAAGAATACTTGGTGGATGAGTTAAATAGCAGATTAAGCACAGCTGAAGAATTAGTGACTATAAAATAGAACTAAATAAAAACATGAGAATACAGCCCAGGAAGAAAAAGAGATTGAAAATATAAAAGTAAGAGTAAGAAACAAACAATAAAATGAGAAGATACAACATACTTCTGAAAGAAGTTCCAGAAGGAGAGAATACAGAGAACAATAAAGAGGCAATAGTAAAAAATGTAATGACTAAGAAATTTCCAGAACTGGTAAAGATGTGAATATTCAAGAAGCATGGTATAAATTAAGGTAAATCGCACATGGAAATATTATAGTGAAAATATCAAAGAAAACTAAAAGAAAATGTTAAAAGAAAGCAGGAAAGGAGAAAGAGGGATTCCCTACAAACAAATAGATCAAGAACACATATCTCAATAGCAGCCATAGAATCTAAAAGATTCTAGATTATCTAAAAGATACTATCTTCAGAGTCCTGAGGAAAAAATATTGTCAACCTAGAATTTTATCTCAGGTAGAATATCATTTAGGAATGAAACAACATAAAGACATTTCTTAAAACAAAGGTGAAGGGAGTGGTCTACACTTACATTCTTGGTAAAAGAACAACTCATTGAAGAACGTACTTCAGAGGGGGAAAGTTGAACTCAGGAGGATGTGTAGGATGTAAGAAGCAAAGGTGAGCAAAAAATTGGTAAACACTGACAGAAAAATCAACTTGGAGGGATTAAAAATCAATACTAGATAACATTACTATGGAAAAATGGAGTGTGGTCAGTTGAAGGGTCCTAGGGACCCACCATCACTCGGGAGAGTAGAGGGTTGGAATAATGTTAGACAGTTATTTGTGCATTAAATTTTTTTCTTTTTATAACTTTTTAAAAAAAGATTTTATTGGGGAATTGGGGAAGGGGAACAGTGTTGGGGAGTTGGGGAAGGAGAACAGCCAAGTTGTTGTCCTTTAATCTTAGTTGTGGGGGGGTACAGCTAGCTCAGCTACAAGTCCAGTTGCCATCCGGCCGCCCATGGGCAGCTCGCAGCCACTCAGCTCAAGGTGCTGTGTTCGATCTTAGTTGTGGGTGGGCGCAGCCCGCTATCTGGGCGGGAGCTCAGCTCAAGTTGCCAAGTTCAGTCTTAGTTGCTGGCAGGAGTAGCCCACCATCAAACAGTCAATCTTGTTATTACACCAGCTGAGCCATCCTGTCACCTGTTGGCAGCTCAGCTGCAGCACAGCTCGGGTGCAGGTCAGCAGCCCACGTGGAAATCAAACAGCGACAGTTTCTCAGAGCTCGCACTCTTAACCAACTGAGCCAATCGGTGGGCCCCTATAACTGTCCTTCGCCGCCTCCCCCCCTCCCGCCCCAGTTCTATGGAGATTGTATTAAAATATTAAGGGTTACCATCAAAAGAATTGAAATTTAATGTTGAATGTCCAAATAATTAGAGGGGGAAAATAAAGGAAAATTTCTTTAATGTAGTAGAAAGGAGCAAGAGGCAAAATGAGAAATATTAAAAATAGCATAGTAAACAAGGAATAGACTATAAGGTGACAGAGATAGATATAAATGTACCAATAATCATAGTAAGTATAAGTTGACTTAACTCATCAGTTAAAGGACAGATACTATCAGACTGAAAGACAAAATCCAGTTATATTCTATTTATGGGAGAACTTCTAAAGTATAATGACACAGAAAGCTCACATTAAAGAGATAGAAAAGAAATATACCAGAGTTATATTTCCAAAAGGATGGAGAACTAGGTAGTATAAAATCCCTCTGCCACCCCAAAACACCAAGATCTGGATAAATCACATAAAGATGCTTTAAAAGTTCTTGTTAAGCTCCTGAGAAATTAGGGGAAACCCTTAAGAAACAGAAACAGCAGAGGAAGCCCACACCAGAGAGGCAGATGAACACAGAAACTAGTGCTGTTCTAGGTCGGGTCAGCAATTTATGTACACAGCCTGGCAGTCACATCCAGCCTGGCCTCCTGTTTGTGTCAAGTTTTATTGGAACCAGTCAGGCTCAGGGTTTACATCTTGTCTCTGGCTCCTTTTTGACTACAACCGCAGTGTTGAGTGAGATCATAAGACCCACAAAGGTGAAAATACTATCTAGCCCTTCATAGAAAAAGGCTGCTGAGCCCTGCTCCAGGGGCCCAGGATATGGGGGTTAAATGGCTGCTATGGTGGCATAGGGAGAGGCATAGAAACAGAAGGCCAGGACTTTAGCTCTGTGCACAGTGAGAAAAATGAAATGGAGACTTCTCCAAATAGGGCACTTGAAATGACTTTACTCTCTGTAAAAGAACGGGCGGAGGGAAAAATCTGACTCTTTGCAAAGGGTACGGATGAGGAAACGTGTAGGCCTGTGACCCTTCTGTGGATGGGGTTACTCGGAGTTTGGCAGCCCTTACCTGAACGCACACTGCCCACCATAAAAACAGCCTGCTGGCTCAGAAGGCCAGTTCCATAGGCATTTTCTCAGCGCTTTCCAGCTGTGCTCTAAATGAGGTGTTACCAGCATTTCCTCTCTGTTATTTCTGTGCATTTGCTCATTCACTGTGGTAGATTCCTGTGTGGTCCAAGTTAACTCCCCAGGTAACTATTATTGCTGATGTTAGTGTTCTGGTTACAAAGTTGCATATGTTTGAAGTAATGTGACTCTAACCCCAGCTTGCTTGTTTTTTGTTACTTTTAATGCACATTACAGTGTGCAGGTTTTTTATACACCCATACACCATTGTTCTTTTGGAAGACCTGAATGCCAGTAGAAACACACAATATTTCAATCTGAAGTGTCTGAATTTGCATTTCATTTAGTAATGTGTTTGAGTTTATTTCTTTTTAGCGCAATTGCACTAAGAACTTTTTTTTTCCAAATCTATATTTAAATTGCTCTATGCCTGAAAATTGTCCTTGTCCCTGAGAGCTCTGTATATTTTGGCCTAAGCACATGCTTATAGAAAATTTAGTATAGTGACTGAGTAATGACTATGGGGGATGTGTTTTGGACCACTGTTCAGGTCACGCTGGAGAAGAGATGGAAAAATAACACATGAGGTTTAATGCAGTGAATTTTTCATGTACCCAACACAGTATTGTTCAATAATGAATAGTTCTCAGAAGGTACTCATTGCCAGCTTCTGATTGGTACTTTGGTGGTACTTGGGGCAAGTCAACCCCATTAGGAAGAGATGGAGTTTTCGTTTTCCCCTGGACCACCTCTCTGCAACCCTCCTCCCCAGCCCCAGTCAATAGTCCTGGGAGGACGGTAAAGGAGGTGGATAGTTTCATTCCTCAGAGTCTGAGAGAGTTGGAGCCTAGCCTCTAGACTGGAGGCAGCACACGTATTCTCTCCTGGGTGCAGCCTGACTGACCACCACCACACCATGGCAGGCGTTGCCAAGGAGAATGGTGGCTGGTAGGAGGCCTCCTGTGGAAGAGTCAGCCTGTGGGCACATCTAGTATATTAGTTCTTTATTTCTCTGATCATAATCCACTTTTAGTCTCTAAGCTTTCAATAAATCTTGTGAATTACTACAGGCTGATCATAGCTATTAGCGTGTGGGATTAAGGAAATGCCCTGCTTTTATGCTTAGAGCAAAGCTTCAAGGGAAAACAGCAACTGCTTTAGCGAGGCCTAAGAAGAGATGGCAAAACATGATCTGAGGAGCCACAGGGCTGTCTAAAATGACAAGCTTCAAGCAGGACACGCTTTTTCAACATGTAGGCATTTCCAGAAATGTACCGAAGAGAAACAGGTAAAAATACTGAATGGTTGGTGGTTATGGCAAAACCAATTATATATAAAAAGGAAGTGAGACTTTATTTTATAGTTACTGGCTGGGATGGTATTTGGTGCATGAATCGATCTTGGAAAAGAAGGTTCTTTAGAATAGACCTTGGAAACAATGGCTTAAGGTAATAGCCCTTCTGAAGGACTCCATTTTCCTATGTGATCATGAATGAAAGAAATTCAGCACCTATTCCAGATCACAGGAGACAGTTGAGGGGTAGGAGGATTGCTAGAGAACTTTCTCAGCATTTCTGAAATCACATCATTATAATACATTTGAGTCCATAACCAGGTAAAAACTCAAAGAAGAGCCACCATACCTGACTTGTGGCTATGCCCCATCATTTTCTCTAGATGCCCAACATAGTTCTGGATACTCTCGATGAGGAGGATTGCCAGGCGGACAAACCCTGAGATTAGCAGGCAGTAGATTTCAAGGATCAGAAGCCAGGTTACATGGCTTTAAATCCAGGTTCTTACGAGCTGTGTAATACTGGGCAAGGTAAGTCACCTTCCTGTGCCTTAGTTTCCCTAACCATACCATAAGGCTAACAATAGTGCATATCTCATGGGTGACTGGGAACAGGAGATGACGGAAGGTAGGTATCACAGGAGCTGGAGGTTTTGGTGAGGGAACGCAACCCCTGGGTCCTGGAATACCATGGGCTGCAAAACCGTCACCAAGGAACAACAAAGAAGTAACCACAGACAGGTTATGTTGTAGCAGACCAGGCCCGGGGCACAGGGTGACTTGCTGACAAAAGGAGCAGTGGTCTGAAAGGCTTGATGCAGAGTGATGGGGAGCATTCTTATCACCCCGTGCATGGTAGCAGGGTTGGTCACAGATTTTGGAAGAGCACCAAGTGCCCTGTTTGGGAGTCAGAAACACCCCGTTTGGACAGTAGGAAAGGAGAAGCTAGAGCCAGGCCAGTTGTCACATTTCATGCTCAGGACAGGTATGCATAGTTTCATTTGCCTAAGGCTTTCTTTGTAGACAGACCTGCTCCCCAGCACCTCTGAAGGAACTCTGCAAGAGGGAAGGGAATGAATGAGTTCCAAGTTCAGTTTTTCTCCTGTAGTGATAAGGGTCAGAGGCTCTACGACACCTATTTTCACATCACCTCACACCTGATGTATTCTAAGGAAGCATAAATGGCTTCTCCGATTCCCTGTTTTTCCCAATAACATCCACCATGTACCCTGCTCTCATATTAGCCTTCCAAAAGCACTGTCTTTGTTTCTATGCCCAGAAAAGCTTTAACTATTTTGTACTGTGTACACGATAAAGTTCAAACATCTTAAGCTGCTATTCAAGGGTCCACAGGCCTGTGTCTGAGAAAGGGGTCAGGTTGGAGGATGATAGAAGTGAAACTCACAGGTACAAATAGGTACTGCTTTCTAGGTTTAGCAAGCACCTAAGAACCATCTGAATAGTGTATCATTTCTTCCCTCAGGGTGACAGACCAAGGAGGTGTGACAATGCAGCCTGCAGGGGTGAAAAATCTGCCAGGTCTGAAGGAAAGGGCTCCCAGAAGAGTATCTTCCCTACTGGAAGGGAGCACCCCATCATCACCCAGGAAACAACCTTCCATGACCTTGTAGAGCCTCTCAACAGCTGTGTCACTTAGAACAATCGTCCATGCCTAATGTTTGAGTTCTGAGTCCTAATGTTCTTGCTGTATAACATTCTACAACTTTTTGTTTCTTTGCCTGCACAATAGGTTGTGCGATTTCCTTGAGCTAAACCCATGTAGAGGGCTAAGAGGTTTTCCATTTCTCCACAGAGAAGTTTTCTGAGGGCAGTCTTGGTCACAGTCAACCATAGAAGTCCTCTGCAATGGTAACCCGATTTCATGGTTTAACTTCAGACATATTTCAATGCCACATGATATGTCTACTATAAAACTCCCTCCACTCCTTGACACAAACCTTTGGACCCATTCAAACTGGTCTACCCTTTCTGTCCTCTTCACTTCCTAGTTCTTTATTATCTCTATACCTAAGGTGGAAAGGGGCAGGAGGGAGGGAAAGAACACACCAGCTGTTATAATGTCCCGAGAAGCTGAGGAGATGGGTCACAGCCCGTCAGGGAAGCAAGTAGGACTAGAAGTGTCTTGCTCTGTAGTTCTCTCATATCTACTGCCTTTTACTTGTAAGTTTTCTTAAATATGTGTGTGAGATGTTTTATCTCAGCCAAATTCTGAGCATGTTTTAGGAAGAGAAAGAATTTATTTTAAACTATGTCTTTCTACCTTGTATATTTCTTATTCAAAGAAGCTATAAATAGTTGTGTGTTGAGTATCCCATATAAAGGCAAATTCATATAGTTACCTATCCATCTATTAATCCATCCATTCATTGGGTCAAAAAGCCTTTATTGGCTGACCCCTATCCACCTCATACCTGTGAGGTGCTGCCCATCACAGAGCATATTTTATGTAGGTTCTGGAACTCTTAGATTCCCCAACATCTGATATACAGCTCCCTATAAAATATTCAGTTTCAAAGTCATTATTATAAAAACAATATTGGCTTGTGGGAAACATTAAAACAGTATAGAAGGGTATAACGGGAAAAGTAAAACTTCCTTGTTCACCCCCCACCAAAACCTCCCATTCTAATTACCCAAAAGTAACAGTTGCTGACAGTTTCTTATATATTAATCCAGAAATATGCATTATTTTTATTACATAAACAGGATCACTCTATATGTATTTTTCTGTTGTTGCTTCTGGCCCTCACCTATACAAGGTATCTTGGTTTTCTTTTCATATTAGCCCATGTAACTATCCTTTTTCTTTCTTTTGTTTTTGTAACAGCTTTATTGAGATATAATTCACATACCATACAATTTACTCAAACTATCTTATGTCATAATTTCAGTAAATATTTGTTGAGTTAAATTAAACCATGAATTTAGACTGAGAAAGTGTGTGGGGGGTGGGGGGTGGGGGGGAAGCAAATTGTGTAGAAACATTAAAATAAAGAAGCTCTGAGGCTTTCAGTTTTGAGTCAGTTTAACTCACTGTGTTATATTGATATAGCAACATGGATGAGGAAATATTCTCTTCACATTACCTGGATCTTTACTTTCCAGATAACGGGGTGCTAATCCAAGTTGACGTAAATTCATGTTGCTAGATTTCACTTAGCAAGTCAAGTATTTTTACTTCCAAGTTTTATTTCATTTTAGTAAGTTTAAACATAAATATTACTTTTAATAATCATCCCAATTTAGTTTATAATATTTCAATAGTAACGGGACATTTTGTGTAGCATTTGTTTTAAATACACTGTGAAGGTACGCATTTTAAATTAATACAATATTTATGAAATGTCTAAAGAAATGTAAGCAAATTGTTTTTGAAATTGTTTATAAATATTAGGAGTTTTAAGCATATGTGGTGCTAAGTAATATTGACATGTCTGGGAAAATGTGCAAAACGGAAGGAAAATAATGCAACTATTCTTCCCCACACATTCTCACACATAAAATAATAAATTCTGAAAAAAGGCATTTGGTAAAATTAGTAAGGCCTACAGTGACATTAGAAACGTATTTAAATACAAACCCGAATCAGTTTAAGCAGCGCAAAACATTAGACTCTGAAAGTAGGAAAGAAAAAGAACACAGGCACTTGTTAGTGTCAAGAGAAATTCCTGTTGAGGTTGGAAAACATCTTTCTAGAGATTTAAAAAATATGATAAGAACAGGAGAGGTTTGATGCCACATTCCTCCCTAACGATTGAGACTTTATTCCATAAGAGGTCATGCAGCTTGTGAAATCTCCTATGATAACCCAGTCCTGCATTGAGTCTCAGAGTGAAATATTCACTGTTCCTAACTGCTCAATGCCTAAATTCCTGAATGCTTTCCCCCTTGGGGCCCTGGCAGTCCTTTATCAAGTGTTCATCCTCAAACACATCAGCAAGCATACAACCATTTTCTCAGAACAAATCAATCAGATGTCAGGAACACTGGAATACTCAGATCTTTTTTTCCTTTTTGGTCAAACTTCATCATTTCTGGGGGTTGATGGAGATCTTAAAAAGTTTATATTTTAGATTCTACTCATAACTTCTCCAGGCAAAGTCTTGGGTTTAAAAAGTCTTCAATTTCCCCAAGTTGCCTTAAAAATATTTTTTACCTTCAACATGGTTTCATATTTTACCTCTGTGTCCTGGATTTAAAATCTAGCGCAGCTGAAGAGATAATGGAACAGTTTTAATGAGGGCAATATAAAATCCAAGAAAATGGGGGCCCCATAAAAAAATAACCAAATATATGCCAGGTATGAAGCCCCACCCTTTTCATGATTTAAAAAATTATAATGTATAGGATTTTAGATATGGACAAGTGGGCTGAACTTTTTGAGGAGAAAGTAATTTTTAGTTGGCCCTTCCATAGTGGAAATCACTGCTATAAAAAAATAGCATTTAGGGGCCAGCCAAGTGACTTGTTGGTTAAGAGTTGGCTTGGGAGCACGAGCTCTGAGCAGCAGGGCTGCTGGTTTGGATCCCACATGGGCCAGTGATGCTGCGCCCTCTACAGCTAAGATGGTGAACAACAGCTCGACCTGGAGCTGGGCTGCCATGAGCCGCAATGAGCGGCCGTCCAGTGGCCAGCGACCAATCTGCCTCAGCCAGAAAGAGCGCAATGATCACAATACCAACATGGGCCAGTGAAGCGACGCCCTCCACAACTAGACTGAAGAACAAAAGGACAGCAACTTGTCTGTTCCCCTTCCCCGGTTCCCCAACGCTGTTCCATCCCCCAGTTCCCCAATAAAATCTTAAAAAGAAAAATAGCATTTAACAATTAAGATGTTTTAAAAATGGAAATGCTCTCTTCATCCTACTCTCTGTAGAGAGTAGCAAACAATAAAACCCACTTAAGCTAGTTTAAATAAGAAAGCAATTCTAGGCAGTTCCTAGAATGTCTTGGAGGGCCAGAGAGTCTGTGCTTGAGGCTACCAGCTAGGGAAGATGCTCAGCCATCACCAGCAGACTGCTTCGCTGAAGACCCACTGCTCTTCTGCTAGTCCCATGCACCTTTGCTTGCATCACCAGTGCTGAGTGCTACATACTAAAGCTATGCAACTTTTATTCCCTGAAGCTTTTCCTCTCCATTGCCGCCCTTACCAGAACATGGATTCTTGCCTTCTCATATAGCTCACTTATGAATAAAATCTCAAATCAGTGCATCTGACTGGCAGAGAATATACAATGAAAGACTGGCGTATCTAGCTTCTAATGTGGGAGATGGATGCATAATGTGGGGTAGTCTCCAAATATGAGAATGATATGGCTGGGAAGCCACCAAGCACAGCAAATACTCTCCATTGGCAGTATGGTTCCAGTGGAGAAGATAGAAAGTCGATAGGTCTAGATAGATCAGATGTTACAAGTGAGAGAGAGGGGGGCATGATAAGTGACTCGCAGATTTCAGGTTTGCCTAATGTGGTGGATGGTGGCTCCGTTACTGAGATGGGGAGGTCTTGAAGGAGGAGCATGTTTAGTGCAAAAAGGGCAGCTAGGATCAAGAGTTAAGTTTGAATGAGGAAATGAGAGCAGAAGTGACATAGTAATTGAATCTCTTCATATCAGTCTATAAAAGGAAACAAATAAAAAGACAACAGCACCAAAAACTCATGGGCATCATCTTCAGTAGTTGGTGACAAGGTATTCCCATACACTAACAAATGTGAATGGGTAAAGAGTAACCACTGACAGCTATAAGATTTGATTATACCAACATCTTTGTAGGATATAGGAAAGTAAGGGGCATCAGATGGACCCAAGAACCCTAAGAAAACCAAGAAGTCCTCACTGGAAACCGTTTGAGCTGAAACTGAGAATTTTACACTCTCTAACAGTGAACGAGTACAAAGAGTTTGCAGTCAAGTCTGAAGGGGCCCGAGAAGTCTCGTCTCCAAATTCCCAGACTAACTAGTCACAGCTTACTTCTAGGACAAAGCCTCACAATGATGAGAAATTGCTGCAAGGAGAATCTAATTGAGCAGCACAGGAACAACAGAATTAAAGGAAACGGCAGTCCCAAATAAAAGTAAAGGAGGACATATCTTCAGAAAATAAGCTGCCAAATTTTGTGAACCCTGCACAAATACAACAAAAGAGAACTCTTGAGCTGTAAAGTTAGAAGAACTATCTTGCACCACAAATACTCCTACAAGTTAAGGCAAATTAGTTTCAAGGATAAATGAGCAAAAAAAAAAGGATCAGATCTTAATGTTAACATGAAGAAAACAGATTAAGAAGCATAATAACATCCCTATAGAGAAGGAATGAACACTAGAGACATTACCACAACATAGATTAAAATTACAATCTAAAAGTTAAATATAAAAATGATACAAGATATGAAAGAACATTAATCAGAATTAGAATAACTCAGAAATTAGGTGATATATTCTCTGGAAAAAAATTATAAATAAAAGTAAAATATTTCAGAATTGAGAGTAAACTAAAACAACAACAACAACAAAAAACCCAAAATGAATAGAAAATAACAGATAAGGCCTTAAGGTAAATAGAAGCTAAGAAATGGAAAAAGTTTTTTCAATAAAGAACAAAGACCCACAATGAAGAATTTTCTCATTTTTAAGAAAATGAAATTATATTCTTCAAAATTGTTGATGTCATTCTCAACAAAATACCAGCAAACTGAATTTGGCAGCATAATCCGTTAAGAGCATTATATACCACAAACATCTGGGATTTATTCCTGGAATGCAAGGGTAGTTCAACATGAAAACCAATCTATGAAATACACCACATTAACAGAATAAAGGAAGAAAAACTACATGATCATCTCAATTGATGCAGAAAAGGCATGCTTTCCACACGAGTCTCCAGATGGGAACGCAGCCCTGTCAACATCTAGATTTTAGCCCAGTGAGACCCAATTCAGACTTCTGACCTTAAGAACAAACTGACAATAAATTTGTACTGTTTAAGCCACCTAGTTTGTGGTAATTTGTTACAGCAGTGATATAAAATACAAACTCCAAAAATAAAAATAATAAAAAACCTTCAAACAAGAACCGTATGGTAGAGCCCCCAGTCAAGCCACAAAACTATAAGTGATAGTAGAAAATTGTAGTTTTGAACCACTAACTTTTGTCTAAAAGCAATAAATAACTGGAATAGTAAGAATGTTATCAAATAAGTCTATTAGGTTGTCTTAAAAGAATCCATGAACTACACTAAAAAGGCTTCTACTGGGCAAGGAAGGGATCATTTGAACAGCAATAAGGATAATACTTTAATAGATTGAAACATCAAATACCTTTAAATCCATGACTTCATAAAGCTAGAACAAAACTGATTGCCTTTGGAGGATGTTAGAAAACCAACTAGGGGCTGGCTGAATGGTTCAGTTGGTTAAGGGCTCCTTCAAGAGTGTGAGCTCTGAGCAACAGTGGTTTGATTCCTAACTCAAGCTGAGCTGCCACTGAGCTGCCAACAGGTGGCAGAATGGCTCAGCTAAAAAAAAAAAAAAGAAGAAAACCAACTAATTATTTAGAAAACTGATAGGAAAATAAAAAGACTGAAACACTTAGCATACATTTCTTATTCTACTAAATACCAGAAGAGGAAAATTTTTCTTTATATAAGGTTTCTAGCTTATCAAGGAGTGATTAAATTATAATATTTCTATCATGCAATCTATAATTAATTAATGGATCTAGGTACTGAGAATTAGTATTAGCTAGAATTTCAAAACAAGGCCCAAACAGATAATGTATGAATCCTGAAGGGTGAACATAACACCATAATTAAGTAGTAGTCTTTAGAAAAAACATCCAAATCTGATATCTGATAAAGCCTCTTAATTTAACTATCAATTTATAGCTAACTCAAAGGAACATATTAAATTATACCAACAGGACACAGTCAGAAAATCCAACATAGGAAATTCTATATGTAAATTTCTTCAACAAATAAATTTTGAGGGGAAAAAAGGAGGAATTAAAAGACACCCAAAAGACATAATTTAAAAACTAATACTAAAGTATAGTGTTTAAGAATCTTCCTTTGGGCAATTCAACAATAAAGAAGGTTAGAGCTAAAAGATCTAATCCTGGAGCTCTCCAACATTTAGAGATCAATAGAAATGGGGGAGTCAGCAAAGGAGATTGAGAAGAGACTAAAGCAGGAGGTAAAGATGGGTGTCATAGAAGCCAAGAGAAGAGCGTGTTCTAAGATGGGGTACATTGTCAACTGAGTTAAATGCTGCTATGAAGTAAGATGAAGGCTGAAAATAGTCACCAAGTTTGTCAATATGGAGTTCATTGGTGATCTTGCTAAGAGCAGTGTCAGAGGAGACTGAAGGCAAAGCTAAATCAAAATGACAGTAACTGGAAAGGGAGAAGACAAGAAACCACATATTTACAGGCAACGCTTTCAAGAAGTTTACCTAAGAAGAGGAGCAGAGAAATAGCCTTGTAGCTAGAGGAGAATGTGGGGTTAAGGGAGATTGATTTTTAAAGGAGGATTTGTTTGAGCATATGCTGAGGGAGAGGTTGAAGATATAGAAGAGAAAGAGCACAACTGAAAAAGAGAAATTCTGATGGAGTCCAAGGGGATGAAACCCAAAACACACATGAAAAGTCTGGTGTTCGATAGAGAGTTGCTCCCACTGCTCGACAAAGCAAAAGGAAAATGCAGACTTAGGTGTATTTGCAGATTTGGAGGTGGGAACCTCAGGGACTTCCTACCAAGTAGATTGAAACTGAATGGAAAGGATGTAATCAAAGACCATCATCCTCAAGGATGTGGACTTGAATCAGTCTATACCATTTATTACCCATGGGATTAAGGGTATTGGTGTCCAATTTCTTTGGATCATTTCATGGGGAATTTTAATTGGTATTTCCATCTTTTCATATGTTTATCAGTCATTTGTATTTCAGATTTATTTTAGTTTGTTTCATTAAAAAATGCTGATTAGGACTCACTAGATTGATTTAATGACTCACAGTTTGAAGAACTGATCTAGGCCATATTATATTACCTTTTTCAACCTAGTTCCTATTATGTGAAGTGAAAATAATCTCATAAGGTCGTTATGATGGTCAAATAAGACCGTATATGTAAAGTACATATACATGGTGCTGACTACACAGTTGTTCAATGAACGGAATCTATTATTAATACTATTTTTAAAAAGAAAGACAATAAGGCCTGAGTCTGGACAAAATCAACTACAATGCTGCCCAATCCCACCTAATGTTTTCACCAGAATCACAAGTACAACTCTCTCTGGTTCTCAAAATGGTATCACGACTTCCTGCTATGCATCAGCAGCTATGAGTATTTGTGTGGTTCTTCAGAAAGCATAAAAAAATTATGCTTGAGTTTTATTTGAAACACCCCCTTTCCATAAAATCTAGGTATTTGATAGGTAATGTAGACATTTTGATGGCATTCTAAATATTATAAATTTTAAAATATTTCTAAACACACATTTTTTTCCAAGCCAAAACATGTTCTCGTGCTTAAAATGCTGTTTCTAATTTCTAATTTATTCTTATGGGCTAATTTGCAAAACAAAATTGTTCGGATGATTGGTTTGCAGTAAACATGGTATACCAAATTGGTTTCTAAATTTAGAGAAAGGTTGAGTCTCCTCTTATAATAATTAAGAAATAATAGAAGTATTAATGATAATGAAGCTTTCATAATTAAAAAGTCAAATTCTGAAATAACAGGCAGAAATGAACGTTAGCAGGTGACAGCAACATAAATTATAATTCTCACAAATGGTTGTTTTGAGCTCTTTTCATGGGGTAATGTAACTTCTAAAACACAATTTACTAAATAATATATGTACCACATGTGTCATAATTAATTTCCATAGTCTTGGAGAATTTTGTACTATTAAATATAACAAAGATACTGGAAATAATACATAAAATTCTAAGAATCATAAAAGAAAGGCAAAGTTGTTTTAATAGGTGCCATGATTTCTATGTCTGATGTTTTAAAAAAATTTAAAAAGTAAAAATTATTGATATACATATAAATGTATTCAGAGAAAAATCTTATTTATGTCTAATAGGATTTGAGGATGAACTCTAGATTTTAAATACAGTAGACTCCATGTCCTTTCTTGGAGGTTTTTGAGGACTGATTTTTGGCAATATCTCTTTGGCATAAAAGGCTTTATGAAGTCCAGCTTCTCGAAGTGCCAACTCAAAACGAAGCCTAGGGTCAGAAATTATCTGTAGAAATAAAATACAATTTAAATAAATAAAAATTCATTGAACTAAAGTAAATTTTATCATTTAGTTCCATATTTCCCCAAGCTGCATAATTGTTTTTTTTCTGGATAGATGACTAGATGACAATAAATTTTGAATACAGAGTGACTATATTCTGGTTATTTTTACTGAAAATGTCCAAACCTTTTTGACATTATCACTTACTAGTGTATCAGTGGTTTCCAACATAAATGTATAGAATACTGTGTACTAGTCAAAATAAAACACATTAAAATGACTGAAAGATGAGATGAAAGAAGCTTAGTTTCATTACTATCATTAATTATTTACTGATAGCTGGAATTAGAAAATATAGACAATCATTGATTAAAATATAAATCTAAATTGCAACCTTGTGCATGTCTTTAAATAAACATTTTAATTTCTCCATCACTTGGCAATATGTAAATTAAGTTTGAACACATGGCCACTACTTGAAAAACAAAATCAATAGGACTTTTCTTCCAAGACCGGATTTCTATTTCAAGCAGAACTAGAAAATGCTTCCATCAATCTGATTCTAAGTGGGACTAGACATATGAGTAGTTCAATTTCTGTTTTCATTTATAGCTGATTGGACCTTATTCCTTCTTCTATGAATATTAAATGTCAACAGTGCTGTTTGCAATGATAAGAAGGTAGCCATATGGATTTCAGCTAATGAAGCATTTTACATGGACTTGAAGTTCCCTTAGAAGATTGAAAGCAGCCCCTCCTTCAAGGAGCTTTTTGAGAGGAGTAACAAGATTATACACAGATACTGGGTTTTTTTGGTAACATATGACAGAAATCCCAAGGGTCGGTACATCTACTGGTGCTGGGGAGATAGGATGGTCTCAGGTAAAGGGGAGCACTCAAGCTAACTGTCAAGTCCAACTTATTTCTTTATAAAGCAAAGGGGAGAGGAAGAGAGATTGAGCAAGAAAGGAAGGCACATGCAAACTTAGAGGTGAAGTAGGTCAATTTGGGATCAGGGTAGTCTGGGTAAAGTACCACTGGGGAACACTGTAGAAGGACACTTTTAAGACTGGGATTTGAATTTTAAAGGCTTGAAGTTTATGCCACTGAGTCTGGGGAGCTACTGAAGTGTGTTTATTTCTGTTTTAAGCATGGAAGTAATATAATCATTGTCATTGCATATAAAAGATGGATCTGATTGTAAGATCAGGATAAATTAAGGTGGCAGGGAAAGAAAGGATGGAGACAGGGAGAGTGGTTAGGGGTCTACTACAATTGTCCAGACATGTATTGGGTTGTTGGAAAAGTCATGAAGCATTTTTGCAACGAAAAACATAGAAAAGATATGCCCTGACTTTTCCGACAATCCAATAGTAATAAATGCCTCAACTTGGCTGGTAGCAAGGAAGAGAGAACTGTCAGAAACACTGAAGGAAAGACTAAATCTTGGCAACTGATCAGATACAGAGACTAGGGGCAATGATGCATTAAGTCAAGAATAATACAGAGATTGTGTCTGACAACCAACATATTTGAGCCTTAGGCCTAGGTTTCTTGTCTTCTGCTCCGTCATAGTCTCCCTGGTCACTCTCATCCACTTCCAGGGACTCAAGCTCCACCTGTGTGCTGGCTGACTCCCTCATTACCTCCAGGATTCACCTCTCTTCTCAGCTCTGGGGTGTTTAAATGTTTCTGATACTCCATTTTTTGAATAAACAAAGTGAAATGGGAATCTCCCTTGCATGCTGACCTCCATCTTCCCAATTCCTCCCCAGAGGCAGCCAATCAGTTTCTTGTAAATGTGCACTGGACATTTTCACCCTAAACATGACATGAACAAAAATTCTCTCTCCCCAATTTTGGTTTTCCTTATCTATGCTTTTATGGTAATGGCAGCAACACCTAATCATTATAATTTACTGAATCACTACTAGGTGCCAGGCAATATTCTAGGAAATTGACATTTTCTTATTCCTCACAGGATCTTGCAAATTATTATTTTACAGATGAAAAAAACAAGACAGAAAGATGGAAAATACCTTACACAAGTTCACACAGCCAGTAAATAGTGGAACAAACTGCCTAGTTGAGAATGATCCTCACTTTCATTACCACCCCCTTTCCTCAGCTAGAGCCACTCTTGCCCCTCCCCCACTACTGTGAGGGTTCTACCATCTTAAAAGGTTATGATCCCATGTCCCAGCCCACCAATTTTCCACTCAGGGCATATTGCTAAAAACACATCCGATTATACAATTCACCTGCTTCCAAGTTTCACCTTTCTCCTCAAGATAAAGGTCAAATGTCTTTGCTAGCAAGACCTATCTTCTTCACAGTCTGACCCTAACCTGTGTTTCCGGTCTCACCTCCCAGCACCCACCCTTGCCCTGTAGCTTACACTGCAGACACACCAGTAAGGACCTCTTTCCACCCACTTCTGCCTGGTGAAACCCTTACTCCTCGACCCAGGTGCCCGAGACCTTTCTAGCTTCTGACTTCAATTCTTCGCAAGCCCAGCTACCCTCTGGCTTTGGATTCCGGAAGCACCCTTATAATTTATCTCCCTCCCATCTCCCACTCCTTCCCCAACCTATTTTTTTTGGTTTTTAGCTTAAATCATCTGGAATGAATGTTGTTTCTGCTGCCAAAAATCCTCGACTAAGATGTAACTTAAGTTTCCTCTGACCCTTTCTCTGACTCCCCCAGTCAGGGCTAACCCCTGGTCGCTGCAGCCCTTACCTACATTATGGAGATGATCTCAACCTACAGGCATTATCCTCATATTTGTTGCCCATCCTCCCAACCCAGCTACCCTGCTCTCTTCCTCCACACAGGACACGTCTACCTTGTTCAGGATGGCAGCTCACACAGTGCCCAGATATAGTATTATAACATATGCTCTCTCAATATGTGTCCAATTAATAAATGAATTGTTCATCTTTGTATTCCCTAGCAAAGTATGCAGGACATAATCGAGGCACACTAGATTTACTTGTCAGTGGATAAATGAAGTTTACTGATTTTTAAATAATTAAATAAATATCAGCTCTCCTCAAATTGGCAAAATTAATAACTACTTTCTCCCTTAAGTTCAGGGGTACACATTCATTCATCTGTCCTTCCTCCATTCCATCCATCCAACTAAAAAACCTTTTTAAAATCCATTCTCAGTTACAGCAAGACTAAAATGAACCAAATTTTCTAGAAATGGTTAAATAACCCTTTAATACTTTTCCCACAGAACGTTTTATTTCATCATTAACTCTGATGTATTATCTTCTGTTCATTTTAATTTCTGAAAGCTTCCCTCTGCACCATCATTTGTTTCTTTAAAAGGATTTATGTTATGAATTTAAACAAATTCTGAATATGACAGAGAAATATTCACCAACAATATATAATATGAACACAATTTTAAAGTAAAATTTTGTAAGGTTATTTTTAAATTAAAAAAAAAATTTTCAATGATCAAGTCATAACATTTTCAGATAAACTTTTTCTATGGTTACCTATCATCTATTTTATAAAGAATTGTGCAGTAATTATGTGCTAACACTTAGAAATAAAAAATTATGCTGATATGTGTGTTATTCAAATGTAAATATTGAAAATGATTTGTAACCCAAAACATACACTTCTACAATTTTTATCATCATCATGGCTTTTGCATCAATCATGCTAATTCCCATAATTACCTGCTGTTCATTGTATGTATTCAATGTGAAGAGTGGCTTTTGAAGAACAAATTCTTCTTCAATTCCAATACCCATCCTTGCTTTCGATGCCATTGTACCTGACATCACTCTAACAGGGTCAAATTGAGCAACGATAGCAACCTAAAAAGAGAAAGCATGACTACTTGGAACAAGATCCAGACTACATACTTCTGGGCAATATTATTATTGTTTAATGTCCATTGAAATTAACAAGTTTTATTATAGATAAAACCTATGAGGGAAGGGTAGAAAGAATATTAAACCAGGCCAGTCCTAGAGATCCACAAAGGAGTTAATAGTTTAAAAACAAAATATAATATTAAAAGGTTGTGATATGTAATTGTTGCTGCTGATTGAATAGGTAGTTATGATTAAGTTTAGAAAAAAATTTGTCTTTCTGATACAAAATTTGTCTTTCTAATATAGAAAACCTGCATATTCACATAGCTTGAAAGTAACTAAAAGTAAAAAAAACTATTTAACCACTAGCAATCTACGGCCATCTTGACAACCTCATGAAACTTTTCAAAAAGTTTAATCTGATTAAGCTGAATCTAGAGCATATTATTCATGGGTAAAGTAGAGTTTGTTGGCATTATAGGGCAAGATGGGTGAATTTCCATTGTACCAGGCAACTAGATTTCTAGGACTGTTATAAACCATTGTTCTCCCTTTTACTGAACAACTGCAGAGTCACTTTAACCCAGATGCCCTTGTTCTTTATGATAATTGAAATCATTCAAATCTGTGTCTTAATGAAAAGAAGCCTCTAATTTTATAAATTACATGCACTATTAGTAACACCTGCCTGTTAATTCCTGCAGTCAAGAATTAGCATTAAGAAAATGACATTTTTCATGCCATTTAGAAACTGTAATGACCTAACTGGGGGTTGAACATACTGGGGAGTTGAAGACACTTTAATTATTATAGGTTTACTAGCCAAAAACTTAACCGGCACGGATATTTCCTCTTTCAAAGGGTTCACAAATGGAAAGAATTCTAATCATATGGACACTGTACTTATCAGTTATATTTTGAACAAGAATGCTTTTAGTAATAGTGACATTGTTTTGTTCCTAGAAGACCACAATATATAATTATTTGCAGATGATGGAATAATTTAAATTTTGTTAAATCTAGGATGACCAGGACTTAACATCCCTATGCTTTGAATTTCTCTAATCTATTTTATCCAAGAAGATGATATAACAGTGGAGTGCATTTACATTTCCTCTATATTATCTCATTTACCTAGGCTTTCTCAGTCTAGGACTAGGTAATAAATGTCAGACGGGTCTGACATTTGTTAGCTGTGTGACTGTGAAGGATCTCTGTGCCTCTTCAGTTTCCCCTTCTATTAAATAGGATTATAAATAATACCTACATCATAAGGTTTTTGTCAAGATTAAGTGAGGTAAAACCTAAGAGCATTTAGAAGAGAACTTTATACTTAGTAAATATTCCAAAAATGTGAATGAACATTACTACAAACCTATCAGGCAGGTACTAATATTATTCTCATTTTTTCAGAGGGGGAAATGAAACTTAGGGAGGTTTTAGTAAAAGATCTAAGTTTCTCCTGCCGATGAGTAGCGAACCAGGTTGTTCCAGGTTTGAAGAACATGAGAGGCCAGGTTCTTATCCGAGATTCTACTGGGTTGTCAGAAAAATCATGACATATTTTTTTCTGTTTTTTGTTGCAAAAATGCGTCATGACTTTTCCGACAGCCCAATATGTTGCCTCCACTGGCTTCGAAGGAAAACCAGACAGTCATTTCCTATCAGCTGGGAAGTAGTCAATGAAGACATCAGGGCTTCTGAGTTGAACTAATCACTTCCAGGTTAAAAACTCTGAAAAATTACCAAGTAAAACTATTTTATCACATTTCCCAAGTTCTTACCTAATCTTGCCACCTACTGTCTTTTTTCTAAACTTTTGCTTACTTTTATCAGACAAAGCAATGGGAGACATTTTTCCACAAAAAGTAATATTTTTAAAAAGTGTTTTGTTAACATGTTTGTTTTCTATGGGATATTCCCTACCACAAAGGGAGTAGGTTGCTCAAGCTTTACCAGGTTTTTTGAGGAGAGTAAAATCTTTGGGCTAGATGCAGCATTTCTAGCATCTAAATATATATGGATATTCAGCTATGAAACTAGAGGTAATGTGGATGCATTTAAACCTTGGGAGAACTTTTACAAAGGGGCTGATAAAGTTCTTTTTAATACACTAAGAACCTGGAAATGGTTCAACACAAATCTGATTGCTCCCAGGAATTAAGATCAGTGTCCCAATTTGGAAAAGTTACATTTTATATAGCAGATCTCATGAACTAAGTCCTAGTAATAATGTTATTAAGAGCACTTAGAAACGTTCTTTAAACCACCCATGAAAATTTTCAAATTAAAAACACCTGTTTCTTAAGGGCTTCTAGCCGCCTCTCTCTTTCTTCCTCTTCATGTGCTTCTTGAAGAGCCACTTCTTTTTTCTCCATCAAACGCTTTTCCAGTAATTCTTGTCTATATTTAACCCTTTAGAAATAATGCACAGGGAAGTTGGGAAAACATCATAATCTTGAAGATTAAATGGATAAAAGCACAGCGGCAGAAGGAATCTCAGAGGTGACATCCCAGTCATCGTTTTTCCTTGCTTTTGGTTGATTTCTCAAATTCAAACAATACAATGCCATTTACAATAATTCTACTAACAACCAGAGAAACTGCAGGTCATGGGGCAGGAAAACCCGGGGTAAAATCTAATCCATCCCTTTTTTCATTGAATTCACCGTTACGCACTCTCAAAATTTCTGTCGCCTGCCACACTGGCAGCTAATTCGATCTGACAGATGAAACTCTTAAGTGAATTATAGCTGTCTTCTGATGTGTATTAACACAATGAGATGGTAAAAAGGCTATGTTACTGCTTAAATCTACATATTTTTAAAAGCAAGAATAGTAAATAAAATACTATAACAACAATCCCCAAATTATCTCAATGACTAGAACTTAAACCAATCTATATTGTCACTCATTTTGAAAGAATGCCGTGTGTGTGTTTGTGTGTGTGTGAAGAAACTAAAAATTGCACTTTGACTGTAGATGGCAGCAAAAACATGACTTTCCCATACCACTATGTTTCCATCTTCCTTAAAATCAGCAGATATTAAAACAGGGCACCTTTAAATACCTGTTTTAATACCTCCAGGCTCCTTTGGCCCTCCTCTACTGCCTTTTTTGGGCAGCCTCCTTTATCACCTTCTTGCCCAAGCTACTCTTCTGAATTAGATATGAGATGCCTTTTCAAAAAAGTAGTCACCTGGGTTCCCCAGGGAGTATGAGGCCATTGCCCCTCTTCCATCATTAATGATTTAGATTTAACTTTATTTGTGACATCAGTTACAAATGTGCATTGCCCTTAGCGTGCACACCTGCATTTTCCATGGATCTACTTCACTAGACCCTGTTTATTCTGGATCCTGAACACTGAGGAGTTCACTGTGCATCAAGTCTTGTGCTAAGTGCTTTACATGTTACAGCCCTATGTTGGGGTACCATTGTTGATCCCATTTTAAAGATAAAGGAATAAAGGCAGAGACAGGTGATGCAACTTATCCAAGTATTCACAACTAGAAAGTGGCAGCACCAGAGATCAAACTCAGGAAGACCAGCCCCCAGAGACCAGCCCCAGCTCTCACCCTCCAACCCCCATGTAATTCACCACTAATGCTCTTCTCTCTTCTCCCCTTGATGGTTCACCTGACCTGAATTATGAATGCCTGTGTGCCAAACCCCGTGTTAGTGTGAGCACAGTGAGAGAAAGACTGCCCTGAAGATGTCTGTAGGTTAACAGAGACAAAAAGGCAAACCTAACAACTAAACAAGGTATACAGTGCCTTCTAAGAGGTATAAACAAGGCCCATGGAGCATTTGGAGAAATATGAGATGACTGCTTGCTGGGTTGTGGGAAAGACTGCTGCATTTAGCGAGAGCTGTATGGAAGGGGCAGCATCTGAGCTAGGTTTCGAGAGTCAGGACCTGGAGAGACAAGACGGCATGACAGCTGAGGGGAGGCCGGCCTTTCTAGCAGAGAAAGCCAGCGCGAGGCTGAGCCACGGGAGGCACTCACACTCAGGCGTGTGCAGGTGCAGGGGTGGCGTGTGAAAGCGGGTAACTTCTTAAATTTTGCCCCTGGAAACCTGGCTTGCCTCCTCTAGTCACAGCTCTGAGAAGAGTTCAAGATGGTTAAAACAGAGTGAGTGAATGAGCAGAGAGAGAGAGAGAGAGAGAGAGAGAGAGAGTGCTGGTAAGCTGAGCCAGTTCTTTCCCTCAGGAAGATTTATTTCTGGGGAGGGAAGTTCTTTAAAATCAGGGTGCTCTTGAGGCTGGTACTCAAGAAGAAACACAGAGCGAGGAAACCGGGGGAGCATGTTGTCCATCCCTGCAGAGTACAAAACCCAGAAAGGGATGTATTTAAAAGGAAAATCCTAAGAACCTTTGATGGCGGTGGCTATCCTCCCCGTCATCTCCATATCAGGCGTCAGTCGTCAGACACACAGATTAGAGAACCCACGGATCAGATTGCTGCCTTCCTCCTATTCCTCTATGTCATAGAAAGCTGTCTTTCTTATTCTCTCCCTTTTCACTAAGGCATGACACAACCTCCCTAATGAGGTTCTACTCAATTTAAGCACTGAGTACAAGCTAAGAGAACCACTGTGAAGGTTCAATTAAGAGATACCCTGGGATTTGACAATTACCATATGCTAATTCTCAGAACCTTTGGAAAGTTTTTCTTCCTTTGGGATATGTAGGTTGCTTTGTCAGCAATAAAGTTCTGTCTGCTTTGTGGAAAAGGAATGGCTGTTCCAGTGAGGGGAACTGAACTAGTGAGGAAGAAGAAACTGCAAATGAAAGTAAGGCATTTGAACCTGTGTCAAAGTCTGGTTCATGGTTTATGGTGAGACCCATTCCTTCCTTCAACAAGTATATACTGAGCACCTGCTCTACATCAATCACTGCAAGACACTGGAGATAAAATCTGAACACAGGAGACATGCTCCTGTCCTCACAGAAGTGACAACCTAATGGGGATACAAAGACTCAGGTGATTATGATACAGGACGGCTCTTGCTCTGATGGGACAGTGAGGCAGAGGCCCCGAGAGAGGCACCTTTGCTTGGATCATTCAGGGGAGCATCCAAAAGGAAGTGTTCTCAATTTTAGAGCCAAAAAAGCAGGAATTCACCAGAGGGAGGGGGAGAGAATAGGAAATGTTCCAGGAAGAAAAAAAAAAAAAAGAAAATAGCATATGAAGGCCCAGAAAAGACAGTACATGGTATGTTTGAAGAACTGAAAAAAAATTTAGCAAGATCCAAAATGAACAATACAAGGTGGGCAATGCCAAGGACTGAGGGTGGAGGCAGGTGGGCCAGGCTGTGGGCACTTTGCAAGCCTGAGGGCTTTTGATGAGGGAAATGTGATCAGAAAAATCCCTCCAGTGATATGGAGGATGGATTGTAAGGAGGTAAGACCAGAGTTATCCAGATGCAAGTGTATGGTTTCCTGAACTAAGGGGAGGGATACTGTTAGGAGGTAGGGAGAAGACATGAATTTAAAATTTAGGTAGAAAATAGAACAAGTAGGAATTGTTCACTTAATTTATGGGAGAGGGGAAAAGATAGAGGAAGAAGTTAAGGTGCTATCTTGCACAGTGAACGACAGAGTCCCTCACTAAAATTGGGAACTTAGAGAAACTGGGAAGAGAAGAAATTAAGCTCAGTTTGGCCCCAGATCAAACTGTCTTCACAAGAGCTGGGCTGGAGAAATAGGTGGGGCATCTTATCAGTGGCAAGGAATTGAGGCCATGGGGCAGATGATATCAATCAGGAAAAGAGGCATACCGCTGTTTAATTGTGCTACGCATATGTTGCATATTTTACAAATTAAAGTCAAACCCCCACAGACAAAAAAGATTACAATTTACTTTATTGTGATACTTGCTTTATTGTGGTGGTCTGGAACCGAACTCGCAATATCTCCAAGGTATTCTTGCATAGAGTAAGAAAAGGAGTTGGCCTAGGATTGATTCCCAAGGGAACACCATTTAAGAAAAAGAAGAGGAAACTCTAGGAGAATGAGGAGAAATGGTGCCAAAGAAGCTAAGGGAAAGGGGATCAACGATGCCAAATGCTATAGAACAATTATAATCCAAGATAATTGTTGGATTAACAGGGAGCCATTGGTGATCTTGGTGAGGGCAGTCAGTAGAGAGGTGGCTGAAGAATTATTGGGAGATGAGGAAGGAAGAGACGAGTGGAGACAACTCTTTCAGTAAGACATGTAAGTAGAGAGAAACAGGTCTTGGAGAAAGTGTAGCTATCCGATCATAGTTGCACTGGCTCCAAAGTGACCAAGATGACTCTACCTTGAAGATTTGCCAAAGGAACATTTAAGGAAACAGGAGACAAACAAGTTCATTTTTATAGATTCTATGGTTTAAATTCAAATAATTCATTTTTAAACGAGAAAGTTGGTGCCTCTTCTCCCTCTCTGGGTAGAAAAAAATTCTTGGCCTAAAGAGAAGGGATGTAGAAAAACTTCTGGAAGAAAGCCAAATAATCACATATGCATGGGGAAGGAAAAGAGCACTCAGTAAAGTCAATCATTTGGAAAATTTTCCACATAAATACCTATAGCCCTTTGAGGTAGCAGATTTTCCCCACATTAAACTGTTATGAAAGTCAATGTCAGAATGTGGCTAAGCTCAATCGTCTTTACGTTGCGCACTGAATTCCCAAACAGGTATCCTAGGTGCATCTCTCAGCCTGTTTTCATGCTCCCTGAGTCCACAAAAATGGAAAGTGCTGGAGAAGAGGCATTTTCAACTTCTCCTGGGGGAGGAGAAACATCATATTGTTCAAAAGCAGCAGCTGCTGCAGGATCAGGCACAGAATTAGCAACAATCTGAAAAGGATTTTAAGCCTCCAGGCCTGAGTGTAGTTGAAGGGGCAAGAAGCTTTCGTGTGGAAATGAAGAGTTTACATATCATTTAGAAGACTTTTTATGTGTGTACTGCACCCTAAGAGAGGAGTTTACAAACGCCAATGGTTTGGAAACACCTCGAATTTTAGTGACAGTCTCCCTTTGCTTCAGTGAAACTTCAGGAAGAACTTGGCAAAATATTAAGCACTAAATCTTGGCCTCTTTGTCTGAAGTTACAGGTAACTTCAGTCTAAAAAGAAGCTACAGTAGCCAAGAGGTGAACAAGGCTTCTGAAGAATAGCTGATAGTGCCAGGTTCTCCATTTTTTAAAGAAAGATTTAAAGCAGTAAGGAAAGCAGTGCAAAGATGCATTTTAATTAGAGTACTCTAACCAGTATCAAACTCCCCACAAAGTGTTTCAGGGAAGTAATTTACCCTACCGAATTCAAGGCAGTTTTGTAAACAAACTTGCTACTTGATGTTTAGGGCATGTGGCTTACGTGATATTGAACATGAAATCTTTTAAACAGACCCATGCCCATGGTGTTACTGCCAGAGGTGTTTCAGCCTGCTAGGAAATCCAGTTTTAGCTCTAAACCCACTCAGAAAGTTTGTTCTCAACAAGCAGAGAGAATCCTTCCACCAGCTATAGGGTACTTCAACAGAGAAGAATGTTAGGTCAAAAGATTGGGCCAGGTGGCAGCATTGCCAAAGGTGGAGAAAGGGAGAAGACAAGCCAGCCCAGTTCAGACCGCTCACTAGTTCCTTGGTGAGTTTAAAGAGCAATTTTCTATTGGAATTCCATTCTTTCATACATGAATTCTGTCAACATACAGTTACTTGAGCACCTCCTATGTGCCAAGCATTGCCCGAGGTGCTTAGGATACGATAGTGAAAAATAAAAGCCAGACAGAAAAGATCCTCACCCTCTTCAGTCTTATATTATTTGTGGGGTTTTTTTTCTGTATAAGCATGCCTAAGTTAGCACTCTAGAAAAATGCATAAAATTGTTCTCGATAAATTGTTTTTAAATTTATCAAAAAGCCCTAAATTAGAGTCCCTTCTTATACGGCTACAGAGCGATGGTTCTCAACGATGATGGTCACTAGTATAGTGGGAACTTATAAAGTCTGCTGCCAAGGCACCGCGCCAAACTAATTAGATCAGAATCTGCTGGTGAGTATTTTAAAAGTTCTCTCAGGTGCTTCTAATGTGTACCCTGGGCTGAGAACCCAGAGCACCTGGCCCAGTGGGTCCCTCACTTGAGCTAACTTCAGAATCACGGGAGGGCTTGTTCAAGGGCAGATTGCTACACAGCCTCCAGAGTTTCTGATTCAGTAGTAACAAGGTCCAAAAATTTGCATTTCTAACAGGTTGCCATGTGATGCTGATCCTGCTGACTAGGGACCACACTTTGAGAACTACAGCATCGATAAATAATTTAGATTAGCGGGACTCTACCTAACTGCTGTGACCAAGACAAAGCCAGGAACAAATTACTACCTAGACGGAGCTTATTTCTGATTGGGCGTGACATATACATCACAATTATATGCCTCAGGATGGATCCAAACTAGAAATTCCTGCTTCGGTGCTACTGACATTCAAGAGCAGAATTTTTTCAACCCTACCCCACCCTCCAAGGCCCCAACATACATGGATGAGAGGCTCCCTCAGTGACTGTGGCCCGCTCAGGCTTGGGTCAATGTTAGTGATGGTTAATCACAATAATGGCTGTTACTGGACCGCCTTCTTTCCCTCCACTGGACAAAACACTGGTGTATCCTGATGACAGCTGTAAACCTCAGGCTACTGGCACTATTTAAATAAAATATCAGGTCTATTCAGTAAAATCAAAGAAGGAAGAAATAACTCGAGGGCAGTTCAGCCTTAAAAAAAGGAGATCTGAGCCACTTTTCTTTGGGAATAGTCTTTGAAGCTCCAATGGGATGGATATTTTATCATGGTGGAAGTGAAAAACCATAAATGAGAGTGAAGTACATTTTCTTGTTCTTTATCATCAGTCTCAACCTAGCTGTCTGAGTCGCTTGAGTTGGAAATGCAGAGATACAAACAATTGTGGAACAAGGGCCTAAACCTGGCAATTCAGAGTTGAGCACAGGACAAGGTGTGAGAGACGGTTACTGGAAGAACATTGCAAATATCATATTAGCTCTTTCCCCAAATTAGTGCAGAAAGACATGTCTGCCACTATTTCCATACCCTCTCTTAGAACTATTCCTAACTCTTTCCGTCTAGTTTTCAGTAATCCTTATACATCCTCAGATAGTCTCAAAATTTTCCTAGAATAGTTCTTTCCAATAGTATTTCAAAAGTGGGGTACAGACAATAAGAGGCACATTGTCTATAGATAATTAAAAACAACAATAGATGCCTGTCTCTTTTTTTAAATTATCACGCACCAGCAAGTCTACACAAAGTTAGTGATAAACTACTCCCTTCACTGGAATATACAACCCTCTCTCACTCCAGTCTTCGTTGTTCC
>NW_017731380.1:3873493-3883270 GCF_001890085.2 Hipposideros armiger | reverse complement strand
CCCACTTCCTGGCAGTAATTGGATACCAAGTCCAACTGCCTATTATGGCCAAATTTAGATTTTAATAATTAGGCCACATTGTGGTAGACATCTCTGAGGTTTTTTTCCCCCTCTAGCATCAATCTAATAACATTAATTCTTTTTGAACTGCCTCTCCTGATTTTGTGTAGGTCTGTTGAAGCCTTTAATTAGAGAATCCTTTCCCCCCATTCCTGGTATTAAGGGTTTACATGTGACCAGATATAGTTAATAACAGTACATTACAAATATGACCACATTGATTGGCCCTCAGTGAACATATGACTTGATCTGAGCCAATCAGAATCTTTTCTTGGTGATTTATATATAGATATTGAAGAAGAAAAGCTCTCTCTTTTCTCTGAGGTTGCTAAGCTTTGTAATGATATAACTAAGTCTGGAGCTGCTTGTTGCTATGTCTCCTCTTTCCCCTACACCTCCAGCTCAAACACACGAGGAAGTCCATATCAGTGCACAAATAGGTACAGAGTTAAAAAGTAGAAAGAGAGAGGAACCTGAAGATGCCATGAGAGTCCCTGAGGCAAGGCCCATTCCTGGATTTCTGTTCATAAATTCACTTCCTGTTCTACCTAAGCAAGTTTGAGTTAGTTTTCTTTCAGTCTTTTCTGAGGAGTCCTGACTAATAAACATTATCTTCTATGTATAAGGGAATACCTATCTTTTTATAGTCTGTAACAGGAGGGCACATACTGAGCTGTTTCAAATGTTAATCAGTTTGTTTCCCAAACTGATGGCCCATGGGATGGTAATATCTCACAGGATGTTAACATGTGTGTCATGAGAATTATGTTCGATGTTCAAGCAATTCTGGGAAAAACTAAGATAAACAAAGTAAAATAGGTCTTTACAGTAGAATATTTTAGAATATTTATTATAATATTGTAGTATGCATTACAAATCTCCAAAAGGAGGACTTAGTGTACTCACTTCCCCAAATTATCTGATAATAAAAACCTTTTCCAATAGAAACCAATTTGGGAAATGTTACATGACTTTCCATGAACAAGCATGGATATTCAAGTAAACAAATAAATGGGCATAAAAAAATACACACGTATTGGTTTGTTTTATAGCTATTTGTTTTCATGTGTTATTTCTGTTAGACTGCATTTCCTGAGCATGTTGGCTATGTCTTAATTGCCTTTGTATCCCCAACAACTATCCTAACGAATGCTTCAAATAGAAGGCATGTAACAATAAATGAAAACCAGAATAAATGGTGAATAAATTTTAAAAGTTATGAAAATTATTCCACTGAATTTCTTAAGTTGTAGGTAAATAACAGGATGCAGGAGTTGACAAAGTAAAAATTTATGAATAAATTCAATATATACTCTTAATTAGTCAGTAGGTATTCCTTTATAAGATATTTAATCATTTGAGGAGTTGAAAGAGAAGTTGAATCACTGGAGAACCAATCAGTGGCCTAGTTCTTTTGGACAATTAGGACCATGGATGCTACAAGGCAAATCAGACATGACATTCATGACACAGACTTGCTGTGATTTTGGAGGGGAAGCACAGGCAGAATGGCACGTTGCCTTCAGGGAATTATTTATTATGAACTGACATGCCTAAGGCTACCCAGGCAGGCCAGCACTTATTTGCCTAATTGCCTCCATACATTCATTTATTCAACATATTTATATTAAGTGCCATATATATTAATGTGTAAAAATCATAATATGCAAAACATAAGAAAAGCCCAGAGCATCTGGAAACACCTATCAAGTAGACAAGAGCAGAGCCTACAGTTGGATTTTTGAATACACACAGGAGCTCACCACTTGCCATCATAGGACTTTACTAAGAAAAAGTATCTGTCATTCAACACTAATTGGGTAATTTGCACAGTGACCTTTGAAATCACAAATGGTTTATGGTAGATGAAGTTTAACTTCATAATTAATATGTATTGCATTTTAAAAATCTTTAAGATGCTATATAATTATTTTATCGAATATAAGAAGGAAACTCATGTTGAGGGTTTACCTCACAATATTAGAAGCTTTCTTTAAATTCTCTCCCCACTTTGGTTTGTAAAGAAAAAGAAATATAAAGGTAAGAAAAGGTAAAGGTAAGAAATGGATTTCTTACCTTGGTAAAGGTAAGAAAATGGATTAGTTTTACTGGTTTTTTTTNCCCCTCAAATTTTCCATGTATAAATCCTTCAGAAAGTATTAAACTGTAAGATTAAGAGAAAAAACATTTTTAAATAAAATATATAGTATCCAAGTAAAATTTTAAAAAGTACTGATTTTTAAAAATAACTTAAAAACTTCCACACCAAAACAAACAAACAAAACCCCCAAATGATCCACAAAACATTCTTTTTTCCTTCTCAAGGTTTTACAATGCATTGTAATCATTAGCCAGCCTTTTACTATTAAAGTTAAATGGCCAATTGAGACACAGTTCTAAGGCTGTTCTTCCACCACTGATTAAGATTGGGGTGGCAGGCACTGAAGATAATATTCATTTAATGTTCTGAGCTTTCTGGGCAGACCTGGTGACCTTGCCTTCTTGTCCACTGCTTTGATGACACCCACAGCAACTGTCTGTCTCGTGTCACGAACAGCAAAACGGCCCAGAGGAGGGTATTCAGAGAAGCTCTCAGCAAACATGGGCGTGCCAGGAACCATATCAACGATAGCAGCATCACCAGATTTCAAAACTTTCAGGCCATCTTCCAGCTTTTTCCCAGAACAACAATCAATCTTCTCCTTCAGCTCAGCAAATTTGTAAGCAATATTAGCTGTGTGACAGTCCAGCACAGGTGCATATCTGGCACTGATTTGGCCTGGATGGTTCAGGATAATCACTTGAGCCATGAAGCCAGCTGCTTCCATTTATGGGTCATTTTTGCTGCCACCAGACACATTGCATCGATGAATATATTTGACAGACACATTCTTGACATTGAAGCCCACATTGTCCCCAAGAAGAGCTTCATTCAAAGCTCTGGTGCATTTCAACAGACTTGACTTCAGTTGTAACATTGGCTGGAGCAAAGGTGAGGTGATCACCATGCCAGGTTTCTTGACAACACTAGTCTCTACTTGGCCCACAGGGACAGTATCAATACTATTTTATAGACATCTTGGAGGGGTAGATGCAAACACTTGTCAGTTGGACCAGTTGGTGGCAGGATGCAATCCAGAGCTTCAAGCAGTGTGGTTCCACTGGCATTGCCATCTTTAGGGGTGACTTTTCATCCCTTGAACCAAAGCATGTTAGCAGTTGGCTCCAGCATGTTGTTACCATTCCAACCAGAAATTGGCACAAATGCTACTGCCAGGGTTGTAGCCAATTTCCTTAATGTAGGTGCTGACTTCTTAACGACTTCCTCGTATCTCTTCTGGCTGTAAGGCAGCTAAGTGGAATCCATTTTGTTAGCACCAACAATTAGTTGTTTCACACCCAGTGTGTAAGCCAGAAGGACATGCTCACGGGTCTGCCCATTCTTAGCGATACATGATTCAAATTCACCAACACCAGCAACAACAATCAGGACATCACAGTCAGCCTGAGATGTGCCTGTAACAATCTTTTTGATAAAGTCTCTGTGTCCTGGGGCATCAATGATGGTCACATAATACTTGCTGGTCTCAAATTTCCACAGGGAGATATTGATGTTGATACCATGCTCAAGTTCAGCTTTCAGTTTACCCAAGACCTAGGCATATTTGAGGGAGCCCTTTTCCATCTCAACAGCCTGCCTCTCAAATTTTTCGATGGTTCTTTTGTTGGTTCCACCACATTTGTTGATCAGATGACCAGTAGTGGTAGCCTTACTGGAATCTACATGTCCAATGATGATGATATTGACTTGAGTATTTTCCTTTCCCAGTTTGGCTTAGATTTAGCAGTGGTTTTCACAACACCTGTGTTCTGGTGACAAACCCATTGTGAAAAAGCCATTCTCTTTCTAATGGGCTTCTTGGAATCAACTACTGGCTGCCCAGGTAAATTGTCCAACATTTAATGAGGGTTATTTGAAACTATTCTGTTACAGTCCCTTGATCCCCGAGAACAGCCACTTCTCCCCTGCTTTAACAACCCACTCCTTAGACCAAATTTGGAGCTTAGCATCACCTGGAACTGTTGTTCCCTCTGCCAAAATCTTAAAGGAAGGGATTCCATTCTACTCCAATCTCTAAGGTCATCACATATGCTGATAAAGGTTGTGCACTGCATCATTCTAGGAATGGATTGCCTGCCAACCTCCTATCTTCCTTATGTCTGCACTCACTTAACCTGGCTCAGCCTGCTACGTTAGCTTATCAAGCTCTCCATTCTTCAACAATGTTTATCAACTGTGTGAGACACATTCAGACTTAACTTCATTCTCTCAGCTTTAGATCCATGGCTCTCTCTCTTCAAAGGCATTATCACAAGTATCCATTAATTACCTTGTCTTCTTTCCACACCTGCCCTGCCAATTCCCAGCCCTCATTCTTTGTTGAATTTATTACACATTTATGAGGCTGAACCTTAATTAGACATTCAACACTCCTCCAGTATCATTTTATTTACCCCCAGATGCTTGCTTGACATTCTCCATAAGTTTCTACCTCAGGCTTAATTTTCCCTATTAGCAGAAAATCTCACCTCCTACTTAAACGAAAAGAAAGTGCCACTAAACATCCATTTCCCCAACATGACTTGCCCACTTCCAGTCTTGTCAAGACACATCTTCATTGCTCTTTACACCTGGGCTTTTAGCCCTATAAACCTGTTGTCCCTAGGATCCTGCTTCAGAAATGAATATCTTCCTTTTCTATTTCTCCTTCTNCTAGAAAGGGAGATCATTAAGTGTCTTAGGATCAATACTTGAATTCTTAAGAGGGAATTCAGGAAGAGGTCAGCAAACGTTATTAAAGGATCAGGAAACTGACTCAGGGAAATCTAAAGAAAGTGAGACTCCTTATATGGCAATGATAAGGCTAATGGGTGACTGAAAGTGATCTTGGAGAATGATTGGGAGTTTAATACAGAGGCGTCATTGTTCTCTGCTTCCACTCAGGATAAGTCAAGAGGGATTCAACTTACAGCACTTTACAGAAAGAACTTTAAAAGAATTCAGTAAGAGAAAATTATCTTAAGGTTTTCCCCCCTAAAGTTGTTTTTAATCAGCCATTTTAATCAATGATCCCATAGAAGCTTAATTTGAAGGTACAGAGTCTTATTACTAAAAAGTCACACACAAAAATGCAGTCAATGGAAAATGGATGTCTGCATTTTCCCCACAAGCCGATATGGACGTTAGCTTTCTAAATATTCTCCAAAGATCTAAGCTTAATGGAAGATCATATTTACTAAGGCTACTCCAAATAAATGGGTTTTTAGAATTAAGGGATAAGGATATGAATACCTCAGACACATAATACGGAATCAGACCAAAAAAACATTCAGTTTGAAATTCAGTTTCTGATCATGTCAATTGAGGTCCTTTTGTGGGAGGGCCTGTGTGGGCCTCAAAGAATTTCCCCTAACAATCCATTAGGTCAGGTCCATTTGTGCATTTAATTCCATTTTTGAACCCATTTATGTATTAATATGTGTAACTGTCTAGGATAATTCCTTCCCTGGTTTTTACTACCACTCTAGATATAATTTTTATACAAGGTTCTTGTACTATCCTGGAATTTGATAATCCCTACATTTGCATAAAAACCCTTTTGGAAATAGAAAGGGTATAGCCCACAACTCAATAATTGTTTAATGTAATTAATTATAATTAATGAATTAAAACAGTCAGAATTTACCCAACTCAAACCCTACAACACTGAAGGCTTCCAAGGACTTCCAGAATTTGGCCACTAATTGTCTATTCAACCTCTTCTCTCAACATAACCTTTCCCCACCCCACTCCAAATTTGATGCTTCAACTATACGAAGTTATTTTTAGTTCCTTAAAGCTGCCATGGATATTTGGTAGGAAGACATTTCCCATTTCTGGAAGATGTGTTCCTTCCTCCATGGAGACTTTCTAACTCACCCCTGCCTACCCTGACTAGTGTAGATGCTGCTCCCCTATGTTCCCATAGTGCTTTGTGCTTGCCCTCACCAAGAGTAGCTGAATTTCCCATTAGACTGTCAGATTCTTGAAAACAAGAACTGTGTTTTTTTTGTTTGTTTATTTACTACTCTATGTCAAGATGGTAGGCATTCAATAATAATTATTTAATTTATAAAGGAAATTGGTTAATGGATTTAAAATAATATCAACATTGGGTACCCATACTAGAGGCTCTGTCCCTCTGCAAAGAATGGCCCAATTTCATGGTGGTTATATTAATCATTTAATGAATCACACTAGGAATCATGCAGTCCCCCACATGCAAATTTATGATGACTTTGTACACATGCCAGTTTATGCTTCTGCTTTCTTTCCTAGTGGTACCTGGGATTTCACTGGACTTTTTGGTGGTCTTCAGGGCAATAATTGTAGTGGCCTCAGGATCCCGTTTTCAGGTTGGAAAGGATCATTTAGAACTATCATCCAGTAAGCATGGTTTGTAGGATAGAAAAAGCAGAAACAGTGAACTGAGTTTAAATTTATCTTGTTTGATTTTACTGTATGTTACTGGCAGCATAAACTTTAGCCCTTTGTTAAATAGAACCGAGAAACCACCGTCAAGTTCAAGAACATCTTCTCCCCTAAGGAACAAAAAAGCAGGAGTAACTTTCATCCTGATAAGGAAAATCAAACAAACCTTGAGTTTGAAACAGCTTTGTCCTCACAAAGATGACCTCTTAAGGGAAGAGACCAAAACAAGAGTGGGAAAACAGAAGTAGGGACAAGTGGAGGAGTAAAGATTAGTTGAGCACGAAGAAGTTTGCTCTACAGTTGTGTGTGGGCTTCACAGAGAGTAGAAGTGTTGTGGAAGTAAGATGTGAATTTTTAAAACAATAGCTTGGTCTCTGAAAGATCTTATTTGGCTTTATTAGTTTGCTCTAAAGAGTACACTTTAAACTTGGAAAATAACTTCCTTGTAAATTGTTTCAACAAAAAGATATGTTGATATTAATTTAAAACCAGTTTTCAGCTTATGTTATTTTACATTATTTTTCTATAACAGATCTTAGGTGCTTCCAGGTGACATTTTTTGAAATAAATTGAGATTTTTAACTCTAAGTCCTATCTTGTAGGAAAACTGCAGGTAAATAAAGAAGGTTACTTTATTACAATTTTTAGTAAAAATATAGTTATCTGCTTAGATTGTTATTAGGGAGAAGCAAATTTTCTTTTCTTTTGAGCACAAAAGTGTCAAATGATACAAACCTCTTGCTTGTGACTGATGATAATTAAGGGTTAGTGATTAAAGCAAAGCCATTTTTTTCTCTGCCTCTCTCTCTTTATAAANTGCAAATTGGCCAATTGCCACACATGGGCCACAGCAAGACCCTATCTGAGCCTGGTCTAACATAAAATCAGTTATGTCCATTACAGAGAAGCCCTAGGAGGCTATAGTATGTTAGCAATAGTCTGACAGATCATAAGGATTAACTTGCACCAAAAGCTCCCAGTAAGAAAAAAGAAAAAAAAATCCAAAAGCCTCGCTCTTTTAGAAACATTCAAAGCTTTCAAGCCCCCACACACTCAGATAGTACTGATAATGCTCTCTCTGTTTGTGGGATTTAGAAGAGCTACAAAGAATAGAGCCACAATATTTTGACAAAGTGATGTATTTTTGCCTTTAGGTATATTTAGTGGAAATGTTTGGACTCCCCCCACCAATGTCATAAATACAAGAACATTTGAGTATATAAAGACTTTATAGGAATACAATATAGATAATACACATACTTATTTGGTATACATAAAGTATTTGTATTTTTAAAATCACCTAGTTGTATAAAACTTTACAGATTTCAATGTACGCTCCCACACATTATCTAGACAGGTTCAGTATAAAAATGACTTATTATTCAACAAATATCGAAACAGCATCACTTTCTCTACTTCTCCTGATTACATGAAGAGGGCGTCACCAATTAACTTTTTTCTTTAATTAGGATTTATACCCCACCTGTTTCCAAACAAGATTCGAAAGGATATGTAACATTAACCCCAAGGTACAACAGCAACGTTAAAAATCAAAGAAGATATTTTTTTAAAAAACAGATGTAAAAGTAGTAGCGGTTTCTAACAACTACAACAAGTTGGGACAGCTGGCCATGAACTTGCTTTCCCAGGAGTCAGCTTTTGCTCACCGGGTGGGAGTGCTGAACTCCTGGGACTATTTCACGGTATGTTTCCAGGCACGTCTAACCAGCAGGGCCCCTGGATTAATTATACTATCGCATTTCTCAGAAAGTGGTTGGTAAACCGACTGCATTGGAATTTTCAATGGTGCTTATTTTTAAAATGCAGATTCCTGGGCCTGACCTCAAATCACAGGTGGCAGGGTTCTGGGATTTAGACTTTCACATACCTACCAGGTGATATTTTTGCTCTCTAAAGTTTGGAAACCACTGCTTTTCTGGGATTGGTGCCTGTTGCATGGGAACAACAGAAAACCCAGCAACAGGAAGGTAGAAAATGGTCCTAGTGATCAATCTCTTGGTTACTGCTTCTTGCTTTCCTATTTCTGCCAAGTGCTCATAATACTTTCAAACACCTGGTCCACTGTCCACTAGGCGTTTTACTTTGAGTTGGCCCCCTGTGTGTTTGGCCTCTTCTGACTGTACTACTGTTATGCTCCTTCCAGCATTACGCCCCCTACTCACTCACTGCTTTTTTTTCATTCCTGCCACAGACTCCTGATATTTGTGTATATTCCATCACGTGCTGGTTACTCCTAAGCTCATTTTGATAGCTCTGCTCATGGGGCACTCTCTACTGGTCTCGCTTGGGATCAGTTTGCTCCACTGCTGTTCATGGGAACATGTGTCACTCGATGCCATCAATGTCCAGGTGTGGGCCTAGGCGGGAGGAATGATCTGTTCTCTGCTCTTTAGTGTTATTTCTGGCTCATGGGCATTATTGGATTCTCTATATTTGAGGGTGCATAGCTTATGCTTTTCATACTCTCCAAATGCTCTTAGACACAGTCACTGCCCCTGTTATCGTCCACTTTCCTCCATATATTCATTGGCTTATACTCCTGTCTTCAGATGTGCCTCAGACATTTGTCAAATTCACATGGAGTCACATCTACTATCCTGGCTTTAAAGTTTATGCTCCATGGTCTTAATGCCTACACTGTAATTATCAGTCCTCCAGTCATACATTTGGGAATTCATCATCATTTAATACTCATTGACCCCCCCACACACATGTTTTCCTCTTATTTTCTGTGAATTTTTGCCTTGTCTCTTAAAATTTAGGATTATAAAACTCTTGTCAAAATTATTTTCTGTATCTTCGAGAACTATCCTTTGTTCCCCAACTCAGAGCCTCTCTTTCTGGTCCTAGACCATCCGGAAACCACTTTTCAAAGATCATGTACAGCACATCCTGAGTTTTCAGTATTTTACTTTGTGTCCAAAGCTACCAGTATTAACAAGAAGACCAGATGGAAACACCACTTCCATACGCTGCTCCTTCGGTCTTTGACTCAAGACTTTGAATTTCAGGAAAATATTCTCAAGACTTTGAAGTTTCAGGAAAATATTCTACTGTTCTTCAAATTGAAGAAAAGAAGCCAGGACAATTGCAGAGTGTCTGGTGGGTGCATTAGGTTTAAACCTCACTTGTGAATTTTGGGAGAGTTCACAAAGGAGTCAGCA
>NW_017731380.1:3868976-3872152 GCF_001890085.2 Hipposideros armiger | reverse complement strand
CAGCAGGCCAGATCCAATCCATCTCTCATCTTTGTAAATAAAGTATTATTGGAACAGCCACACCCATTTGTTCACATATTGTCTATAGCTGCTTTCCTGCTATAATGGCAGAGTTGAGCAATTGTGACAGAGACCATATGGCCCACACAGACTAAAATAATCTGTCTCTTTCTAAAATATGTTTGCCAATTCCTAGACTAGAAAATTGGTTAGGCTGAGGTAAAATATTTTTTGCACAAAGGTGATGTATTTCATATTGCATCATCTCATGAGGTACAACGTCATGCTGCCCCACTATTAGTGATGATAAATGAGTATACTTGGTTCAGGTGGTTATTGCCAGATCTCTGCATTGTGAAGGTACATGGTTTTTTCTGTTTTTCATTTAGTAAGCAATTCATAGAGTGATGTTTGGCTCTGTTTAAATATCCCATTTCTCAAAAACTTCCTTCTAAAGATTTTTCCATGATCTTTGTCTGCGCTATTACATTAAGGATTGAAAATGTCATTTTCTAAATCTATCATCCCCAAACCTTTATGAGCTGACACAATACAATAGCCTAAGCTCGCCTTATCATTGCCCAGCTCCAGAACTGGAATCAGCCTTTTTGTTTTATTTCAATTAGCCCTGTTTTCTTTAGATGAAAATTACATTGAGATATCAGTATTTAAATTGATTTAGATATAAGACTATGATTTAGCACCTAGAGTGTCCTGTCTTGTATACTGAGTCTGAGTCCTGGCTCATAGGCCTAAAATATTTATTATCATTATCTGGTTCTTTACAGAAAATGTTTACTGAGTCCAGGTCTAGTGGGGAGGCAGAAGGGAGGGGCATTATTTAAATGGTACCCAGTATGCTCAGCGCTACTGATGTGTCATTGTTTCTAGGCCCTTTCAGTGACCCTTTTTCAGAGGGAGAAACATTTATTTAAAAAAAGAAAACAAGATACAAAAGTTCTTATTGTTCTTTTCATTTTATATTTAATATTATAATTTAAAGTTTTTTATTTACTATGAGTATCTTTTCTTGTACACTGAGTTTTACTCCTGTTAACATTAAAATGTTCATTTATATGCTTTATCCTATCCCAAATGTAAACATTTCAAGTTTAAAATACCAATGTTACCACTAATAAAAAATCTACTGAGTAAAGTTTAGAATTTTTTCCAGTACTTTTTCCCTTTGAATACATCCAAATGAGAGTGTACAGAGCACTATTCTCAAAAGTCACTTGAAATAATTTTTTTCTTTATGTGGTAATATTGTCTTAGTTGGGGAGGCTATAAAAACATTGTTATGACAATTAGGGAAATCTGAATATGGACTGAATAATAAGGAACATTATGGAATCATAGTGTTGTTTTTTCTTAGATATCATAATGATACTGCAGTTAAGTAGGCAATTGTCCTTATTCTTAGCTAGTTCATGCCGAAGTATTTAGTTGTGAGGTGTCATGATTACCTGCAATTATAAATAGTAAAATTGTGTGTGTGTGTGTGTGTGTGTGTGTGTGTGTGTAGAGAGAGAGAGAGAAAGAGAGGGAACAAGAGTACAAACAATAAAACAAACAGGGCAAAATACTAAAAATTAATAAATCTGGGTAGAAATTCTTTGTATCATTCTTGCAATTCTTCTTTAAACTCGAAATTTTATTAACATTTAAAATTAAAGAAAGAAATGGAGAAAAAAGAGAAAGAAGATCATTAGTTCAATATGGATTTTAAAAAGTGATCTGTATACACATGTACAAATGCTGTGCCACCTTGGACAAATTAATTAAATGGGTTTTTCTTGGGGAAGAATTTTTCAATTCTGCTCTGCTTTAGAAGAGTCAGATGATACCTTGAGCTCTAAGTGCTTAACTGTGAAAGGAAATAGAAAGAAATGCAGTCAAAGGAGAGAATGATGTATTTGCATAGAATTTTCATAGAATTTCAAGTTTTCCTAGCTTGCCTTCATTTCAGTTCAGTTTATCTAGAAGCTAGTTAAGGATAGTATATAAGAATATTTTGCTTTTTAAGCAATAGTATTAATGCCCCTCCCTTCTACCATCCCACAAGACCTAAGGACAGCAAACAACTTTTGTAAAGGGCCAGATAATAAATATCTCAGGTCTGTGAGCCATTCAGTTGCTGTACATGACACACTGTTTGTCATTGTGGCACACAAAAGCAGCCAGAGACAAATGAATGGACATGCTTGTTTTCCAATAAAACTTTGCTTATGGACGTAGAAATTTTGATTTCACATAGTTTCATACAATATGTCTTNTATATATATATACTTTTTAAAAAACAAATGATAAAATACGTTTGGTTTGGGGTGTGACTTTCCTAGTGCTTTTTCCCTTGTCTCTCTCAAATGCCGCTTTGCTCTTGGTTGCTCTTGGAGTTTCCGCCTTCAAGTTTCAACTCGCTTCTCCAGCGATTTCCTGCCAAGCTGCGCCTCTCTTAGCAGCCTCCTTTCTGTCTCAATTCTGCCGTCAGGACTGAGCTCTGGAATCACTGTTCCTTTTTTCTTCAGAGACAGACAGCTCCACAAAGTAGGAACCTTGAAGTTCTGCCAAGTGAGCACTGCTGTTTGGATCTCAGGGGAGAGGGCCTATCCCCAGTGCAGGCGTGATGAGCTCGTTTGCCTAACGGCACTTTAGTCGGGGAAAATGCTAACGCTGATGTTCTAGAAAGGCTATTACTTGAGGCTAAGAGAGAAACGTGTGGCTTTCTGCAGAGCCCCAAGCAGATAAACCAAGTTGAAAATATTATTATCAGTTAAATTGATGGGGAACCAACTTTACTGGAAAAGATAAGAAAAAAACACAAAAAAAACTGCACAGACAGCCAGGTAAACTTACAAATAATACCTAGGACACTGACCCTTAGCTCCCTTTTTAAAGGAGACATATAGTTTCTCAACAGCACTATTTAGGCATGGGCAGAAATGAGTCTCCAAAAACCCTGTATGTTCCTTCCCTACATTAAGCTAAAGATGCCCACACCCATATTCCATGGGACCTCTGTTTTGATGACTTTCAAAGGAAATTGAGAAATTCCTAAAGGAGGGTCATGGGCCCAAGAAGCATAAGAAAGTATAAGAAAACTATTTGTACAATTTAACAGTACATCAGAATTATAACGGAACTCCAAACTTGGGGAGCAGCTGGGGAAAGGGTGG
>NW_017731380.1:3848184-3868451 GCF_001890085.2 Hipposideros armiger | reverse complement strand
ATAGGTAGAGGGGTAGGTATGGCTGAACTCAGAGAACACAAAGGAAAACTTACCATTGTGCCATGGTGTTAGCTGCCTATTGGCTGTCTCACTTGGCTTTGATGAAGGAAAGGGGTTCCTTTGGATGGCATGACAGGTCTAAGCTGCTCCATGCTCTTAAGCCATTGAACAGATGGTAAGAATCTCCTCGTAGGCCTCTAAGATTAAAGAAGTCTATCACCTGCTCTAAACGGGATGGCTTGTTCCAAGTTTGCAATCAGTGTAATTGGGAGGAGCCAAAATGCAGGTAATCATCACTAGAGCCTTGGTCTATCAGCCCAGTGTCCACCTGGAACTAGAAAGAGGTGTCTCATTCTCTCTCTTCTGCAAGAGAAGCCACTCCATCCTCCTCTGTGTAATTTGGGGCCTTGGTATTGACAGATCGATCTCATGTTAATACCTCTGTGCAATCAAATTATTTTGCTTCTAGTTATGAACTTGTCATGTTTAAATGAATGTATATTAGATACTGACACAAATAACTCCCTAAGTAACCACCTTTATTTACAGTAATTTATATCCTTTAATAATATTTCCATAGTGACCCTGAACATGATGTGTGGTGAATCATGATGGTGGGCTCCTTTGGCCAGTGAGGGTTTTCCCCTAAGTCCTCCTCCAATATAAATGACAAATGAGTTGAAAACATAACCCTCCAAAAACAGCTTAGTAAAAGAAGAATTTATAGGGATGGAGATGGAGAGGGGGAAAGAGAAATATATACATATCCTCAATATTTAACTAGTTGTCAAAGGAAAGAAAGTCCAGACTTGTTCCACATGGTCTCAAGCAATAGAAGAAGGATTAATGTGTGGAAGCTAGTGGGGGCAGATCTGGGCTTACTACCAAAAAATAAAGAAAAAGAGGGAGAGGGAAAGAAAAAAATCCATAGCTGTCCAGAGATAAAATGGACTGCCCTGGAAGATAGCAAGTTTAGCATCAGGAGATATATATACATCTAGGATGTATGACCATTTAGTAGAAAGGCAGTAGAAGAGACTTAAAAATCAGAACCATTGAACTAGATATCTTTAAAGATTTATGACACTTAATGCTTAGGCTTTACAATTTGGGGATGGCTTTCTTTTCTTTAAAAAAAAAACTAACATAAATAACTAAAAGAATGAGGCAATTCCTTTTTCTTCTAGTTTAACCAAAACAAAGACAAGTGTGGCTCACTAACCTACAATTAATCAAGGCCCTACCATTTGCCTGGTAGCAGTTTACTCTAGTTATATTCACTCCTCCACTTAATGAATATTTATTGAGATTGAGTTACCTATAATGTACCAAATATGAGGATACTGTGAGGAGGGCAGATACAGATTCCATTCTCACAGAATTTACAATTTACTGGAAAAAATTAAAATTTAACAAGTAATTACAATTAAAAAAATAGTAGTTAACATTGCACAGATACAGGGCTCCGTGATTTTTTTCGAACATAATTACAAATTCTTTGATACTCCTACTATTGGAAGTTTGGGTCTAAATTCCCTTTACTTGAATCTGGATGAGCTTAAAACTATTTTGACCAGTAGTAACACTGTGAAATCACTGTGATTTCCAAGGCTAGGTAATGAAAGATCATTAGGCTTTTGCCTTTGTTTGATGCAAGACAAACTCCTGGAGACCTATAGGAAGTCCAGCTACTCTGAGCGTCCCACGCTTTGCAGAAGTCAAGCTTCATGTAGAGACAATGCAGAGCTCCAGCTAACAGTTTCCTGATACACCTAGCTTTCTAGTCATCCCAGTCCAAATGAAAGCATTTACTGGATTATTTCAACCATTCACTCTCAGCCATTCAACTTTTCCTGACTGATACTCCAGGCATCACTGAGCAGAGACAAGCCATCCTGTCTGTGCCCTAAATTCATAATCCAATTCCTAACCCAATGAATCCATAAGCATTAGAACAGCATTGTTGTTATCTTATGCCAATAAGTTATGGATGATTTGTAATGCAGCAATGGTTCATCGCAATAGGCACCATGAAAACCTATATCAAGAAGACCTCACCTCGTCTAGGGGCCAGAGAAGGCCTCTCTGAGGAAGTTACATATGGGCAGAGACATGAAGAAGGAGAAGGAGTTAATTAAGCGCAGGAGTGTGCTCAGTAGAAGAAACAGTCTGTCTGAAGAGCCAGGGGAAGCAAGGGAAATCCTGGAGCCTTTTGGGAACTGCTAGAGTGTAGTAGTCTGGAGAGGAATGGAGTGTGCACGACTCAGGTGGGAGATGAAAAACGATGAAGCAGAGTGACCAGGGCTCATCTCATAAGCAACACTAAGGCATCTGAACTTCATCAGAAGTCTGAAATGAATCACTGAAGGGTTTTCAGTATCACAATGACGTGATTGGATGTGCTTGCATGGCAGGCAAGGCTGAAGAAGTGAGAAGCTGTCGGTGAAAGGTAATACTGGGATGATCAGGATGGGAGAGGGGATCAGTATTTAACAGGTAGATTCAAGGGAATTACTAAGCCCTTGGCTGCGGGGGTGGAGAGGAGTCACCTGGGCTTCTGACTGGGCAGTGTGGCGAGTGGCGGTGTCATTTCCTGAAAAGGCAACACTAGAGGAAGAACAGATTGGAGTGAGTGATGAATAGCTCCATCTGAGTCATGGAGAACTTGAAGTGCCAGAGAGACATCCATGTGGCAAAGCCAGGAGACAGCTGGCTAAACATTACAGACAATGAGGAGAGTATGGAGAGGAACTAATATAACTGAGGGTGTGCTTTAATCCAGGTACTTTGGAGATGTTTTTCCCCTAATTCTGATAACAACCATGTGAGAGTACTCAGAAAGGTACTTGCCTAAGGTCACAGACAGGATGTGGTAAAGTAGGGCTTTGAATACAGATCCTCTATGTTCAAAGTGAAAGATATCTGGTACTCTTTTCCACTTAAAAAAAAAATCACGATGTTGGATGATAGTCTTTGGATTTTGAAGGCAGCAAAAGCAGCATTTGGGAATGCCTCTCTGGTCAGTTTAATGGGTGACCTGAAAAGCTAACAGTTTTGAAGAGGGGCCAGAGCAAGAGAAAGCTATCCAGTTGGTCCAAGCCACTGTGCAGACAGCAATGCCACTTGGCTCCATGATGAAGTGGATTCACTGGTACACTGTGTATTCTGAATGACCAGCATGTGCTACAGAGCCTGTCAGAAAATAGTTATAGGTTTTTGTATAGTAGAGACCCTGAGGGTTCAGAAGCACATCCATGCCTTCTTTGCAAGTTCTGATTTTTCTTTTTAAAAATAGCTCTTGGCTTGCTAGTGAACCCTGGTAATTATGATAGCTATCACTTGTCAAGCAGGTACAATGTGGTAGGCATCGGAGTAAGCGCTCCCATGTTTTAACTTATTGGTTTGTCGGAAAAGTCATGATGTATTTTTTTCCATGTTTTTCTTTCCAAAAATGTGTCATGACTTTTCCAACAACCCAATATTTATTCATCACAACAACTATATGAGGTAGGTATTATTATGATTTTTTACCTCCATTTTATAAATGAGGGTTGGTATCAACTGGATTTTTGCCTCTAAGATACAAGGTGACAGTGAGACTCTAGCTACTCAGAATGAGCTGGGTGTTATCTGAGCCACCTGGCCATAAAGCTGGGGGTGGCTAGCAGTGCAGACTAATAAAATGAAGGTGGACTGGGCTTGAGGATGCCTGAAGACAAAGGTAATTCACCTGAACAGGTGGTTCATGCTCCTTCCATGTTGACATCCCTCCCTGGACCCACACCTATGACCCTGGGGTCATTCTCAATGACTAGCTGACTGGAGAAGGAAAAGAAATGAGCCAGTTTTACAGCTGAGTCTACACATACGTGGCCCCAGACAGAAGTAGGCTGCTATGGCGGGCAGCTCTGCTCTGAGGTATCTCTGAAAGGTAGTAAAGAAGGCAAATTATCCACGTGGGTATAGTTTCAAGGGGAACATCAGATTAGTAAATCCCACGTGTTAGGTACTCAATAAATATTTTTGAGTGAATGAATAAATGATGGATGAATCCTATTTTGTGGGCAGTAGTTAATGGTTTGGCCAACTGGTTAGGGACATTGAAGGAATATGATTAGACAATTTGTGACAGGAATACTCAGAGAGACTATGTGGATGGGCCTGTTGGAATTGGTCCAGAGCGCAGGAATATTGTATGGTGGTGATTTCAGAGAATTAGGTGGGAGAGATGATCTGCTATGCATGTGTCAGTCTTCTTCACCAGCAGCTTGGTACTTGCTCAGTGGGCCCGTGAAAAAATGCTCCAAGCAGTAGGAACAGAAGCTATGCATTGCCAAACTTCTTGGATTTGCCCTTATTGAGGCTGATCTGGCTACTGTCACTCTGAGCCCTTGACAGGGTGTAATACACTGGGGAAATTTGCCAGTGTTAGCTGGTCACATTGTATCACACCTGTTCTATCATGGGGAAGGTTAAAAGAATTTGGATTTTTTCCCCCTATGCACCATGTTTGCACCATCTGTGTTTGCACTCTCTGTGCACTCATAGTATTCCATAGGACATTGCTTCTTCCTCAGGGAGAAGTAGGGCAATGGGCTGATGCCCAGGGCTTCACTACACCACCCATATGCTGCTGCCCTTATAAAATGGACGAATGGCTTTTTGAAGACTCAGACACCTCATGAGCTAGGAGATAATTAAGTTCAGGAACTTGTTGCAATGATGTTACTAACTTTTCTTTATATCAGAGAGATTATTCATTATGAATTTTTGCGAACTGGACAAACAGTTAACCAAGTTTATTACTTGGAAGTGCTGAAAAGGCTGCATGAAAAAGTCAGATGATCTGAACTTTTCACCAACAATTCATGGCTCTTGCATCATGACAATGCACCAGCTTACACGGCACAGTCTGTGAGGGAGTTTTTAGCCAGTAAACAAATAACTATATTGGAACACCCTCCCTACTCTCCTGAACTGGCACCCAATAACTTCTTTTTTTACCTGAAGATAAAATATTGAAAGAAAGACATTTTGATGACATTTAGGACATCAAGGGTAATACGACAACAGCTCTGAAGGCCAGTCCAGAAAAAGAGTTCCAAAATTGATTTGAAGGGTGGAATAGGTGCTGGCATTGGTGCATAGCTTCCCAAGGGGAGTATTTCAAGGGTGACCATAGTGATATTCAGCAATGAGGTATGTAGCACATTTTCCTAGGATGAGTTTGAAACTTAATTGTTTGGCCTCGTACTTTATGAAGTGGGATGGTATTTTACAGGTAGTGGTTTTGCTCTAGAGTAGTGATGACTATTATATGGTGCTGTTTCTCAACACTGACAAAATATGTACATAGTTGGAACAATAAGTACAAGTGAGAATGGCATTTTTCATAATTAACCCTGAAGACCCATTTGTAGAATTTGCCTCCCATCCCTGAGATTCTAGGCTCTGCTAATTTTAACTTCTAATACTTTCACCAGGAAGACAGCAATAGTTACATTGCATTAGGAGACAATGCTCGTAGTTGCCTTTTGGGGTTTACCAAACCACAAACAAACTGGTAGAAAAGAAGTTTACAGGTTACAGTGCTGGCTGAAACAACTGACCCATCAAAAGGAAATAGGACTGCTGTTATTTAATAGAGGCAAAGAGAAGTAGATGGATTCCAAGGAACTGCTAGGACACCTTATGGTATGTGCATGCCCAGTGGTAACAGTCACCCTATGTAAGCGAGTCCCTTAGGAACTAAGGTAGAAGTTAACTCATTGAGTAAAGAACCTCACCTAACCAAGATGTTGGCTGAAAGCAAGGGACATATGCAATGCATAGTAAAGAAAAGAAATTATAAATAGTATGGTGATCATAACCATTTACCAAAGGAAAGTATCCATCCTTGATGTGACACATGCATGCGTGCGCATGCGCACGCGCGCACACACACACACACACACACACACACTAAATTAATTTTCTGCCAACTTCTTTCACTTTTCTTTTTCTTACTATTTTATATGAGGTGTGTTTATCGGTAGTAAACTATAAAATATATTTCATAGGCCATGAAACATTGAGATGGATTATGACAGGACTAGAAGATAACAGAGTAAAAAGATATCACCTAGAGATTTTAAATTTAGAACCAGATACTGTTAACAAATGAGACTTTGGGTTGGTTCCCTTTAGAAATGGGGTGAAAATGTTTGGGGTTATAAAAGGTAAAATTATACAGCATTAGGTGGAAGAAAATTTTTTGGTAGTTTTAGTATAGAAAGGAGGGTATTTGTTAATTTTGCCAAGTAAAGTTGTAGACTATAGGAGATACCCCTTTTTCATTTTCTTCTCCCCACCCCCAGCTTCTGAGCCCCCTTCCTCTTTTGAAGGAATCCGCATTGTAAGCTGATGTCAGATACTTGCTTTCCTAGGCTCCTTTGCAGCCAGCACTGAGCATTTGACCTGAATTTAGCCCATCAGATACCTCACTTGGAAGCCAGTGATTCAGAGAAGCAGGCCTGTAGAGATGTTATTAAGACCATGGGCAGTGGCAGCATGGCGGGCATATGAACAAAGGCAGCATTGCCAACAGTGATGTCCAGAGTCCCGAGACAGCAGAGGAGGAGACAAACTGTGGCATGTGATGGTCAGTGGTTGGACTCGCTGGGATGAGGAGGGAGTTAGAGTACAGTCCTGACTCTTTCTTATCTTCCCAGCCTCTGTTAGTTCAACCACTTTCAAAGCTTGGTTCTGTAGGTGATTCTGCAAGCTACCCAAATACCTTTCAATAAAATGTTTTTACTACAAAATTCAACTAGAAATGTTTTGTTGTTTGCAAACAAGAATCCTCCTTAATACAAGGAGGCTGGCCTAGAATCTTTCCAAGATTCCTTCCAGGTCTAATAATAATAGTATGACTCTGTAAAACTCATACTAAAATATATAAAGTGAGAAAATACTTGAGTGCAAACATGCTTCCTTCACTAACTAAATATTGCTTATTTAGTACCACTCGATAGCTGTATGTGTGCGTATATGTGTGCCTGCACGTGAGTGTGTGCATGCGTGAGTGTGTTTTGCAGGAGTCGTTCCAAACAAAGGGTAAACATCAAATGCTTGAAGCTATATTGTATCCAGCACAATGGTGACACTTTATGAAAGTTGACATTATAGTTCTGTCAGTCCATGGCTTTCTATTTCCTTCATTTAACCGTGGCTGCTAAGTTTTTGCCTATCTAGCCCTGCACCTTTATAATAGCCTCCTAAAGTTTATGTCTAAAAGGTCAGTACTTCATTACTTGAAAGTGCTTACTTAAACTCCGTAGTGAAGGGGTTAGTAATAAAGACATCCTTAACGTGTACAGGGGCTGCATCCATTGCATTCACAAACACTAGGTGTGGCCTTAGAGGGCACAGCCTCCCTTTGCAGCTGAAGAGTAACAGCACGTCATTTACTACGGCATATTGGTGTAAGCATTAAATGGGAGAAAGGTAATGTGGTTTCAAACACCCCAATGCCCAAAAGGAAACTTACAAATATCTATAGCACTAATTATGGGCCAAGATAAAAGTCTGTGTTCCTGGAGAAGAAAATATGAGATAATTTCCCTGGAAAAGACCACTGCAATCTAGCTGTTCTATCTGTAATTACAGCATTTGTGGTCACTTCCTTGACACATACATATGAAAGAAAAACAGTTACGGGCATTACAAAGATTCGATAATGGTCATGTTGTATAAAAATGTATTGTAAAGGGTAACTGAATGTGCCTGCCTGCCCTCTACCAAACACACACCTGATGACATTCTATTTTATATCCCAAATATGTAACTGCAACAGACAGATCAACTTGGCATATAGTAGAAATCCAGTAGCTTTTTTAATGACTAAAGATTTCTAAAATCAGACATCACAGTTGTAAACAATAAAGTAAAAGCAGCCCAAACTTCTAAACCACAGGCCCTCTCCAATAGCCTGGGTTTGGAAAAGACAACAGATCTGAAGCTAGACTTGCATACCTCAGGAGATAAACTGCCATCCAAGACCGCTAGGAATGACCCTAGCCGAGCCATCTCTGCCCAGCTGGTGCTCCGTCTGCCCACCCACTGGCACAATCTTCCTTACTCATGCTCACATTAAAATAACTGTACATTGCTTTGTCCATAAATGTCTCAGCCTTCCTCTGTCCATCATGCTTGCAGCTATGATCCACTCAAGGACCACTACAATTACGTCCAAATAATCCGTGTATCCATGTGCCAACATATGAAAACACACACACACAGACACACATACACATGCCATAGTTACACTGATGAGCCAGTTCTAAGTGCTATTATTTTATTACTTCATGAAATTACCTCTACGTGTCAGAAGATGACATGTTGGCTATCAGCGGGGGCCCCTTCCAATCTTTTACATTAATACTAATTTGGGAAGCATTTCTGACATCATTTAAAAGGCAAAACAGATAGTCTTACTAAGAATTATGTTTGTTTAATGCCCCACAGTAATCCTTGGTTGACATCATTTGGCACCTCCATTTGGAACTGAGGTTTGGTTGACAGATTTAATGAACCAGAGCATTCCCACTAATTTGGGGAAATGTCATGCTGAGAGGCAGAAACATAACAAATGTTTGTAAGGTCTCTGTTGAAGTCCCTTTACTAAGCATACTCTTTTACAATCTCAGATTGGACTCTGATCTTACTTTAAATGCCCTGAGTGTCTCCTAATACAACATGCTGAGCTTTGTATATTGTTAAGAGAAGACATGGAAAAGAGAGAGAAACATCTGGTTTTACTACTTAGAAAATGCAATAACTGTCAATTTCCTGCGGTTGGCAAACACCCCACAACACACACTAGATTAACAAAACCAATTTAGTGTTAGGGAGGCAGCTGGCTCTAGCTTCTTCCCTCCCAAATGGTCATCGGCATCTTAACCTTCACACGTCTTACAACATAGGAAACTCTTCTTTTGGAAACAATAACTAAAAACTAGTGTTTGTTACTATAGAAAGCAATGCTTTCTCCAGTAAACACACACACACACACACACACACACACACACACACACACACACCTCTGCTTGGAGACAAACATCCAAGGTTTGTGCTTGCGACGGATTTCTAGAATTGATAAACTCTTCCATGAATGTAAAGTTTCACCTACATGACTTCCCTGAGCTATTTCAGTGAGGGTATAGCATTGGGAAAAGAGAAATTAGGGACACTTCTACAAAAAGCAGGATGTTCTCAGGAACCCTATAGGTGATTGGAGGCCCATATTTCAGGAAATATGGAAAAAACTAGTACACTAGTTCTCAAAGTTCACTGCACTTCAGAATCCCCTGAGGATTTTCAAAAACTGTTGGGGCCAAAATCCTATTGCCAGAGATTCTGATTGAACTGGTCAGGAGGCTGGCCTGGACAGCAGGACTTTCAAATGCTCCCCAGGTGATTCTATAGCAAAGAATGGAGCCAGTGTTCTAGTATCCATTTGCATCGACCAATAAGGTTCTTACAACCCATACCTTCCATTTGCTGGTGTGCCCAATTTTATTTAGTTTTCTGGTTATGAAATGATATCCAGAGGAACTGTTTGGCCAACTAAATCTGCTTTTAGACATCTTTTAAATTATCTTCTAGAGTATATAGTTAAACATTTTGAAATACATTAAAATAATTACAAAAGAGATGAATGGAAGAGGCAGGCTATTTATTAAATTACAAGGAACAGCAATGATTATAACTGAAATGCCACAATGATATGCATCCTTATACAAACAATCATTGGCAAGTCTAGAGAGAGGAGTGTCCATGTTAGCTGCAAAAGAGCTGATCTTCAGAAAAGTTAGAGACTGAACATTTTCACAAGCATTTATAAAATGTCATAATACAAGAGGAGAGAGGCCTCTGTGCATGGAAGGGTGGTCTAATTTCTCCTTGTTTACTCTGCAACTTTCAATGGTAATGGAAGTGATGATGCTAAGGAAAGACCCCAAAAATGAGGTGTGACCATTACAGGTCCTTGCTCTCTACTCCCCGCTGTGTGTATCTAACATAAAGAATGCTCAGTGAAGAAAGCTTTTGGAGACAATATGTTTAAAATTACCCAAAAACAAAAGACACATAAACGTCACAGAGCCAACACCACCTACAGGGCTACATGCTGCAGTGACAGGGCTATGGCTTTGGTCCCAACACAGGAAGGCTGTGGGGAACATATGCATTCAGAGCCCTGCTGGCAAGAAAGAAAGAACCACTGTATGCAAAAGGAGAGAGAGAGAGAGAGAGAGAGAGAGAGAGAGAGAGAGAGAGAGAGAGGGAGGGAGAGAGAGAGAGAGGGAGAGAGGGAGAGTTTAGCTTCCAACAGTGGGTAGGAAATGAAGGCTTTGAAGAAAGCCATTAGGAGGTCAAATGACAAGGAGGTGGGATAGCTAGAAAAGGACCTGAAATGTAGAATTAGAGAAATTAGGTAATACAAAGTATAAACATTGTGGTAAAAAATAAAAGTGTATGTTCTATGTCTATTTGAAGACTGCTATTTCTGTTGCCTGAAAAGGGTATCATCTATTTAATATATACTCTTCCACTTGAATTAGTATATTCACTTCTATACATTGCACATTACTTTCCACTTTGCCCACCAACTCGAAGCCCACAGCCAAACCACCAATGAAAATGGAAAAGTATATTTTATTTATTATTTATAAAACTACCATGGGTTTTTTCTTACTGTCAGAAATGTATGCTTATTGTGGAAATTTTGGAAAATTCAGAAATATAAAGAAAATCAAAGCTATCCTTCATTTCATTACCTGGAGACAAAAGCTGTTATCATAGGGTTATGTTTCTTTGTAGACTCTTTCTTTATATAGATATTACAGAAAGAACATTTTGAAAATATTAACTTCATCTATTTTATATTTTCTGGGAATCATATTTCTCCTTGGCCATTTCACGCATATGAAAAAAAGAAGTAGATGAAGACCTCAGATACCAGCTCCATCATTTTCTACCCCTCTGTGGTGTTCGGGGGCTTAGCAGAAATAACGAAGTAGCTATGGGAGAACCCAAACACGTGGGGCTGGCTCCCCACTTTCCTGGTACAAAATGCCCCCCAGGGAGGCGCTGCATTCCACATGGCATCCTGCCAAGCCTAACACAGGAGCAGAGCGGGGTGTTTAGAGACTACGTGAGAAAACATTTGTTTCTCACGGCTTGCACAAGGTCTTACTGGAAGCATGAGCTATGTGCTGGGAAAACCAGGGCTGACAACCTGGAGGAGGGGACCACAGGGCCAGAGGCAATGGCAGGGCATGTGGTCAGCAGCATATACTGGCCTACGCCCTAAGGCTCAGTGAGCCCCGCTATGTTACCAGCGGATTGCATAAGGACCAAGGCCATTCCCAGAGGCAAGAGATCAGAAGGACTTCCTGGCAAGACCAGTGAAGACCCTGAAAGATGCAAGATGAGGGGAAAAGCAAGGGTCAAAATTTATATAAATTATAATATCAATTCTATAAGGGAGTCAGAATCTTCAGGTAGGCCAGCCACTCAACCCTTCACTGTCAATATGGTTGAGCTACCTCCACTGACCAACACGGTATCTATTAACCATGTGAGGCTATTCTGCACTTGAAGTGGGACTACTCTAAATTGAAATGTGCTGAGTGTGTAAAATGTACAGCAGATTTCAAAGGCTTCATATGAAAAAAGAATATAAAATACATCATTTATAATTTTATAGTGATAGCATATTGAAATGATGTTTCTGGATCTATTGGGTTAAATAAAATGTATTATTAAAGTCAATTTCACCAGGGTTACCTTTTACATCTTTCTATGTGGCTACTAGAAAGTTTTAAATGATATATGTGATTCACATATTTCTACTGGATAGCAACGCCTTGTTCCCTCCAGAGGCGGAGAGATGAGGTGAAATTGCGAGGTAATGAGGACCCTGAGAGGAGTCAGCACCTGCAGGCTGACTAGCCGTCCCACCTTTCCGCTGGAGGAGGTGGCCTGACCTCCAGCAGGGATTAGAATTTGTACTTTATCCCCCATAGAGAAAGAGATAATCCAAAATGAGACCATTTTGAAGTAAAAGAGCTTGAGATACTTTTAGTTGAAAAGTTTCCATCTTTCTTCACTAGCCTGTAGGAAGGGGGCCCAGAAAGTAATTGAGATCAGTTACTATTCTTCACATATTTGGAAGTGGTATGAGTGAAAATTTGATCCTGGTACAAATAAAATTGTTTCGGAATTGATATACTTTATATACATTTTAACCTTTTTTTTTTACCATCTTGCACACATTAATATTAATCTCTCACCAACAGGAGGAAATCTATATTGTCTAGCAAAACAAAATTTTAAAGTAATGCTGAAGTGGAATACTATTCAGTAATAAAAAGGAAAAACACTAATGATACATGCCACAACATGGATGAGCCTCACAAACTTTATGCTAAGACAAAGAATCCGGGTGTATCTCATTTATATAAACTATCCAGAAAAGGCAAATCGATTGAGACAGAAATATTGGGTTGACAGAACAGTCATGATGCATTTTTGCAATGAAAAACATAGAAAAAAATACGTCATGACTTTTCTGACAACCCAATAGCTCAGTGGTTATTGGGGCTGGGAGCAGGATTGAGAATTAAAGCAAATGGGCATAAGAGATCTTTTTTGGGGTGATGTAAATGCTGTAAAACTGGACCACAGCAATGGTTGTACAACAATATAAGTTTACTAAAAATCATTTAATTGTACACTTAAAACGGGAATTTGTGATACCTGTGTTATTCTTCAATAAAGAGGTTTTTTTGCTGTTAAAAGTAGCAGTGTTCGTAGGTTCCTGTAAGCATGCTGAATTTTTGCACATTTTTATGAAATGACACAAGAAGTAGAGAAGTAGGAGAAATTGAAAACTATCAGCAACCTTGCCTTTGGCAAGCACTCCAATATCTGCCAATTTATTGTTAGGACATCAAAAATGAAATGTAAACACTTTGAAATGAAACAAAAAAACATATTTTAAACCTTATAGAATGTGGCCAAAGATATACAGAAAATAACCCCAAACCTCTAGCCAAATTAATTTATTAGAAAATAAAAGAGATTAAAAACAAAATACCTAAAGCTTTCAACACAAGAGAACAGAAAAAGCTCAGTAATGTTCAGGATCATGCTTCTCTCTCTGTCTTTCCTCCAACTCCATCCCTAATGAAATGAACCACCATATTTTACCTAATCTAAATATTTCCTAAACATCTGTGACATCTGCATCTTCACTGCTACTTCCTAGTTCGGACAGTTTTCTCACATAGCTACTAAAGAAAATTCATAATCGACTTCTTGGCCACCAGTTTCTACTTATTCCAAAATAATTTCCAAGCCTTCACCAAACACACACACACACACACACACACACACACACACACACACACACAGTGAAATTTTCTAAGGAACCTACTGAAGACTTGAACTGAAGAGCTACTCTGGAAGCATAATCTATGACTGGAGATTAAATTTGTTATACCTGTCAGCTCTTTTTAACTAAATTTCAGTGCAAAAAAATCAACAGGATTTTTAAAATGAAATTTGACAGAATAATAACTAAGATATTTTTGAAAAGAACAGTGAGTGAATACTTGCTCTATGAGATGGCAAACAGAATAATTAAAACAGCATGTTATCCATGCAGAAATATAAATATAGATCAGTTTTTATTTAATCTAATCAAGAGTGCATATGGCTAGAGAAGCATACTTAGAAGTGTAATATATAACAAAAGTGGCATTTCAAATCAGTGAGGAAGAATGAATCAGCAAATTATTGGTGTTGAGATAGCTGACTATCAATTGAGATCAAAAAACGAAAATCAGACACTTAGCTCTATCATTCATGAAACTAAATCCCAGATGGCTAAATTTTAGAAGAAATACGGATCATATATAGAATTTTAAAAGAATTAGGTAGGTCTATTTGTAGGGATGCCATGTATTATTTTGAAGTTTTTACTTTGCAAAAGGGATGCCCAGCCAGGGGTACAAATGGGGAATGACATCCAGCTTGGCCTCACTTGTCAAGCTGTGCACCAAGGTCCAAAAGCGGGGTCTTCCCTTTTTCTAATTTGTCTGCTTCCAGTAGGGGCACAACGCACTTTGCTACCGGGAAGAGGCACGGTTTCTAATCGATACAAAAACCTTGTATACCAGCAGCAACCAATAAATAGTAGTTAATTAACAGTTAATAGGTAATTTGTATGTATATAAGTGCTTTTTTTTACACAAACCGTTGCTATAAACTGAATGTGTCCCTTCAAAAATCCCTAAATTGAAGTCCTAACCCCGAATGTGATAGTACTTGGAGATGAGGTCTTTGGGAAATAATTAGGTTCAGAAGAAGGTCATGACAATGGGGTCCTCATGAGGGGATGAGGGCCCTTATAATAAAAGGTACCAAAGAGCTAGCTGTCTCTCTCTGCTCACCTCATGAGCACAAAGCGAAAAGGCAGCTGTCTAGAGGCCAGGAATAGAGTTCTCACCAGAAGCCAATCATGGGGGCAACTTGACCTTGGACTTCTAGCCTCCAGAACTGTGAGGAAATAAATTTCTGTTGTTTAAGTCACGCACTATGGTAGCTGGAGCTAACAATGACATGTCATAAAATGTATTGGTTTTTTTGGTTGTTATTCTTAAACTTATTTTTTATGTAGGTATATATAGGTAATATGTATGAATATGTATTACACAACCGATACCACAAATAATTTCTAGAGAACAGATTGTATGAAGGTAGTGATCAAGGGTCACTTTTGCTTTAACCTTAATGTTTTATCTTTTATAAGCATGTCCTCATAATACATGGTTTATTTAAAACACATAAAATGCTGAAATATTTTGAGAAAAAATATTATGCTAGAAGGTATCTCATGTTTTAAAAAGTCAATTGATAGCACTTATAATTAATGAAAATTTACTATGTTCCATGCAGTTAGTATGTTAATTCAATATTTACTCATTCTGTGCAACAATTCTATGGAGTAGATACTATTTATGTCCTCATTACACAGAGAAAGAAACTGAAGTTCAGACAAGTTAAATAACTTAACTCAAGTTTACACAGCTATAAAGGATAGTAAAAGGATACTAATGGGGACATCCTGATTCTAGAGCCTACCTCCTTAATCTCTATGGAATGTTGAGAAATGAAAATAGGGCATCAGGTAGTGGACACTTTGGCATAAACAATTTCAATAAAATGATAAGGGCAAAAGACATATTGTATTAGATTGAGAAGGGAGATATCATTAATAAAGAAAATGAATTGCTAGTTCTTACATTATGTTGAGCCACATGAAATTGCCAACACTTAACCATTTTTGACCCACAGAAATGTAATTTTCTTATTGTTCAATCTAATATATGTGCTAATTTATGAACCTTGTTTTTCAAGAAAGCTTATCTTCAAACTAAAAAAAAACAACAACAGGAAAAGGAAATAAACAACAGAAGTTTCCAAACCTCAAGGCTGTGTGTGTGTGTGTGTGTGTGTGTGTGTGTGTATGTTTGTTTTTAACAGATCTGGAAGCTGTTTCAAGCCTTCTTATTCTGACATGAGAAATACGTGCCCACAATTATATTACCAAACATGAGATTTGTGAATTGCATTTCAGTAGTAGAGAAAAACATTTTAACCAATCAACCAATTTCTCAGTCTCAGAATGGTTACAAAATAACCGTTAACAGAATAGTTACTATCAGTAATTTTTGCATGTTGAACTTTATCTTCCTAAATCACAGAATGAGGCCTGTGCCTTTACATACATTATCCAAAATTTTCTGAGAATTATTTCCTGCTGTAGTATCCTGATATTTAAACTGCCTTTCTCACTAATTTCCCATTGGCATGCAAGCACTGGATTCCTAATTACCTGAATCTCCAACATTTCCCATGAGTTAATCATACAGATCATAGACCCTTAAAAGTTGATAGCTCACTTAGCCCACAGAAGTCATCCAGTTCAGTTTTACAAAGGACAAAACAGAGCCTTGTAGAGGTGAAATGCATGACTTTCCCCAAGTCATATACTATTCAAGGAAGATTTAAGACTAAAATCCCGGGTCTCCTGGTTCCTAGCGCTTAGTAATCTTTTCACTGTGTTATATGCCTATTTTTATCCTGTTATGTAATGCAGAGTAATCTGATTTTTCTTTTCTTCTTTTCATCTGGAGTTCTGAGTCAGCTAATCTTGATAATTATTGGGACAGGAAGCAAAACACTGAAATGGCTCTGTAATCAAAGAAACTCCCTGGCTATGAGGAGAGATTCTATTAGAAGCACGTCTCCTAGCTGCTGGGACCTCACATCTGTTCTGTTTTTCCATCCCCTTTCATTTCTGTGGCTTGCTTTTGTTTCCCCAGCATAGTTTCAGACTATCCAGCCAGCCTTGTGACCCTCACCTTTGCCTTGCCCTTTAGTATTTAGCTCTTTGTGGGTTGTTGTCTGACCCATGGCATGGCCTGTCTTCTGGTTTCCTCTTATATCTTGCTCTGTGCTGGCTGAACTGGTTTCTCACTGGCTGTTTCACCTCTAAGCCTTGCCCTCTGGCTTTGCTATATTCTCAGTTTTCTCCATAATAGATTAAACTCAACTCTAAAATCCTGAGACAACTAGAAAATCATATGAATTTCACCCAGTAGGTCTTTAGGAATTGTCTGGCATCTATGTGGACCTCCAGATTCTCTCTGCAAGCTTGTGACTGGGGTTTGAGATAACTGTTGCACAGGCCACAAAGCTCCCTAGATACAAGCGAACCTCGTTGTATAAAATGGTTATGTCCTCCAATGTTTTTTGTATGTTCAAGGGGCAATTTTTTAAATACACTTTACTTTTTAGAGCAGTTTTAAGTTTTCACATCAAAATTGAATAGGAAGTACAGAGTTTGGGACAATTTTTTTTTTTACATTGACTAACTGTAAGGAAAACTTACTGTGATTTCTGTTATGAAATGGAGAGATCCTTAATTTATCTTTTGTGAAAACCCACTCAGGAGCTAGCTAAACTAGATAATTATACCAGTTACCAATCTATGGTCTCTCAGCTCCAAATCCGCCCTTCATTGTTTGCTCTATGAAAACAGAGCTGGACCCTGTAATGATTTCTCTCTTGCAGTTGGCACAATGCTAATCTATGTCAGGAAAGAGTGGCGGAGGGACGACGAAGAGGGAAGCAGCTTTCCTTCCTGGTTCCAGTGTTCACCCCTTCCAGTTCCTAAGATGTGGCTGCTAGCAGCATGTGTGGGAGCCACTCCATGATGCTTATGCCCATGGAGTTCTAGTGTCACCCCATAAACAGATTCTCATCAAATTTCAGTGGTACTTCCATAGTCAGAATGCCACTGAGTCTTTCTGCACCTGTTAGTAGCTCAGCAGCAGCTCAGCTCGTGCCAGGAATCGAACCTGTTGCTCAGAGCTCGCACTCTTGAGTGAGCTTTTAACCAACTGAGCCACTCGGCTGGCCCACTACTGAGTCTTTCAAACATACCAATGGTTGACTTCCCGTTTCGGCCTCCTGCACCCACGTAGGGTATTTCCTGCTTGCCTGGTGACTGTGAACAGATTCTGGTTGAGTGTGTCCAAGAATTTCTCTACCACGCAGTGGGTCACAACTACACCTTCTACAATAGGGTCTGAACCCCAACCATGGAGGGGGAGTCCCACTTCCAAATCTGTTTTATTCATGGGAACACTCCATCATCCCTGGGGTATTTTATAAAGTTCTCTTTATCCCTTTATGTAACAGAGATTATTCTTTATCTTAAGCTTTTCCTATTCAAATTGCTATGTTGTTTCTGTCTCCTCACAGACCCTGATTGATACAGTAACCTTGGAAAAATAATTTTAATTTCTCAGTGTACTCATTCATAAAATGAGGAGACTGGGTTAGTTGATCTCAAATGTTCTTTCTGGCTCTCAAATTACATTATTCTAGGAAATTCAGGTTTTTCCCTATATCAGTTATATCTTAAGTGTGCTAGAATGAATAGCATATGGCAGAGTATAATTGTGTATTTTCTTCCCCCGCCTTAGTCATAGTAAATGGGTCTCCCTTCTCATCTGAATAACGGTTTCCTCTTTCTGGGTCAAAATATTAAGTCAGAGCAGCAGACAGTATCATTCCATGCGCACAGTGAACAATCAAATACTATGAAATCCTCTGTGAGAGTTTTATCTAGGGAGCTACCTAAGGATCAAAATGGAAAACTAGAGATTCATGTATGAATATGAGAGTTTAAAATACATAAGTATCATTTTATCCATTTGTGAATATAAGTGCTATAAGGAAACATTAAGTATAAACAATTCCCCTCTGACATTGTTTATCATAGCACATTATAAAAGACTCCATTCACCACCCCCATCGCCACACAATTTAAGTTTTCTTTTACCTTTCTCTGTCTTTTACTGATTGTTCAGCCATTAATTTCTTCAGATCTTCTAGACGCTGAAGGTCTCTCATTTCCTTTTCTTGCCACTTCTGTTCTTTTTGGGCCCAGTACTTTCTTATCTATTGTATAAATGTTACATAAAATTCAAATTAACACCACATATATAAAAACAAGGAGAAAAGTTATTACCCATTGGGTCATACAGCAAAGATTGAATTTAAATGGCACTTCATCTCTTTCATTTTTTAGATATGCCTACAGTGTATTGGCAACAGGAAAAATAAATTAAAACACAAAAGTACACATCCTGAGAAACTGCATGGTTTGACAATTTCTGAAGTGGAAATATAACTTGTGCTGAGACCTGAGGTTTTAATCTATGGCTAAAATAATCGACTTTCAGGGAATCACAATAAAAGCATGTTATTGTCTCTAAAGTAAATGAGCTGTCATTATTTAACAATATTTTTATCCTCTTATGGTAATGCAGTCTTTAACAAATATAGCATTAAACCTATTTTTACTTCGAAAGCATGAGTTTATTTATGCTAATGGCAGCAGGATGTTGAAAGTTTTATGCTTCTGGGGAAGTGGCAGGAGATAGGTGGGAGGAAGAAAGAAAAAAAATTAGCAGGGTTGTGATATATAGTAGCTCTGACTTATGTGGTAAAATAAAGGACAAATTTTTTAAGCTCAATAAGGTGAAAGTGTTGTTCCTCCTAGGCCTGTTTCACTTTCCTTCTCTGGAGGCAAAATGAGAAAACCGGCAGTACACACATGCTATTTTCAGGGTTCTCCTTGTGCTGGGGCAACTGAAATTGATGTTTACTGGACAGAGGCCCATTCATTACTCCAGCCTGCCATGTCGTGTCTGGGTCAAAGGACTGGATCTCATTGGTAAAAAACAGAGTGCCTCAAAAGTGAACAATAATGAGTGACTATCCCAGAGGGTCTGGTGTGGAGGATGGGGTCACCTCATCCCCAATGGAGGATTTTCTCTATTCAGAAGTGAATATGAAAAGCTAACTGGTTTCCAGACTTGCCCTAGAAACACGGTCTCTAACCCCTGGGGGACCAACAGAAGTATCCAGAGTGCCAGGGCCACAGCCACAGCAAGTCTGCAGCAGGGCAGGCAACCCAGCAACCACAGTAGTGACATCCGTTCAATGCTCAATGAATAGCTGCTCAAGGTACGGTGATTCCACTCCAGAGATGACTGACATTGAATCTGGGGAGAACAGAGATGAAGCCAGAAAGGTAGCAGCACCAAAGATGGGGCATGAATGAGAGGATAGGAGAGGGAGAGAAAGGAAACACTGGCTAGTACAGTGCATTTCACAGTTCTATTACTGCCATGTAGAAATGTTAACAGTGATTCCATTATCTCCTCTGGGATTTATACGTAATCTTTATTTTATTCTTTATACTTTTCTATGTTACCTTTTTGTTTGCAATGAATATGTACCTCTTTCATAATCACAGAAAATAAAGCTACTTTAAAACTACATTTTGAAAAAGAACAGATATTAGATTAAACAGCATTTTTCTCTGGGTTCCAACAGACCAATATTTGCTTACTCCCAGCATTGGTCTTGGAGCGAAACCAGTGGTCCTTTTGCAGACAATCCCTTAACTACAAGTGGGCCAAGCCCAGGTTGCTGGTATCCTGAGATTGCTGACACCACTTGGTACACTGTCCTGTGCAGGCCCTAGAATTATGCCACACCTGGCACTTTTTGGCATCTCAGGGCCAATTAATTCTATTCTTGACTCTCTGGTATCCGCAGCTATTGCTATACTGTGAGTC
>NW_017731380.1:3839673-3848144 GCF_001890085.2 Hipposideros armiger | reverse complement strand
TCTCTCTCTCTCTCTCTCTCTCTCTCTCTCTCTCTCTCTCTCCATCATTTACTCCTTCCCAACACTTCCTACTGGAGTCTCTGAAGCCTCTGGGTCATCATACATGAAATCCTTTACACCTTCAACCTTCAGAACACTATTCCATGGTTTTGACTGAAATTCTCTTGAGTGAGGAAAAATACTCATCTCCCAATGCCCCACGTGCCAAGAGGTTGAGAAATGGTTTGGGCATTTTCCTCTTTGTTAGCTACTCCTTTCAGACCACGATGACACCACTCTCGTGTACAATGACTTCTTCCTTGGGTGTTTATACTACCTGGCTATGTCACCCTCTACCTATCCTTATCACTGGCATATGTGGGTTTCCAGATCACTCTCAAATATTCATCAAGAGTTCAGATACGTGAGTCACACAGGAGTTGTCCAAAATAACCCCTTCCACCTTCCTGGGCAACTTCAGCATCTGTCTGAATGCCCCGCCAACCTGCAAATTGTACAGTTCCATGACTTCCTCCATTCCAGTAAGCCACTTCCTCCTCTAAGATTCTGTTATCATCAAGGGCAGTTCCAGTTCTGAAATCTTTCATGATAGCCATCAATTTTATGACTAGAAACTACCCCTCTCCTTCCTCCTCCTCCTCCTTGTTCTGGTCATATAATTTTATGCCTCTAGTATAGCACATCACAAGGTTTTGTTAATTAGTATACTTGTTTCTCTCCACCACTATACAGAAGAAACTGTGTTTTCTTTACTGAAGCACTACCAATAGCAATGCAATTATCTAGAACATAGTACATACCTAACAAACATTTGATTAATGAATAAATTACACAACTGGAGAAACTGGTACCAAACTTATGGTTTCCGCTGATTCTTCATTGACAATCAGCACTCCTTTTATGAATTCCTGGTCAATGCCTCTTAACGTCTCTGGGTGGTATTCCAAAGCTTGTTCACTATGTTAAGCTCCATACCGACCTGTACTTCTTCACTTTTATCAGAAGAAATGAAGACTCTAAAAGATGTCCTGCTCCTCAGAGGAAGACGTGTCCTTTCTTCTATCCAAGATTTATTCCTCACCTGGGCTCCGATCCTATTCCCCAACTCAGTTCCTTCTTCTCCATAACTTCACTCCATCATCTACTCCTCTCTCCCCTGTACCTTCAGCTTCTGGTCTTTCCTGCTTCCTTTTCCTCATATGGAAATACACACAAATCTCACCCATTAACAAAAATCTAAAAAGAACTTTCTCTATACCCCCAAGAGTGTAGTAGCACAACCTTCATTGTTCCTTTTTCAGTCAGGCACCTTAAAATGCTTGCTGTCCTCCAATTTGACACCTCCTATTTTATTTCTCACCCATGGCACTTGTACCTCTGCCTTTCACTCCAAATGTACTACTATACTTTCACCAGTGACTTCCGAATGATCAAACCAAATGTCCCTTTTCAATCCTTATTTTACATAATGTCTCTGTGTATTTGATTCTATCAACCCTTATCTAAAGTCTTAAGACATTATTGACTTTGGCATTCATTTCTTTGACAAATATTTATTGAGCACACGCTTTAAGCCAGATACTGTACTGTGTACTTGGCATACAACGCTTAAAGAGAAATAAGGCTGCTGCCCCATTGAGGTGGGACTTTCTAGAAAGAGAGAGCAATAATAACAAATGGGTGAATAGGATATTACAAGTTAAGTTCTAAGAAGGAAATAAGTATGATGATAATTTAGAAAAATGTGGGTAGAAGTATTAGAAGGCATATTTTTAAAATGACATTTGGATCAAATCTTGAAAGACAAATGAGACAACCATGGGAAGAGAAGATGGGAGATCTTCCCACTGAGGAAGTGGGAGTTTTAGGTGCAATAGCATTGAGTGGGAAAGAACTTGTACATGTTCAGAACTGGGTAGAAGCCAGTGCAGCTGGAGCAGGTGGTGTGAGTTAAAACTAGAGGTGAGGTTGGCAAACTAGACGGGGGCCAGGTGACTAGGCAAGGATTTAGTTGTAGAAACAAGGAAAAGTTTAAAGCAAGGCATGACATGATCTGGCTTACATTTTTTAAAAAGATAGCTCTGGCCATTGGGTGAAGAATGGATAGCAGAGGAACAAAGGAGAAACAAGGAGATCAGATGGAAGAATAGGGCAAAAAATGATCATTTGGACTCAGGAAATGAAGTGTGCAGATATGAGATGTGATTTTAAGTGGCGTCAGAGTGCTCATTGACGGATTGGATATGGAAACTGAAGGAAAAGGGAAATCAAGGGTGAATCCTAGGTTCTTGCTAGAGCAACTGATTGGATGATGGTACCAATAACTGAGATGGAAGATTGAAAGAATGACAGGTTTGGAAAAGAAAGACAATGAAGTGCTCAGTATTGAACATTAAACCCTAGACGTAACTGTAAGACCTTTAAGTGGAGATTCCATATAAACATCTGGAGGTACAGATGAGTGGCTCAAAGGAGAACTTAGAGCTGGATTCAAACCTAAATAAAGAATACATCCACTTAAAATGGGATTTGATGCCACAGGACTAGGTGAGATCTCTAGGGCAAGAATGTAACTAGAGGAGAGAAAGTGGCCATGCACTTGCATGATCGTCTGCTTTTTGCACAGTTTTCTCAACGAGAGTGACTTGATCTCCATCCTCTACTTGCCAGTACAAATACCATTTCCTTTTTGAATCTTCCTCTGAGCCCTCCAGGAAAAATGTCATCTCCATCCTTGGCACGCCTATGACCTTTGATTAAGGTTTATTCCCTCCACTCTTTGTCCTGTCTTGTATTCCTTAATTCTTTTTCACAAGGCTGTGCCCCTGGATAGTTACTGATATATCTGATCATTTGCTACATGCCTGGCATGTTCTCCCCTGCCTTGCCGTCTGCTAAATTCCTCCTGTCCATCTTTTAAGATTCAATTTTAGCATTGCTTTCTCAGCTTTCCTCCCTCTCCCTCTCCTCCAAACATAGCTAGGTGTACTTTTTAAGGCACTATTTACTATTCTTAGCGTAGCACTTTCCATATTGATCTGCATTATTCATCTTTGTATCCCTCATACCTTGTATCATGTCTGACACATAATAGGGATTCATTGATCATCGTTGGCTGAGTGGAAGCTTCTGGTCTCTGGTCCGAGAATAACAAAGCTATGGATTAGAACCAGGCAAGCAGTTTTATTTGCAGGGTGGGAAAGTCTGAACCAAGCACTTCCCTAGGGACAGTTCCATTCTCTTTTCATCAATTAATAGGAACAGGAAGTGTGTGTCAAGAATTATTGGTTTTGCAAGCCTCAAATAAAAGTTAAGTATAAGCGTATTTAACTAGCCCTTTGGGACATTTGTTGAGACAGATTTTAAATGCACTGCTTTTTAAAACTCTTGAGTGATCCTGGATAAGGGGAATCAGAAAGTTAGTGCAAATGAGGAGTTAAATTTAAAGTTTGTCTCTTGACTTCCAGATGAGGTTTCTAGAAAAAGCTTGCTTTTCTGAAAACTGAGACAGGCCCTCATTATTCCACATCTCCTCTTATTATCTCTGATTCGTATTGAATGTTGTTTTTCATAGTTCCACATTTTGTTCATTTTGGTAAACTGAAGCCAGTAAAAGTGTAAGTAAACAGAAGAAACTATTCTTTATATAGATTTACATAGAGCATGCTAAAAGAATGCTATGCTATCTTTTCAGAGGGTTTAAGATCACTCTTATATCCAGCCTTACTTCTGTAATCTTTGAAGCAATTTGTTTCCCATTAAAAACTCCACTAGTAAACATGATGTTTATGTATTGGAGCACATCAGAGTTTAATTTTTAAAAACCTTGACTAATATTATACAACCATTATATTATAGTTTTTTACTCCTCAGTCCAAGAAATATTATAATTCAGCATGAAATAAGAATTTCTTATATACACATAGAAAGCAGGAAGTTAGTACTAAAGCATTACAGTAGGAAGATAGTTTGGTCTCTGATTTCAAGCAATCTGTGAGATATTGAATCTTTGAACAAATAGAATTCTGTACCTTGCTCCCGGGTCATTATTGCAAAGTCTGTAATGACTGATTCAGGAGGAGGTCATAACTCTTAACCAGACACACCAAATGTATGAAATACGAAGTTCAAAATATCCAGTTCCTCTCCTCATAAACCATTGAGATGAAGTAATTTTTATTTTATTTTCTAACTTCTTAGCTAAATGTTTTGCATCTTAGAGATCTTTTTTCTACTTTTGGCCTGGAATATATATCCCCACAAAAAAATTGATGTTGTTACATATAGAAACATAACAGGACCTCTTACATTTTTTTACTCTAATTGTTTCCATTTGTTTAATTTAGATCACATAAAATCACCACCAACTGAAGTATGATTCTTTTCTATACAGTCAACTTGACAATCATGTATATTTTTCCACATAATTTTTCACACATTTGTGTGAATTTCTGGAAGGTAATGAATATGCCTTATACTGTTGTATTTATTTGTATCTAATATTGTACCTTGCAGGTAAGAAGTACAAGATAGACATTTGCAAAATGAATCTAGTGAAAATCAATATGGAAAAACAACATTGCACACAATACTATTCTTATCAACTAATATAAACCCAAAACTATTAATAACACATCCAGATAGATAATAATGATAGACCACAGACTACTGGTGGGCCAGATCATTTCGTCATGTGCGGTGTGGAGGTGCATTCAATCCCAACAGAGCACTGGGACATGGTTCTTCTCTAAGTCAAATGGTCCATGGAAGCTAGATTAAGGATTTTGTGTGCTAAAAATGTACACAGTCACTTCCACCCTCAAAAACTTTCAAATAACGTTATCTGTTCTATACTCTGTGGCATAGACATCTCTATGGGGCTTCAACCCAGGACTTGCTGAAGCTTCTGAATAAAAATTTAGCTCCAGAAGAGTTACTTTGCAAGGCATTCTTTTAGGGCAAAGATGGAAAAACTCTCTACATAGGTAAGATATCAAAGCTAGGTTTTTGGTTTTCAAAATAGAAAGTCAATTTTGCCACCCTCCTGCCTGGTTTTTTGAATTGAATGTCTCTCCTTTCAGTCCACGGTTCAGACTATTTGCATTTCAGCTGTGTATCAGCATCCTAAACTTGAACATTTTTTTACCACCACTCTCCAACCTGATAAACAAGCACATCCATCACAGGTAAGAGGGTAAATTGTCCTACTCTTTCTGAAGAATAAATGAGAAAATAACTAGCAAAAGTCTTAAGAAGTAAGAATTAATAAGCAGGGACAGATGCAAAGATTTATATATAAGTATATTCATTACAGCCTTAAAATGGTAAACAACTGGAAATAATATAATACCCCAAATAAGATATTGGTTAAATGCAATATTTTACACAATGAAACTCTATGCAAACACTATAAATTATGTGGTAGGAAAATGGGAAAATATATAAGATATATTGATAATTTGAAAAAAAATGAGGTTAAAATAATGTATGCAGTATGATTCTACAATAGTTATGTTAAAGTCCCTGTGTATAAAAAAAGGAATATAAGGACATTGTTAATAATTTTCTTTTGGTAAGGTTTTAGGATTTTGGGTGACTTTTATTGCAATTTGAGTGCTTGTTTGTATTTTCCTAACTATCTACAATGGACATAAAATATTTTATAATTACAAAAGGATGTTTTTAAAAAATCTGGCCTAGAAAAATCAGTATTTAGAAGGAACATCTAAGGGACATGACTAGAGTGATTCCTGGAGTTTCCAACCTCTATTCTGTATCAAATCAAATGACAAGGCTACCACATATCCCTGTATATAACATTTTCACTTTTTATCGCCTTGCGTGCAGTATCACTTTCACTTTCTATAGGAAAGTTTCACAGAACTGTGATTTAATTTTATGCTATAGGCCTTATAAAGGTTGATGTAATATCAAATGAGGGTTGCTTTAAACTCTTCTGTAAAACTTCTCCTGAAAATGGTATCTGCTGGGTGGTTTGCTTCCCTCCCCCAATACATGCTGCCAGCTCCTGATGTGCTGGAATGTTGTCTATTATTAGCAAATAAGAGCTAAATGCTTCCTTTTAACTTTAACCATGTTCAATTACAGCGCCCCTTTTAGTCTTGGTTTGCTGACATAACTATATTCCCATCCTCTTAATTTTTTGTCTCTCATTCTCTTACTGATTTTCTATTTTAATGATTCCTAATAGGAAACAGATGGTACACTCAAAATTAGGATGAATCTAGAAGAATATAATAAGGGGAGAGTTGACAAAGGAGGGTTGAAATGCAGGGCAATATCAAGAGGTCATTGAGTAGGCTGGATGCTTTACTGTCCATAGATCAGAGTCAGGGAGGCGGTGCAGGGAGGGCCGCCTGGCCAGGGCGGAGACCTTTGCGGGAGGACACAGCTAGTTAGCACATCTCTGCAGGACAAAGAGCTGGAGAACAGCTCTCCCAACCTCACTCCCCTCCCCCGTCCTCATCTCTAGCATTCCACTTTGACGGAACACAACCAGAAGAAAGAGGGCAAGGGAGTCATACGGGTCAACTCCCTGGGTCCCAGAGCAGCCTGGGGGGTAGACATGACCCAAGGGGAGCAAGCTTATCCTGCACAACAGTAGTGACACCTTTTATGATAAATTGTTTGGAGGTAGGTGACATCTATATACATAAATAAATAACATGAATCTCTTTTAGGTGCTTTGCAAATTGGTCACTTATGTGAGCATTTTTCCATAACAGAGCTGCCTACTCCAATTGGTAATAGCTATTTTCAGCTGTGAGGTAGTCTTCTGTCTGTAGAACATGAGCAGCCAAGAAACGGGGTAAACACATTAGTTATCTCCCTCTTAATTGAAATGCCAGGTGGATTAAAATATAACTCGGATGTCTTCTTTAGAAGTAAGGTCTATTTTCAGCACGAGCATTGAAATATTACATAATGATCATGTCATATGTTGATATTGCTAAAATGAATTTGTCTGTAATCTTGTTTAATTCCTCTCTTTTCACTATTCATTAAGAAGGGAGTATATATAGTGAGGATGTTGTATTTCACAGCCTGAGGTGTCAGGGAGAGTGAACAGTGAAAAGTAATCAAACCTCAGAGTCATTCAATCATGATTTCTTAGAGCTGAGGTGATTTTAGCCATCATTCAATCCAAACACTTCATTTACAATTGAGGAGGCAAAGTCTCCCAGAGCCTACATAACCTCCCCCAGGACACCCACGCTGTCAGGGCCCCCTAGTTTGGCACATTTTCCTCTATACCTCAACATCCAACTATAGCTGTATACTGCTTGTTCATTAAATTCATTCATTCAACCAATATTTATTAAGGGCCTTGTGCCAGGCCCTGGAGAGAAAACAATAAGGAAAGCAGACACATCTCCTTTTTTATGGGGCATACATTCTAGACGAGGAAGAAAATGCAGTCAATAGATAGATACACATCAGGGGGATGATAAATGCTAAGAAAAAAATAGAGTAGTGTACATGGACAGAATGACAGGGAAGGAGGATGTTATTTTCAGTGTGGTAATCAAGGTTGCATATTCTCTCTGATGACATTTGATTGGGATCCTGAATGAGGTAAGAGAGTGAGTGGTGCAGACAGCTGGGAGAGAAGAATTCGAGAGAGAAGGAACAGCCAGTGCAAAAGGCGAAGGGGACATGTGCTGGGTGTTCCGGGGGAGGAAAGGCTGTATGGCTGGAGCAGGATGAGTGAGGGGGAAAGTGGTAGGATCCAAGATCCAAGAGTTATTGAGAGTAGTGCAGGGAGTGACATAATCTGATGTGACTTTTTACAAACCGACTCTGACAGCTGTGTAGAAAATAGACGGGAGGGAGAGAGTGGGAATGGAAAAGGAGGAGGCAGAGAAATTAATTAGGAGATTAAGAGGTTGTTATAATCGTTCTGATTTGAAAGGTAGAGCCTTCTATTCATGACAATAGGTATGCGTATGGCATTTGCAGGGGAAAAGTAAGAATCAACGATAATACCAAGGGTTTTGGCCTGAGCACTAAGAGAACAGGTTTCCATTTGCTGAGAAAAGGAATATGGGGGAAGCAGTAGGTTTGGAGGGGGCAGAAGAATACATTTGGGGCATATTAGATTTGAGGCAGTGGGATCTGTAAGTTTGGAGTTCAAGAGAAAAGTCTAGATCAGATATGTTAATTGGTATTAGGCAGCATATAAATGGCGTATGAATTACACTGGGATGATTAAAATCACCTGAAAAGTATACGACTGAGCCCCCAGGGCACTCCAAGACTTAGAATGATGAGGGGAATCCATCCAAGTTTTTTGAGAAGGAGAAACCAGTGAGACAAAAGAACAAAAAGAATGGCTTCCTAGGTTCATCTATGTGTTGCAAATGGTAAGATTTCATTCTTTTTAATAGCAGAGTAATACTCCATTATATAAATGTACACAATTTCTTTATCCAATCATCTATTGATGGGCA
>NW_017731380.1:3836782-3838953 GCF_001890085.2 Hipposideros armiger | reverse complement strand
GAGGTCAATGATGACCTTGGCAAGCACAGCTTTGCTAAGCAGAGGGACAAAATAGGTCAAGAGAGAATGGCCAGAAAGAAGTTAGAGACAGTGCATATATGCTCTAGAATGGTGTGATTTCCCTAAGGGAGGGGGTGGGGGGTCAAGGGAGACTATTTTTTTTAAATAGAAGACATAATGGTTTATTTGTAGGTTAATAGGAAAAATCTGGAGGGAAAGAGGGAAATGGTGGTGGGCGAGAGATTGAGATGAACTTGAATGGGAGAGAAGGAATAGGAAGCTGTGCATAAACGAAGTGGCTGGCTTTAGACGGGAGCACAGACACTGCATGCATTGTAAAAGGAAGGAAGGTGGGTAATGGGTATTCTGATAGGTTGGCAGATGTGATATTGGAAGCTGTGGAAATTCTCCTTTTGTGAAGTAAGATGTGGGTAGGTTAAAAAATATCACATCAAAATAATTAATATTTTCTTCAGTCTATTTAACAAAAAGAACAGCAACAAGGAGGTTTTTTTAATCCATTTATAACACACGTCATACTTAACACTTCAACTGTGATCAAACTATAATGGGCTGGTTTCTTGTAAAGTGTTTAGTTATAGTGGTTCATTAACCCAAGGAAAGAGATGCTGAGAGAATATTAAGAAGATTAAGGAAACAGACACAGTGAAAGTGTATGTACTTGTAGAACAGCAAAGTAATACTCCTAGCAAGCATACTACTAAAGAGGGTTAAAATGATCGATTACTTATCTATTCAACAGTTCTGAGGAAAGTAGGGCAGGACCAAAACCATGAAAATGACCCTAAAGCAACTAGTTTGAAATCGAGATTTCTCAAAATTGATTAATCATAAATTAACAGCAATCACAATGGTGGGCAGCTTAGCACAGTGTTTAAAATCATGAACTACGGAGTTAGCCCTCCTGGGTTCAAATCCTAACTATACCACTTAATGGCTGTATGACTTTGGGGAAATTATGTGCACTCTATGCATCTCAGTTTCTTCATTTATAACATGAATATCACATTAGTACGAACCCCTTAGGGTAGTTAAGATGAAATGAACAGAGAAGAGTGACTTGCACTTAGCAGGCACTGTATAGGTGTCTGTTAAATTAAATCAGCATGAACAATCAAGACCTGGCCAGAAAATAGAGCCCAAAATTGACACATGGAGTTAATTTTTAAGGCTTTTCTTCTAAAACTGCCTATTGGGAAACATTTTACAGGAAAACAAATATATCTGGCTCTTGATCATCCAGGCTTTTTTTTTCCCCCTCCATCTGACTTTTCTAAAAAAAAAAAAACCGTGTCCTGATAAAGAGTAGGAAGATTCCATCATCAGCTTTTCTACTTTTTAAAAAGAATTTCCAAACCAAATTTCACTTTTAAAAGACAGTTGAAACCAGAAAAGTGAGCTCCTTGGAGTACTATCTGCCTCTCTGGCAGCTACTGACTCGTATACTGAGGGTTGACTCTAAGTTCAGTCTCGTATCAGAAGGTTTGAATCAGTTCATTAAGATGCTTGTATTAATGTTCATTTCCAATTTTTAATGACAAAACAAGGAACACTATGGATATTTTAAAGTTATATGATTTTTGGATTATTTACTCTCCCATACTACACTAATTTCTTTAGACATACAATATTATTCAGAGGACTGATAGTAAGTATTCAGAAAATAAAGTCTGAACACAGAGTTTATTTTGGAATCATTTCTACATAAATTATACATCAGCTATTTTCTGCTTTGGACCATTATAATATCCTGATAGTTAATTTACACATTAGGTTTTATAGCTTTCATGTGTGGGGTATTTATCAATTTCTAAGTGAAAGGACCAATAATTAAAAGGCTGTGGGTGGTGAACACATAATATGATATATAGATGATGTATTACAGAATTGTACACCTGAAACCTATACAATTTTACTAACCATTGTCACCCCTATAAATTTTAATTAAAAGAAAAGAAGAAAAAAAATCCTCTCAAACTTTGACTGCAAGATCACATTATCACATTTCTAGGAGTTAGTAATTGAGAGAAGCACAAGACTAAGGGTGAGAATTAATTCAACAGGTTGGTGCTCAGCCAGATGGGGCTACTTCAGCCCTAGTGGCAGGCAGTTCCTCTGCAAAGAGGACGTTTGCAATGAGCAATTTGGGG
>NW_017731380.1:3828903-3836417 GCF_001890085.2 Hipposideros armiger | reverse complement strand
TTAAGCAAGGTTGAGAAGGAGCAGCATGAGGGAAAAAGATCTGGAAGAAACAGACCAGGACCTGGACTAGAAAGTGACACTTCTGAGGGGCCTTTCTGCCAGGGATGTTTTCCAGGCAGTGCTGATTTAAAGGTCCTTTTCCCCACTACCTAAATCCCCAAGATCTATATCACCCTCTCTCTGCAGCAGCAGGACATTCACTGGAAATGAAAGGCAATTAGTCACCAGCATTTGAAGGAAATTGCAGAGGACAGTTTCATATCCTGCAGCTTCTGTGGAGCACAAACGCACACAATTGCAATTAGAGGCACAAACAAAAAGAAAAAAGTTAATAAAAAGAGAGCTAATGAACCCTATTGGAGTCAGGGCAAAACGTTGACACTGCAAGGTCTAAACTTTGATCAAATGTAGCAAAACTAATAACCTTTACTGGCACAAGAGCATTCACACTAGGAAGCAATTAGGGCAGCATGGGCCAATGTGAGGACAGATGCCCAAAGCATGTTTGATGATGTCAGACCAGGAAGTAAGAGGAGTTCTCAGCATGAATGAGGGCAAAGACGCTATCCTAACCACTCCACACTAAGGCCTTCATCAACCCCCACTGAGGGGGGCAGGAAAGCCACTCTGTAGGTATGTGTGTATATATACATATACACCCATGTACACATTTGAATACACTGTGTATATGTACATATATATTTAATTTACTGTATGTAGTTATGCTTAATTTTGCTAATTGCAAGCTCCACGTGTTCACTCCATTTTGAATTTTTAGTTTTTCTCTATTGACCCTTTTGTTTAATTTTACAGCTTGAAGCTGAAAGAAATCCTTCTGTGTTATTAGTGAGTGCTTCTACTGACCTTACCAAGAATTGCTTGTTATCTTTGTGGCAGAGCAGGTAAACATATCCCTTTAAAAAGATACCAGAAAAGGGGACAATTTCTGTTTAAGTGGGGTGACTTATTACAATTGCCTGAAGGACTGGGTGTAATATGTGTCCCATTCGAGGCACTGGTGCATACTTATTGAATAAGTGAATAAATGAAAGAATGAGCATCCTGTTTGGATTTTTTGTGACCCCTTCAGGATTATACACAGTCACACTGTCACTACGTCTTACCAGGAGCTGACACAACTATGCCATGTGTAAGGTGGTGGAGGGTGAAGAGAAGCTCTTCCTGAGCCCAGATGGGTGGGTTTCATTCAGTGCTCGGAGTATGAGGAATGCCAGGTGCTTGAGTAGTTTTATCAGCCTACTTCCTTACATTAGAATTTTTGGGGTTTTTGGTGGGAAGGTCCATGAGTCTGCTTTTGTTTTATACTTTCTCAGTCCCTTTCGGTCTAAGCTGCCAGTGTTTGTGATACATTTTTGTTTTATCTGCAATAGGTATTCCTGACAAAGTTTTCTCAAGAATCAAGGGAGCCATTGTGGATTTTATGGGGATTCACTCCATTAGACAAATGCCACACCCACAGGTCTTTTTGAAATAATCCCTTCTCTCTTTTGGCTTTCTGTTGATGTGGCTGAGAAAAAAATATTACCTTTAAACTTCCCAAAGGCTCTCTAGTTTGAGAAGATCTATGAGAAACACCCTTAATATCTTGGAAGGGTCTGAGTAGTCTGATTTTTTGATTTTTTGAGGTTGTTACAAAGGGTTTTGTATTAGGGCACCCAGCCTTTCCTCTAAGCCATGCTGTTGGCAATAATCTCTTATCTCCAGAGTAAGTTTGTGGGGTAAAACAAGAATACATTTGGGCATATCAGATTTGAGGCAGGAGTAGGATGTGTGAATTTGCAGTTTAAGAGAGAAGTCCAGATCAGAGATATTAAATGGTGTTAGTCAGCATATTTAGGGCATATAAATTATACTGGATGGATTGAGATCACCTAGAAAGTTGACACATTTTAGAAATCTTTTTAGTTCATCACATATGAAGTTCATTACTTAGAAGTATTTTCCCTAGGCTTTCTGCCACTACATAACATTGATTCCCCACCCCCACTTACTCCAGTTTCCAATAGCATACTCATTGCTTCCTTCTGAGCCCTCACCAGCCACATCTCTAACATTTGTATTTCTACAAACAGCCTATTCATGGCATTCTAGCCTTTTATCAATTGTGCCCCTCAAAATTCTTCCAGCTTTTCCCACTTTCCAATTCCAAAGCCACTTCCACATTTTTAGATATATGTTTCGGCAGCATTTCATTTACAGATACCAAAACCTGTATAGTTTTTAAAATTGTTGTGTAACACATTACCAAAAACTTAGCAGCTTAACACAACGCTTCTTTATTAGCTCAGAATCCTGTAAGTCAGAAGTCCAGCATGGTGTGGCTGGGCTCTCTGCTCATGATGTCACAAGGGTAAATCAAGGTGTTGACAAAACCGAATTCTCATCTGGAAGCTTTAGAGAAAAACCTGCTTCCAAGCTTATTCTTGTTTTGGACAAAATTCAGTTCCTTATAGTTACAGGACTATCAGTTATAGGTTCCCATTTCCTTTCTGGCTGTCAGCTAGGGTCACTCTTAGCTTCTAGGGGCCACCCACATTTCTTGGCATGTGACCTCTCAATCTTCAAGTCAAGAATGGTAGGTCATGGCCTTTTTGGGTTTTAAATCTCTGATTATCTTTCCTATGAACAGCGAGAGAAAACTCCCTGCTTTTAAAGGGCTTATGATTAGGTCATGCATCCAGGCAATCTCCCTTTCTCAAGGTTGTCTGGGCCACATATTACAACCGAATCCATGGTATTTACTGTTCTGGCGATTATACAGCATGCACATCTCACCGGGGGCACAAAATCTTGAGGCCCATCTTAGAAGCCTGCCTATCCACAGGTGTTTTTCATTGGCCCTTTGAAATCCAAATAATCCTGAGGAAGCAGAGTTTAAAGTCTGGGAATTTGTCTTATATCATTCTTCTGTGTTGACCTTTTCCCCCACACTTATTCCTTTAGATCAGTATATTACTAGATTTAAAAACACAGGAAAAGAGATTTTATGATTTCATGATGAATTGCTCTCATGAGAACCCACCAATTCCCACACTGAGAGAATGGCTTTGATCTGAATTGGGAAGGTACTGTGGATTCCCTCCTAAGCACAGAGCTTCTTGAGTCCTCTGAGAAGCAGCACCATTCCAGCCCTGTAGGCTGCCGTCTGTTTATGATAGCCTACCCTCTCTTGTTTTAGACTGTTTCCCCTCTCCCCTGGGTATCTGCAGGATGAATATAATTCTGAGGATTTGCCAGGTTGCCTGAGGAAAATAGGGAACCCCAAGTGCTAAAGTTCCACTGAAGCGTTGGTCTATTGGTATTTACCGGTGCCATGTCACTTGAGGCTAAGAGATCACAAAATAATAGATTCCTCTCCAGAAATGTCTCCGAGGTAAGGCTGAAGGTCACATGGCCAGTGGAGTTATCCTGACTTACCTGATAATGCTCCCCACCCCTCAGTCATACCATGTGGGTGATGTCAGTGCTCAGTTAGGAGCTGGCTAAACCTGGGAGAGAATTATGACATGTGAGACCAAGGAAGGGGTATGTTTCCTTTTTATGTGAGCCTTGCTCGAAATCTCCATTTTGGAAGCAAGGCTGAAGCCTCCCTCGCCCTGGAGCCCACAGAACTACAGGAATCAGGCACCAGCAAAAGCTCCTAAGACGCTGATATGCGGAGCAGTTTTGATGTCATTCAAGCCACCCAAAGAGCTTCATCTAGCGAAAGGGTGGTGCTGGGACCAATATTACACATCAAGCATTTTAAGGTTCTTCTAGCACAGTGATTATGTTTCTTGCAATAGCTCCTGGAGCTAGTTTATGGAAAGGCATCCTCTTTTGACTTTATCTTGATAATAATTTCAAAAATGGAGAGATGCTTCTGAAATATTACCATTATCACCCCTAACAGCTTATGAATCAAAACTTTCCTTGAGTATTGAGATAAAAGCATCCAAGCTGTGACTATTATGTTCAACTAGAGTTTTAAAGCCCAGAAGAAAAAGTGCTCTAATAACGTAAAGGTGTATTTGAAAGGATCCGGGCACCTATCTGGGTAAACTTTGGCACTGGATACAAATAAAAATGTTATTCCAGCAAAAAGACAATATTATTCCCCTAAAAGATAAATGACTGGGAAGAAGAACTCATCTATTTCTATTGCTGCTCTTCTATGTGAAGAGCAAACCAGGTAGGTGAAGGAGCAGATGCGGGGAGCATGGCACCGGTCTCCAGTAACGGGAGTTGCCCACAGGGCTTTTTCTGCCACGCTGCTGTTAAACACCAAGGAACTACAATGTGTATCCAATACAGAAAGCAGCTACACAAAGAGAATCTAGAGTTGTGGTTAGTATATATAAAGACAGCCAGAATTTTGGTCAGTACGTCTGAGTTAACATAGAAACCTCCTTCCCCACTTTAAATGCATAGATATTTTGAACAAACTATCACACACACACACACACACACACACACACACACACACACACAATGCTCTAAGGTTGGAAAGAAAGCTGAAAGTCAAAGTCACAGCAGTGAGAGGGAGCCAAAGCCCAGGGGCTCTTGGGGAAACCTGGACCTGAGCTGGGTCTGAGAAGCTGGTGGCTGGGCCTTTCATGTTAACTGTGGGACCTATGCACATGGGAACTGGAGCCAAGCTACTGACAAAGAGCAAGAAGTCATGTTGGACTTGTCCCTACACAACATGGGAACTAGATCCACCATGAACACTCCCCAGGGAAGTGACAAAGGCTAACTTTCTGCTTGGGCCCAGAGGAGGAAAGGGGTCAACTACAGAACCCGGGCCAGTGCTGTGTATCAGTGCTAAGTCAGCACCCACCCGAGCTGTCAGCATTTGTCCCATGTCTCAAAGTTAAGATACACACTTGTCCCAGGCCGGCAGAATGCACAGGGCCCTTAGCAGAAGTGAACATAAAACCTATCTGTAAAGATGCCCTCACTACCAGGTCACAGTTCCTAAAGGAAAGCGCGATTCACAAAGGAAAGTTTAAGGACTTTGATTACTTGATCATTTTAAACTTCCATGAAACTACAGACACTACAGACAAAATTTAAAGGCAAATGACCCATGGAAGAAAACATCTGCCACCCATATAATGGATAAAAAGAAATAGTACCCAGAATTTATAAAGAACTTCTACAGATGAATGAAGAAAACATGGACAAATGGACCAAAAAAAAGCAATTCATGAAGATAACTGCCCAATAAACATGAGGAGGTTTTCAATCTCACACGTGATCAGGGGAATCCAGTTTAAAACAATGAGATACTGTTCACATTTATCAGATTGGCAAAAATAAAAAAGAAACGTTGTAATTTCTTATAAAAAAATCTTATGAAGTTGAAAGCTTACAAACCCTCCAACATAGTAATTCCCCTCCTGGGTGTACCCTAGAGAAGCTCTGCACATATGCCCCAGTAGACACATAAAAGGTGGCTGATACAGCACAGTTGTAAGAACAAAACTTTAGAAAGTTAAATGTCAACCCACTAAGAGAAGGGTTAAGTGGTGGCCTGGTTCTATAATGGAACACTACGTAGCATTTAAAAGGAGTGAACTAGGTCTCTGTGTATTAACATGGGTATATCTCAAAAATGTAACGTCAAATTAAGTTCATGCTACAGAATGATACAGTATGACAGTATTCATGCAAAACATTAAAAGTTACCAACCGCATATTAAAATATTAAAAGCAATAGATGGCCTGGAAAGATAAAAGTAAAGTTCATGATCAAGGTTGCCTTTGGAGAGGGAAGAAGGGAAATGGTACTGAGTAGGTCCTCAAAAGAAGATTTCAGCTTTATCGGTAGAATAAAAATCTGAAACAGGATGAAAAATATTAACAGTTAAAATGCTAAGTGATGAGTACTAATGAGTTTATTATATCATTCTCTGTACTTTTAAAAAATAATTTCTAAGTGTAAGATATATTTTTAAACATAAAATAAAACATATGCCTTGGTCGTATACAACTGCAAGAGGTTAACTATGAATTTGGCTTAGAGTTTAATTATTCCTTGGATTCCTGTTTGTGTTGCTGTTGTTTTGCTGTCAGACTAAATATCAAGAGCACATCTACAAGCTCACAATTATTTCTCTCCCATCTTTCAAAACATGGGCCTTTCTTTCATGGACAACTTTTGACAGTCATTTTGCTGCTCTGCAGTCAACCAAAATGCCATCCCTGTAAGCCTGGTGTTTGCCCCATCCCTACTTGGTGCAAGGCTTAACAACAGTCACAAACCCTGTCTTTCCTTCACCTACAGCATCTCTTCTAATCACAGGTACCTGTGCTTGTGCAGGTCAAAGCAGGTTCTTCTTCACATCCACAAGTCTTTCAAGCTCCTGTGAACTGGAGCAAGACAGCACTAGATCATTATGAAACTTTCTAAGACCTGCCTATGAGAATTCCGTGTCAAACACCAATATCAAACAAAGCTCAGTCAGGCAATTAAACATTCATTCACACATTCGCTGCAACAGCAGATTTTATACTTTTTTTTTCTTCTCTTCTCTTTGTAACAATTCCTTCTTCTTCCACAGTTTCTCTTTCTCCTCTTCCTTTTCTCTTCTTCTGGCAGAAATTTCCATTTCCAATCTTGCTACTTCTTCCTGGTGGGCTCGCCATTGAAGAACCTGAAATAAATAGAAATTCATTCCAATAACCATACACACTCAAGTGATTTTACAGATCTCAATGAGACTAGGTTCTGTATCAAGCAGATGTCAAAGTTTCTCCAAATATGCATTAGAACTCTGTGTGCTTATCAGTGTGTGAATATGTGTGTGACATGTGAGCAAGAAGTGTGTGTGCTTTAGTGTTAACAGGAGAAAGCAACTTTAAAATCACCTCATTCAGAGATTCTTTACTTGGATTCATGGAGTGAAATCCTAACGACTCTGTGAATTGACTTCAATAGTCTGTGAATTCTCATAAATAGCATGTAAAAATTTCTGTGTTTTTGCACAGGTGTGTTTTTCTGAAACAACAATTTGTTCCTGTTCAACAGTGTTTAAAAATTTTCAAATGGTTCTGATTCTAAAAAGCTGATATATTTCATCTTCCTTATTTTATAAGTGAGGAAAATGGGCCCAAATGAAGATGAAAAAAAATTTTTCAAGACATTTAAAGGAACTTTCCAGGTATTGATAGATGTTATTGGTAGATGTATCATTGGTACAGCACTTCTAGAGAACATTGGGCAATATGTAAATATGTATCACAATATAAAATAAGCATAGCCTTTGATCCATGACCCCATGTTCAGAAAATTATTTAAGAAGACAATCAACTGGACAGATGCACAAAAATGCATCTGCAGGGATGTTCACTGCAGTGTTGCTTCAACAGAAAAATTTGAAAGTCCAAATGTCTGGCAATAGGAGATGGCTTAAATTAATTATGGTGCCTACATACAATGAATGCCATTGTATGAATGTCAATGAATATATAGCTATATTCATTGACATAGAAAATGTCCACAACGTATT
>NW_017731380.1:3826913-3827558 GCF_001890085.2 Hipposideros armiger | reverse complement strand
TAGGTTTGATATTTGTATGGCTATGCTTTTTTAAAGAGTCTTTTCTAATTTTAGAGCTATATACTGCAATACTAACAGATAAAGTGATATGATGCCGGAGATTTGCTCATCATTACCCACTCGGCATGGGAGAATAGGCAAGGTTATAGATGAAACACATTTTACACTTGAATTGATAATTGTTGAAGTTGAGTGATGACAGACTTTTGTATTTGTTTAAATTTTTCCACACTAAGAAGTTTGTAAAAAATAAATAAATCATAAAATATAATGTATGTCCAAAGAGATTTGTATAATAAAATACTGTAGTCTCAAGGTTTTCAGAGAGTAGGAAGGAAGATTTGCGATGCACTGAACTAATGAAAAGAAAAATACCACACATCCAGCCTTTTTGAATACTGAGATTACTTCTACGATAGAAAGAAGTTTGGGCTTTAGAACTACTCTTCTCACCTTTGGATTTAAGGCTAGCTTATGGGAATGATCACTGAATTACATTTGTATAAGTGATATCATATAATTTAAAAAAGCAAAAGCATAAGTAAATATCTATAACTGGAGAAGATTCCTGTTTCCTAAGGCAAGGACAACACGAACACAGCCAGACCAATAAAACTGGGAAACCCAGTTTATCCACCAATTTAC
>NW_017731380.1:3825282-3826768 GCF_001890085.2 Hipposideros armiger | reverse complement strand
GGGGGAGGCAGTGGAGGGGGGAAGCAAAACTCTTGGGCAAGTCAGCATCAGCCTTTAGAAACAGCATTGCTTCCACTTAACTTTGGAGTCATGAGAATGGTCAGGGGCCCTTAGAGATTCACCTGAAATCAATAACTCACAATATCATCTGTAATTATAACCATACCTCCAAAAAACATGAAGAGTAAAGGAGATACGGTTGTTAAGTAGCTAGAGTTGTGAGATCTTCACAAGAAACAGCTCTGCAGCTATCAGTGTCCAGGCAGCAAGGTGAATGTGGTTTTTCAGAATGCACAATGAACACAGTGAAGAATCTGGTGAGAAAGGGTGCTATTGAAAAATTCGTATCCAACAGATCCCCACAGAGGCAGCATAGGGATTTGGACGGCTCCCATGTGGAGAGAATGACAACCGATTATGGTATTTTTGAGATGCCCAAGAATAAGAAAGCTGGCAGGTGGGCGAAGGAATCAATGTTAGCACAATAGGCTAAAGTACAGAAGACTTTAGAGCGAACAGTGAGCAAAGGGAAGAATAGCCCAGCATAACATTTGAGTGGTTTTATTTTACAGTGTTTGCTAATTATATAGCTTTAAACAGAGCATGTGAACATAACTGTGTAACAATAATAGCCATGAAAGAACATTACCACAATAGCAGTCAGCAGTGCGTTATAAAGAAAGCATTATTTAGATTATTAACTACATGACATTTTTCCGAGTCTTTAGTTAACATTTTATTTAATATGCCTGCCAGAGATAGTCTTTGAATGAAATCTTAACCTAACAGAGAGCAAAGTTTAAAATATGTTCATCTATTGCAAAAAACAAAATAAGGGTTTAAAATGAAAATGGTGAATAGCATTACATATATTTCTTGCTCTTAATGTAAAAGGAAAATGGTTCAAGTGAAATTAAAAACACACAAATTCTCAGTGAATAAAGTACCAGAAAAACATAAAGGTGAAGCCCATGAAATCCTCAAAGGTAGTAATGAAAATTAACATCAAGGTAACAACATTAACACGATTTTATATTAAAGTTGAGAGCTTTGAAAAAAATTCTATTATAAGTGGCAATGTGATATAAAGGAAATGAGTACATTTCCATGGGGATATCCTCCAAGACCCCCAGTGGATGTCTGAAACTACGGATAGTACCGAACCCTGTACTATATCCTATAATTTTTTCCTATACATACCTACCTATGATAAAGTTTAATGTATAAATTAGGCACAGGAAGAGATTAACAATGACAACTAATAATAGAAGAGAACAATTATAACACCATACTGTAATAAAGGTTATGTGGATGTAGTCACTCTCTCTCAAAATACCTTATTGTAAGATGTATACAGCATGCATACGTTGCACAAAGGAGTGATTCAAGTCCTAGGTGGAATGCAGCAGGACAGAACAAGATTTTATCACAGTACTAAGAATGACACACAATTTATAAAATGTTTAATTCTGGAGTTTTTCATTTA
>NW_017731380.1:3806080-3825002 GCF_001890085.2 Hipposideros armiger | reverse complement strand
GTACCTGGCGTATAAGACGACCCCCCACTTGGAGGCATATTTTTCAGGGCCAAAAAATCGTCTTATACGCCGGCAAATACGGTAATATTTTCAGACCACCATTGACCAGGGGTAACTGAAACTGCAGAAAGCAAGGCTGAGAATAAGGCGGGGGGGGAATGTGTCTACTGCATTAAACTGTTGGCCAGAACACCTGCTTTTTTGTCTTATTTCTGCCACTAACCAACAACATTGTTACTCTGAGCAAATGGCTAACCCACTTTCTCAAGTATTAAAGGGATGGGCTGGATCAGGTCACTTCTACAGTTTCTTTTAAAATAATTTTTTATGTAAGTATAGCTGGTATACAATAATATGTATAATACAATACAATATGTTAGTTTCAGGTGTACAATACAGTGATTTGACATTTATATACCCTAAAATTTGTGATCCTCACACTAAGCCTAGTAATCATCTGTCACTGTGTAAACTTATAACCGTGTTATTGACCATATTCCCCTTCATTTTTTCCTATAGTTTAAGGTCTATTATTCTGATCCTACTTTATATTTTTCTTCTGTAGAGAGATCACACACCATACAGAACATGCTGTGCAGTTTTCTTCTGCAAGCAAAATGAACCACAATGAAGAACATCAGTACTTTATAGGCCTGTTAAATAATAATAGGCAGTTAAATATTAATATTGAGTTCTATCAGTCATGTTTATGGAAACATTGTGTCACGTGTCTTGTTTCATATAGAAAAAGTACCATCTGACCAGTGCCTTATAACCTACAATAATAAAATATTTAAAAATGCCATTTATAAGGGCTTATTTTGTGCCAGGCCTATGTTTTATGAAGGCATTAAACACACAGTGTGATGTAATTCCTGAAACAAGTCATCTTCTTCACACTTCTGCTGGCCAACTGGTGCTTAGATAGCATCTGCTCCAGGAAGCCTTTTCTAACTCGCCATTTCCAGGTCAGGTGCCTCTTCGCTAATTCCTGGGCCCCTTGTCCGTCTCTTCTATTACAGCATGCATCAAACCATTTGGATTTGCCTGTACCTTCCACTTGGCTACAAACTTCTCAAGGGCAGGGACCAAATCCGTCTTATTCATAGTCCCTCTCCAGAGCCTAACATCGCACCTGGCACTTAGTAAGCGTTCAAGAAATACTTGTTGGTGGATGCACGGATATGGCTCTGGGGCTAAGGCTTGGCAGTTAGAGTGACAACGTTTCCCCTTCTCCCCGCCGGACTGGTGTTTAGAGAGAAACGGTAGGTACCCCCACCAGTCATGCTGCCATTTGCTGACTCCGCCACCATAGGACTCTCAGTCCTTGCTTTCCCCGTCTTAGCTGTTTCCGTCCTTCCTTCCTAAGCTCTACCTCTGCTTGTCTGATGGGGAAAATATCCAGAAAACCTTGTTGGGATTTTCAACTAGTTCATATCTCTAGCTATGTTAGAGGACATGTGCAAAAAGGTGGCAAGCACATCCCTTTCTCTGTCTTCTCCCTAACTGTTCCCATAAGCTTCTAAATTCAGCTCAGCTGAGCAAACTTCAAATTTGCAGTTTATTAAATCTTTAACAGTCTGATAGCGCCGTTACATTCTTTCCAAATGTCCCACCATTTTTCAATATTACCTAACTAAGCTTTCTCTATCTTACGTGCTGCATTTGTGTTTGAACTTCACTTCTGAAATGCAGTACCTGTGGTTTCACACAGGTTATTAAAACATTCTATTTTCCCCTTGGCATTTTTGCTTAGTAGAAAGATTTGGTTTTTCCTCTTGGTTTCACAAATGTCCTTTGGTTTCTTGGGTGGTTTCATAAGTGCAATTTTTTTATCACCTCTCTTTGATAACTGCTTTCCATTTTCAGTCACTTTTTTATTAGTCTTTCTCAGAATCTTAAAGATTAGTCACTATTGTCTTGACTGGTTCATGTCCTTTTCTTTTCAAATAAAATCTTGCAAAGTTTCATTTACTTGGGTTCTAAAGAGTCTTCACCTTAGTGTAAAGGGTAAAGCTTATAGAGGAAGAAACAAACTAAATATCAATTAGCAGAAAACTATCAATAAATATTTTTTCTTCAGGGACAAAATTTACAAACCTATTAATTTTATTTATGGAGCTGAAAAAACCAAATTGCATAATAGACTCAGAAAAATGGGGCTAATAGGAAATTACTAGCCTGCTGGCTATGAGATCTAGGAAAATCACTTCCCATTTCCGGGCCTCAAATCCTTTTCAAAAAATGAAGAGGACTAGATCAATTTTTCAAACAGAGTCACAACTCATTAGTGGATAATGAAATCAATATTGTGGATGGTAACTATCATTTTTTTTTATGGAAGAGAATAGAACAGAAAATATCAGAGTGTATCTCATCATTATACTAATGCTGTTTCCAAAATTTTTTTTCAAGAAATTATGTGTGTTTGCTTGTGTGTGTATGTGTGTGTGTGGTGTGTGTGTGTGTGTGTGTGTGTGTTCATGATCAAACAAAATACATATCTCACTGTAGGTCATAGTCAAAGAAGCTTTAAAAACACAGCAGGAAGTTCTCTATAATCCCTTTCAATGATAAGATTCTATGGCCCGGTGATGTAAAGACCAAAGCTATTGTGTTTCCATCATTAAGTCACAGACATTCCTTCTGCAGTCAACCCAGAGCATGGCATAGAAGAGAATCAGGTTTTGAAATCATGAACCAGAGCTTGAGTCCTTCCTTCCTCAGTGACTTACTAATGGTAGTCCCCAAGGTACACTGTTTAACTACCAAAACTTCAGATTAATGTAAAATGGGACAACAATGACACATATCATACAGGGTTGCTGTACAAACACCATCAATTTGCATCAGCCAGAAACTCAGGAACCATCCTAACACTTCCTGTTCCTGACACTCCACATATAACCCATTACCTGTTGACAGTACCTCTGATTATTTCTTGGACCCACATTCACTTCTCTCCATCTTCAGGCCCCCATCCTAATGCTACAAGAATGCATCCATTTTGTTTCATTTCCTGTCCACATCCTGATCACAATGCCTATATTTTCAATGGTTTCCACTCCTCTTGGGGTGAAGTCTAAGTTCCCAACTATGGACCTCCAAGGTTTGGTGCTGCCTATGTCTACAGCCACAACTCAAAATGCGAACCAATCACAGACTCACCAACTGTGCTCCAAGAGCACTGGCCATCTTAGAGATCACTGAGCAGGCCATATTTCCTCCAGCCACATAGATGTTGTATATGCTATTTTCTTTTTTTCTTAAGATTTTTATTAAAATATAGGTAACATACAATTTTATATTAGCTTCAGGTATATACATACTTATTCCACATTTATATACCTAAAGTCTAGAGACAATCTGACAGTGTAGCACATTATCACAATATTATCAACTATATTCCCCATGCTGTACGTTGCATCCTCATGACTTATTTGTTTTATACCTGGAAATTTAAACCTCTTATTCCCCTTCACCTCCTCCCCCACTTTTTAAATTTCTAATTACAGTTGACAATCAGTATTATTTTGTATTAATTTCAGGTGTACAGCATAGTGGTTAGACATTTACATAATTTAAGAAGTGATCCCCTGACTAGTCTAGAACCCCCCTGGTACTATACATAGTTATTACCATATTATTGACTATATTCCCTGTGCTTTACTTTACATCCCCATGACTACTGTGTAACAACCAATTCGTACTTCTTAATCCCTTCACTGTTTTCACTCCCTCCCAACTCCCTCCCATCTGGCAACCATCAAAATATTCTCTGTATCTATGAGTTCATTTCTGTTTTGTTTGTATATTTTGCTCTTTAAATACCACATATAAGTGAAATCACATTGCATCTGTCTCTCTCTGTCTGACATTTCCCACTTAGCACAATACCCTCCAGGTCCATCCATGCTGCCACAGATGGCAAGAACCCATTCCCTTCCATGGCTGGGCAATATTCCATTGTATATATGTACCACCTATTCTTTATCCATTCATCTATTGACAGACACTCAGGCTGTCTCCACATCTTGGCCGTTTTAATCGATACTGCAATGAACATAGAGGGGCACACATCTCCTCGAAGTAGCATTTTTGGTTTCTTTGAAAAAATATCCAGAAGTGGGATTACTGGGTCCTTCTTTGTCTCCTGTTATAGCCTGTGTTTTAAAGTCTGTTTTGCCTGGTGTAAGTATTGCTACCCCAGCTGTTTTCATATTTTTGTTTGTTTGTTTGTTTGTTTGTTTTCATTTTCATGAAATATCTTTTTTCCATCCCTTTACTTTCAGTTTCTGTGTATTTTTGGATCTGAAGTGAGTCTTTTGTAGGCAGCATATGTAACAGTCTTGTTTTCTTATTCATTCAGCCACCCCATCTTTTGATTGGAGCATTTATTTATTCCTTTACATTTAATGTAATTGTTGATAAATATGTAGTTATTACCATTTTATTATTCATATTATCTATTGGGTTGTCAAAAAAGGCATGATGTATTTTTTCTGTTTTTTGTTGCAAAAAGCATCATGACTTTTCCGACAACCCAATATCATCTATCTATCTATCTATCTATCTATCTATCTATCTATCTATCTATCTATCTATCTATCTTTAAGAAGTCCCTCTAAGATGCCCTGTAATACTGGGTTTGGTGGTTATGATTTTCAGCTTTTTCTGAGGGGTCTGAGAAGCTCTTTATCTGTCTTTCAATTCTAAATGATGGCTTTGCTGGGTAGAATAATCTTGATTATAGGTCCTTCCTTTTCACCACTTTAAATATTTCCTGCCAACCCCTACTGGCCTGCAAAGTTTCTGTTGAGAAATCAGTTGACAGTCTTATGGGAGCTCCCTTGGAGGTAATTAACTGTTTTTATCTTGTTGCTTTTAAGAGTCTTTCTTTGACTTTAAACTTTGGCATTTTAATTATGATGTGTCGTGGTGTAGGCCTCATTGGGTTCATCTTGTTTGGGATTCTCTGCACCCTGGGCTTGTATATCTACTTCCTTTGCCAGGTTAGGAAAGTTTTCTGTCATTATTTCTTCAAATAGGTTTTCACTTCCTTGCTCTCTGTCTTCTCCTTCTGGTCTCCCTATGATGTGAATATTTGTATGCTTGTTGTTGTCTGAGAGGCCCCTTAAACTACATTCATTTTGTTTTATTCTTTTTTCTTTTTGCTGTTCTGAATGGGAGTTTTCTGCAACCTTATCTTCTAAATCACTGATTCGATCCTCTGCTTCATCTAATCTACTGTTGATTCCCTCTAATGTATTCTGCATTTCAGTGATTGTATTCTTTATTTCTGACTCATTCTTTTATATGTTTTCTATCTCCATTTTTATGTTTCCTATCTCTTTGTTGAAGTTCTCCCTGAGACCAGTGAGCATCTTTATACCAGTGTTTGGACACAGCATCTGGTAGATTGCTGGTCTCTATTTTGTTTAGTTCTTTTTCTGGAGCTTCGTTCTGTTCTTTTATTTGGGACATGTTTCTTTGTCTCCCCATTTTGTTTGCCTCCCTTTATTTGTTTCTATGTATTAGGTAGGGCTGCTATGCCTCCCAGTATTCGTAGAGTGGTCTTAAGTAGTAGAAAGATCTGTGGGGCACATTGTTGCAATCTCTTTGGATCACCAGAGCCAGATGCTCCAGGTGTGTCCCTAGGGTGGGTTCTGTGCCCTAGGTTGGGTTCTGTTGTAGTTGAGCCTTGGTTGCTGTTTGCATGTCAAGGGGAGGGATTGAGCCTCTGGATTACTGGTTGTGAGGACTCACCGTGACTACAGTGGAGGAGCTGTGGTGCATGGTCTGACCCTATGAAGCAGGGTTTCCTTTAGCAGGGCTGTGGTGCATTCCCAGTCTGCCCTTTGGGTGTGTCCTCCCCAGAGATGGACAGGTGATGCTCCAGGTGTGCCAGCCCTGAGGCCTCCTGGGAGGGGACCTGCTGCAGGCCAAGTTCAACCACAGCCTGTGCCCTGCCCAGAGCCACCTGGCATTATTCACAAAGCAATCTGCAGATGGCTGCTGCCCATGCTACGCTTGGATGTGCCTTGAGAGGCCAAGCCACAAACCAAGGGTTGCTATTGATACTGCCCAGCTTAGGGCTGCTCAGCCAAATGAGAAATGGAACATGCCAAAGCAGATGCTGCTTATTTGGGTTTTGCGAACTTTGAGGTATTTTAGAAAAATCTGACACATGACCCAAGACAAGCCATTTATTTGGAAAAAACCCTGGGAAATAGCTTGGGTGTGCCTGAATGTTGGGTGGTGTGGGGGTCTTAGGAAGTCACCAGAGGGGGGCGAAAAACTGGTGTTAACCAGGTTGATGAAAACTCAGATATGGTGGCCACCTGTGTCTACACACTGGGAGCCATAAACAATGGATTTTCTTACCATGTTTTTTTCCTAGAGAAAGCTGCCCCTGCAGCCCCACCATGAAGCCAGATAATTTAGTTTCTCCCCTATGTCCCTGGAGACTTTTGAGCTGCTGCCCTGGTGCTGGAGCTCAGAGCGAGTGAGTTCATCAGTGAGGAAGTCTGTATATGGGCTCTTTAAGAGGAGCAATGTGACTGCAGCCACTTTCAGCTCACTCAGCTACAGTCTCCACTTGTTTTCACAGCCAGAAGTTATGGGGACTTCTCTTCCCAGCACTGGAACCCTGGGCTGGGGAGCTTGTTGTGAGGCTGGGACCCCTTGCTCCTCCAGGGGGGACATCCAGAGCTGAGATACCCCTGGTTTTTAATGATCACTCATGGGTGGGAGATCAGCCTGTTCCTTGTCTCTGCCCCTTCTACCAGTCTCAAGGTGGCTTCTTCTGTATGTCCTTAGTTGTAGGACTTCAATTCAGCTAGACTTCAGGTGATTTTCAATGATGGTTGTTCGGTAGTTAGTTGTAATTCTGATGTGATCATGGGAGGAGGTGAACGCAGCTTTATCTACTCTGCCATCTTGACCCAAAATCCTGATATCAAACATACTATTTTATTTTCTTGAAATGTTCTTCCCCTCATCCTTGTCTCCCCTATACCTTTTCCTAATCAATATTTACTATGTTCCAAATTTTAGTGTCTTCAGGGAAGCCTTACCCATCCACCCTACATGAGGTAAAGCCTCCCAGTTGCATGTTCCCATAATATTGTTTAGTTTTTCATCAAGATACTTATCATAGTTTGAAATTAGACATTCAGGCTTGTGATTACATGACCAATGTCTGTTTTCTCACTAGACTGTGATCTCCATGAGGACAGGGACCATATCTGATTGGCTCACTATTTTGACTTTAGTGCCTTACACACCACCTGACGCCCAATAGGGGCTCAATAAATATGTTTGGTTGGATAAATAAATGAGATAAGAAAACATAAATACTACACAAATCTTAACTGTATTCCCGGATTGCTGCAATTGCTCTCTAGCTGACTTTCCTGACATCAGTGTCACTTTGATTCAACCCATTTTATACACATTTGTCTATTATTTTCATATATTTTTGTTTCCCTGCTCAAGATTCTAATAGTAGTAGCTTTGCATTGGCCACCATTTCAAGTGGCTTTTATGACTATTTATTTACTTGGAAACCAACTATTCTAAAGGAGGACTCAATCTTTAAAGGCACTATATTTGACATACTTGACCCCACACATTTGACCTTATTCCCTATTACTCACCAGAGCAATCAGGCTAGCCCATTCTCTTCCTGCTCTGCCTCTTTCTCTCCTCCCTACTCCTACACACCTATGTTTATCCCTGTCCCAGGCCTTTGCTGGAAAGCCTTCACTCCTGCTCATGTGTCTTTCAAGGTCATTCAGGACTCCTTCTTAATGATTTCACCCAACATTTGTCTATCTCATCTCTGACTTGTATCCATAATGGTGTCTAAAATAGACACCAACCAGTCACTTTTTAACCTCTCTTGCTTTATTTTCATTTCACTATATAGAATTATATTATTATGCTAAGAGTTCTTACCACAAGGAGAATTTTTTCTTTTCTTTTTATTGTATCTATATGAGATGATGAATGTTAACTAAACCTATTGTGGTAATCATTTCACAATATATGTAAATCAAACCATCATGCTGTACACCTTAAATGTACAGTGATGTATGTCTATTACTCAATAAGACTGGAAAAAATTATATGATCAATTGATTAATTTTCTTGTCTGTGTTTCTCACTAAGCTTAGGCTCCATGACAGCTGGGACATGGTTGATTCACTGTTCTAACCCCACTCCTGGAACAGTGCCTCACCCAAAGTGTTCAATGAATATTTCTTGGGTAGATGAATAAAGTCTAAAACTCAGATTATCAACCATATACATGTTTAGTGTCTAAACCTTGGGTCCAAATGACTACCACTTAGCGTATTACTTCTGCTAATAATATGCTTTCTTATTCCTTAATAAATTTTTAAAATTTAATTTCATAAGTTCCATAATTTCAATAGGGAACTTTAGGCTGAACAATTCCTTACACACACCTCTCCCCTGTGTTTCTCTGACAATTTTATCAACATGATACACTAAAATCATTATGGTTTCACACAGCTGGTAGGACCTAAACTCAGCTTTGAACTGTTCATATGAAAGGAGGATTTGGCCTGTAAATAGTTCAGAATAACAGACTCTGCTTTAGGGTATAGCATGTCTTGAGAATGAAGGTCTGGAGAAAGGTTAGGCTTATATATGTGTATAGCTATCTTTTCCCAGTGGGTAGAGGGTACTGATGTATTCTCCTTTTTATTTCCTACAGAAATTATCTCAGTGCCTGGCACACAGTAAATGTTTATTAAGTGTATGTTAAAGCACCTTTAGCATTTTCTTATATAAAAAGGTTCTGTTGATAAAAATCATAAAACTAGAAGAACACGTAAGGGGTAAGCTCCTTGGCATCAGTCTTCATGATTATTATTATTTTTTTATTTGGCACAAAATCAAAGGAAATAAAAGCAAAGATAAACAAGTGGGACTATATAAAAATAAAAAGCTTCTGCACAGCAAAGAAAACCATCAACAAAATGAAAACTAACTTACCAAATGGGAAAAAAAAATTTGCAAGTCACATATCTGATAAGGGGTTAATATCCAAAATATATAAAGAACGCATGCAACTAAATAGAGAAAAAGCAAACAATCCAATTTTAAAATTGACATAGAATCTAAAATGATATTTTCCAAAGAAGACATCCAAATGGCTAACAAGTACATGAAAACATGCTCAATATGACTAATCAACAGGGAAATGCAAATCAAAACCACAATGAGGTACCACCTCACACCTGTCCGAATGGCTATCATCAAGAAGAGAAGAGATAACAAGTATTGGCAAGATGTGGAGAAAAGGGAGTCCTTGTGCCCTATTGGTGGGAATGTAAATTGGTGCTTCTACCATGGAAAAACAGTATGAAGGTTCCCCCCAAAATTACAAATAGAACTACCATATGACCCAGCAATTCCACTTTTGGGAATTTATGTGAAGAAATCCAAAACACTACTTTGAAAAGATATATGCATCCCTAAGTTTGTTCATTGCAGCATAAGAGGTCTGCCAATTACGTTTGCTAACTTGTTGCAATGATGTTGCTAACCGTTTTTGATATCAGAGGGATTACTCTTTATGAATTTGTACCAACTGGACAAACAGTTAACCAAGTTTACTATTTGGAAGTGCTGAAAAGGCTGTATGAAAAAGTTAGATGATCTGAAATTTTTGCAAACAATTCATGGCTCTTGCATCACGACAATGCACCAGCTCACACAGCACAGTCTGTGAGGGAGTTTTTAGCGGGTAAATAAATAACTGTATTGGAAGACCCTCCCTACTCAACTGATTTGTCTCCCAATGACTTTTTTCTTTACTCGAAGATAAAGGAAATATTGAAAGGAAGACATTTTGATGACATTCAGGACATCAAGGATAAATATGACGACAGCTCTGATGGCCATTTCAGCAAAAGTGTTCCAAAATAGCTTTGAAGAGTGGACTAGCATTGGTGCATAGCTTCCCTAGGGGAGTACTTCGAAGGTGACAATAGTGATATTCAGCAATGAGGTGTGTAGCACTTTGTTTAGGATGAGTTCGTGAACTTATTTGTGAGAACTACACAAATATTTGGTATTTACAATAACCAAGATATGGAAGCAGTCTAAGCTTCCACTGATAGATGAATGGATAAAGAAGATGTGTCATTTATATACAGTGGAATATTATTCAGCCATAAAAAGGAAGAAAATCCTGCCATTTGTGACAACATGGTTACACATTAAGGGCATTATGGTAAGTCAAATAAGTCAGACAGAAAAGGACAAATACCAAGCGCTGTAAGATTTCACTAATATGTTAGCATAAAAAAAAATTGAACTCATAGATACAGAGAACAGATTGGTGGTTGCTAGCAGTGGAGGGATGAGGGTGTGCAAAACGTGTCAGGGGGTCAAAAGGTAGAAACTTCCAGTCATAAGACAAGTAAGTCATGGGGATGTAATATACAGCATGGTGACTCTGGTTAAGAATACCTTATTGTATATTTAAAAGTTGCTAAGAGAGTAAATCTTAAATGTTCTCACCACAGAAATAACAATGATTATTGTTATTACCTGTGATGATGGATATTAACTAAACTTATTGTGGTAATCATTTTGCATAATATTTCAAGTCATTATGTTGTACACCTAAAACTAACATAATGTTGTATGTCAATTATATCTCAATTTTTAAAAAAAGATTTTTATTTACTAACCATTTCTCACGCGCATTCCACTTCTCAATTAGATTATATGCTTTGTGCATTCTGAGGTCGTTTATGAATTTTTATAACTTATAAAATCCACTACAATGCTAAACTCATAGAAGGTATTCTATAACACTCACTATTAAAGATACCTGTGATCTTACAAACATCCTGTAAGAAAGCTGAGACAACTTTCTGTTAAGCCCTAAGTTTAATTTCAGTATCAGAGATTTTCCATAGTCACTAACCCCAGAAATGACTCCTCTTTTGATTCTGCAATTCTGAGCTTTCTTATCTTGGGCTATGGTTAAAAATAAAATATCTAGCACATTTGCCTAACAAGGCATTTGCCTAATTAATGCAAGTGAAATGGATTACAGAGAAGAGTTATCTAGACTCTCTTCCTGTAATTAGGGTGGTATGATGTGTAGAGGGAGAAAGCAGGAAATGTGTATTAAATAAGCATTAATAAGTTATTCTTAAATTCACAAGTTTACACTAGCATAACTATACACCTCAAAGCGCTGCTGTCTCCCTTAGAGTTATTATTTTAATGAACAGAACCCCAAGAGAAATGCTCATAGATCAGTAACCACTGAAACAGGTTTGTGGTTGTTTTGTGTTTTTTTAGAATAAAACGCTTTTGGAGATATGAAGTGGAGACCACTGCTGAGAACAAAAATTAATGAAAGCGATTACAGAGTGTGATAAAAGTGATTACAGTTTACGGATTTCCTAACTCATAGGATCCAAACAGGAAACGTTCAGTGAGAATACTTTTACCCCCATCATCTCAGTTCTTTCTAGAGATAGCACAGAATCAACAGCAGATAATTTAAAGAACGTGGCAGTACTTTTAATCTCTTCACACAAACTCATTACATTTTACCTATATAGGAGTCCAAAAAGAGGAGTCAAGCAGAGATCACAAGAAGATTAACTGGGAAAAATTGTAAAAGAAAGTGACTTCCATTATCATTAGCAGAACCCCCTTCACTTGGGATATTATTGAGCAATAAATATTTCTAACTAGATATAGTGTATGTTGATTTGTGCATATTGCCTGAATGCTCTCTTGCAGAAATAACAACCAGAACATATAGGAAAAAAGAAGCAATATCTTCTTGGGGGGGGGGAAGCAATAGAAAAAAGTGGGGAGGGGAAGACAAAAGGTAAGATGCAAAATTAAGGGGCCATTATATCCATGTATAGAGGCCTCACTCAGATTATTCCCCCCAAAATGCTAATGGAAGTTACACACATCAATTCTCTAAGCATTTACAAGATGATAAATCACATCATCTTAAACTTTTTCCAAGTAGATATTAGGAAATAGGCAGGATGCTCTACTGATAGTATAATATGTTTACGGAAATGGGAAATCTTATTCTTCTCCAGGAAGTCTTAGTAAACCTCTGAAATGAATGTTCTGAGCAGATAAACACTGGAACAGTGTGCATTCTTTCGAATTCATTTGTTTTGTGTTCAAGAGTTAACCAGTTTTACTTCTAAATGATAACTCCACTGAAGCTAATTTATATATTCCTCTGACTTCCCCTGTCTTCTAATTACTTATTTTGCATATGTTTCTCCAAGGAACAGCTATGACCCCCTTATATAAAATCCTACGCTATTCAGCCAAGGAGACAACTCTGTTCAATCCACAAAAACATATTAAATAGGACATATAAAGCATGATGGTCTGAATCTAATTGCCACTTATGCTAGGAGATTCAGAAATGTGAATTAGGTTTTAAGCCTATGCTCTATTGCAAGTTGCTGCTTACAGATAATTACTCCCAGCTAGAAAAAAAATATTCTATCTGTCATAACAGAGATAATGTAACTGACCAATAATTCTATACATCATTATGTGTCAATATCTTGGGGATTTTTACATTTAAAACTGCTTTGTCTTTTCAGAGGAGTCAGGGGAATGCTGGCATTCCAGGTTTCTCCGTGTGTGATCCCTTTACGTCGTGCACATTCCATAGATCACGAAGGGAAAGGCTCTATTCCTTGAATAATATTGTCACTAGCATTTTAAGTAAGACATAGTCTGTACAATTAATAAAGAAATGTCTTTAATTTGTAATTCAATAAAAGCATATTTTAAAGAGTCAATAACATGTCAGAATTAATAACACCAATGGCACATCTTCATCAGCTAGCTGGATCTACCTCATGTATGTACCCTCTGGTGTTCCCAGGGTTGCCTCTCTGGTTCTTTCCTGTCCACTGAACCCACTGGGCTTCCAGTACTATGAATGTGCTCACAACCCTCAAATCCATGGCTCCAGATCCACATACCCAGCTGCCTGGTGGGTAACCCACAGACCTCTTAAAACAACATGTTCAAAACCAGAATCGCTATCCTTCTCTCAAAGCTGGATTCCCTAGCTAGGTATATGGCATCGTAGATCACCCAGTTGCCCAAGCCAGGAGCCAGTCTAGACTCCTTTCTCTCTATGAACCTTCACATGCTGTCACTAAATCCTCCTTAATATGTCTAGACTCCTTTATCTTACCTCCATCCCCCAAGCTACTAAGTTCAGTTAAATTTTCATCCTCTCGTTCCTAGACTGTGAGAATTATTTCCTAACTGGGATCCCCACTTTCAGATTTATCTCACATCAGTCCATCCTCCACATCATGCCTGACTAATCCTTTTATAATGAAAAGTCTGATCATATTACTCCACTGCCTCAAGGCTTTCAGTGGTTCCCCACTGTTTCCAGCAGAGGCACAAACTCACATATCTATTAGGGCCAGACAAGTATCAAAAATGAGTAAAGGGGGCTGGGAGAAAGAAAACGGGTGGAGGGTGGGACTGTACTCAGGTGGATAGGCACACGTTCCACCTAAAGACACCTAAGAGAGACAGGTGCTTTTCACTCCGGTCAGTTGTTGCCACATAAAAACATAGCCGCCAGGTCACCAAATGTTCCAATTTTTCAGGAGAAGCAGGAAGCATGGGTGTGTATGCACATTTCCCAAAATTTTATGGTTGAAAATACACCCACATTCTTAAAAACAAACATATGAAGCCGTAATTTATCATTTAAGCTGCAATAGTTTTCAACATCTCATCTACTAGCTAAAATTCCAACTCTTAGCGTCTCATACCAGGTCCCCTATTATCTGTCAAAGAATATTCCTTCCTTTACCCTCCCTGCACCCAAACCATGTTTCACCCATAACAACGTACATGCAGTTCTTCAAACACACCATGCTGTTTTAGTGGCCCCCGCCATTAAAGAAGTAGAATAGCTTTTTCTACTTCTGGAATACTTTACCCACCTCTTGTTTTAATAGCAAATTGTCATTCCATTTTCCAGATTCAGTTCGAGCATCTCTTCCTCTGTAAAGCCTTCCTGGACTGAGCCACGAGACAATTATTTTGTCTTTGGTGTCACCACCATGAGTAGGATATAAATTTATAATTAATTGAAGTAAATGGAATTTATTTATTTGAAAGTTGCCTCCCCCATCAGACAATGGAGCTCTTTAAGGTCAAGAACTTATTGGGCCGGCCGAGTGGCACATTGGTTAAGAGCTGGCTTGGGACGCCAGAGGGCCCTGGTTCAAATCCCACATATGAGGGCCAGTGACACTGCCCTCTACAGCTAAGATGCTGAACAACAGCTCAACCTGGAGCTGGGCTGCCGTGAGTCGCCAGTGACAGTGTAGTCTGCAACTCCTGCTTGTAGTGGGTTGCCATGGGCTACCGTGTGTAGCTAGCAGCCAGTGTGAGTGGCCAGCAGCTGCAGTGAGCAGCCATCCAGAAGCCGGCGACTGATCTGCCTCACCTGGGAAGAGCGCAATGATGGTGCCAACTTGGGCCAGTGAAGCAACGTCTTCCACAACTAGACTGAAGAACAAAAGGACGGCAACTTGTCTGTTCCCCTTCCCCCAATTCCCCAGCGCTGTTCCAATTCCCCAATAAAAATCTTTAAGAAAAAAGAACTTATTCAGTTTTTACATCTATTCTCAGCCCGTAGGTTATTAGTGGACACATAGTCATATTAGAACTAAATAGGAGGAGATAAGGCACGGTGCCATTTTCCCCAGTTTATAACAAAGTATTAATAACAGGAAAACAGACAGGTAGCGATTTTCAATGATGTCTGAAAGAAATCAACTTTGCTTTATATAAATATAACAACATCAGCTTTCTCTGAAAAATGCTCATAATCTGCGTCTTCTCCCAGGCTACTCCGTCCCTCACTCATTATGCAGTGACTCCGGCCCTGTTTTCTATTTTCTGACCCTATCGTTTTGCTTTTCCCAGAATTTTATATAAAAGGACTTATACAGCACACAGTCTTCCAGGTTTGGCTTCTTTCACTTCAGAATGTGCTTGAGGCGCATCCGTGTTGATGCGTGTATCAGAGGTTGATTCCTTTATATGGCTGAGAAGTATTCCATTGTATGGATGCACCACAGTTTGTTTATCCACTCACTAGTTGCAGGGCATTTGGGTTGTTTCCAGTTTTTTAGTGATTACAATTAAGCTGCTATGAACATTTGTGACCATTTTTTTGTGTAAACATAAATTTTCATTTCATTTGGATACATACCTAGTAGGATTGGTGAGTTGCATGGTAAGTGTATGTTTAACTTTACAAGAAACTGCCAAATTGTTTTCCAAAATGGCTGTACCATTCTGCCTTTCCATCAGCAATGTATGAGAGTTCCAATTGCTTCACATCCTCACCAGAACTTGATAGTGTCAGATTTTTTGGTGGTTGGTATTTTTTTGGTGGGGAGGAGTGATTGAAGCCATTCTAACAGAAGCGTAGTGGTATCTCACTATGGTTTCAATTTGCCTGACCTCTTTAGAATCATTTTTTCCTCACTCTTCTTTGGTAGCTAATGTGTCAGACATGTCTCTGTCCCATCTGTCATCCTCTTGACCAACCTATTAACTGCAGCTGTTGTGACAACCAGCTGCTCACAGGTAGGTCCTCAAAGCAACTCAGGGAACTCATTTGCACCACGTGTCTCTCACTTTCTGCCTCACGGCATCTCTCTCTCCACCCACATGTGAAATATTTGCCAAAATCTTATTCTGATGCATGTATAAGCCTAGAAACACAAGAAAGTTTATACCTTAATGGGCAACTCTTGACCAATGCTGGGTCGAAGCTGGTGAATATATACCCTGCCCTTTGAAGAACAGTTCTAAGGCATTTTCTTTATGCCTCCTCACAGTATCCTCAGTGGAACAAACACAGACTGAACCCTGTATTGTCCACAGTGGGGATCAGCAGAATAAGATGTCCTGGCAATGGCTTTCCTTCCTCAGTTTTAGACTCTTTCAAAGCCCCTACTTTTCTTCCCTGAGGTCATTTGGGCTCTGCTTTAGGTGATATACAGGTTAAGTCACCTTTGGAAAGTCCTTCAGCTCAATGGGGAAGTAAATAATATAACAGAGCAGAACCTATGCTGATATTCTCTGTAAGACACAGAGGAACACATTTTTTTCTCTTTGGTGAGTACTATTGTTAGGTATGTTTTCAAGCATGAGATTGCAAAGTTATATGACTAAACTTGGATTTTTAATACTTAAAATAAGTCTTTCTAATTAGGATTTAAGGTGATATGTGAAGATAGTATTTTAGATTTTTTTGAAAGCAAAATATTAATGTCAGCTTGCTAAACATTAAGATTTAACTTTTATTCCTCACTAGTAGTAATCTGCAAATTTGCATTATTTTATTTTACTTCACACTTTGTAACAGAGCCTCATGGGAGCAATATGAAAAACAACCGAGGTGGCTTGCCTACATGTGGTCTCTTATGGAAGGGGGGATTGTTACTCCATTACAAAGGTTCACATCAGGTCTGCAGAGTGATGGCGACCCTTGTGTCATTTAGGACAGAAACAAATAGCAAAGGAAAGGGTTACAAAGTCCTTGATCCTGATAACTCTGGCCACTAAAGCTACACTCAAAGGGCTCAGATAAAGATTACCCCCTAAGAAATATCCATATAAAGAACGACTCATAGATAAACTTAGAATCTTTTAAAGGTTTATATAATTATTATCACGTTTGACAACAGATCCCACTTTTCTGGTTGTCCATAGATAAGTAGCTTTTGTTAGCAAGCAGGAGAAAGCTAGTCTATTCAGAAGGACGGATTTCTCAATTTTCTTGATCACAATACAAGTATAACTCAACTTTTTTGGGCACAGATATTTCTCGCACATATACATTACATATATGTATTGATTATATCTATACACACTCTTTGAATAGCGGCTCTTTTCCTGTTGTAGAAAGCATTCTTAGTATCTTCATAAAAGATAAAAGCTGACATATTGGTAGATAGAAGCTACAAATGTATACTCTGTATTAAAGGACAGCTCCTGAATTTTATTCACAGTTTATAGGCTTCATAGATGAATGCTGAGGAAAAACCTCCTGGGAAAAATGAGCAATTTAAGTTGGATGTGATTCCAGATAAAAATGTGTAAGAGAAAATTATACAAATAATTGCTTAGCACTTACAATAACCAAGCATTGTAAACATTTACAGCATACTACATTCGTGAAACTGATTTATTCTCTGTTTCAGCATAATCATCATTACCTTCATTTTCACCAACTAATGGAATTAAAGATGCATATTTTTTAAGTTAATAAACTATTTTTAGGATTTTATATGTGTTTTTCTAAATCTCTCAGACAGTAATTCACCAGTATATGAGCAGCTTCCAGTATATCTATTTTATTATACTGAAATCAGATAAAATTGTTGACTGCTGACTGCTTTTATTTAGGGTTATAACTATCACTGAAACAATATGCCTTAAAACCAACCTTAGTGATTTTATCACAAAAGTATATTACTTTTCCCTTTTCTCTATTCCTCTACACGCTTCAGGTTGGAAATTTCAGGCATCTTACATCCTCTTTGCCTCCCTGTAGTAAACTGAGTTATATTAATTCATCCTTTGTTTTATTTGATTCCTTTTTTTCATTCCCTCTCCTCCTATCTAAGCCCAAAAGGCTAGGCTGATGCCCAGCTGGTTAATATCAGGACCAATTATAAATGAGCCCTGAAAAGACATGCATATTAACTGACAAGCTCTAATACAGCATTCCAAGAGATTTTCAAAGAAGATTTGTGGTGGGAATTTCTGGGGAAAACACAAAGAGCTGTAGCTCAATGTTAGACTTATCAATGATCTTGGAATAATCTCAGGGACAAGCAGAGCATGTGCTAGAGACGAATATATGGGGACTACATGCTCACCTTGATGGCAGACATGGATTTGGTACCTACTTTCTACACCTCTCATTTATGGAGGGTGAAGTACAGTTCTCATTAATAAGTGGAATAGAGTATCCTTGAACTAAAGTCAAAAAGAAAAAGCACAACTACTGTCAATTCTTTGGCAATTCTTGTCTTTGACAAAGATAAGAAAAAGAGGAAACTCCATAATGTCTTAACCATACGTCAGGTGAGAAACTCTTCCCAGTCGGGGTGGGAAGATGAAGCGACAGAAGCCCTGCCCCAGAGGACAGCACTGTCATGCTGTGCTGGCAGGAATGTGCGGCGCTGACTGCAGAAGATGGAGCAGTTGAATGCAAGTCTGACGTGGGGACTCTATCTTCCTAGAGTATCCAGTCAAGGTTCAAGGAGTGTTTGCCTAGAATCAAGCACACCAACCCCACATTTCTGCTCATTCATTGGGAAAGAATAAAACAATAAAATCCAGAATATATCTCTTGGACCTTAAAGACTTATCTCAGAAATGAAAGCATTGAAGACACAAGAGGTAAATTAATTTTTTCTTCTAATTAGAGATCATGACTTTGGAAGGGGATGGAGAATGAGAGAAGTAAATAGCTGGCTCTGAACAAAGGGTCAAGAAAAGATTTGCTTTCTGCACCACAAATTGTGATTCTGGATTGGCAAACTCTTACATGAGCATCTAATAAAGACGGGGAAGAAAACATTTTTGAGAGTAATACAGACCTTATATAGATGTCAAACTAAAAAGAGATGAAGATCGATAAAGACTGTATATTATAGTGATAATAGGCATGATATACAGAGAGCAGTGAAGGAGGTATGTTATGATTATCAATAGTAAATAATACAAACATTTGTTATTTACTATTGCTATCACAATGTCCCCAGGTTACAAATGAAGTCACATTAACATTTGTGTATAATTTTTATGGCTT
>NW_017731380.1:3798112-3799885 GCF_001890085.2 Hipposideros armiger | reverse complement strand
TAGAGGGCAGTGTCACTGGCCCTCATATGTGGGATCCGAACCGGGGCCCTCTGGTGTCCCAAGCCAGTTCTTAACCATTGCGCCACTCGGCCGGCCCCAATGGTGACCATTCTTGATGCTTAACTGTTCACATCTACCAAGAAATGTTCCAGACAAGGCTAGTGTTTTGTCATAATTAAGGTGAATAATAATTGACCTAAAAATGCCATTATCATTTTTCTCTCTGACTCACAAATAAAGAAAACAATAACACTTACGAAATGTTTACTAAATTCCATAAACTATGACATGTGATTTACACACATGGCTTCATTTAATACATATCACAATACAGTGAGTTAGGTGTTTTATTTTCTCTATTTTATAAATGAGTAAACAAAGGCTTAGAGGGGATAAGTAACTTGTTTAAGTGATCTAGACAAGACATGAGCCAAGTCTATGTGAACTGCACTTCTGGTCTTATCCACTACATCAGTGTTTGACAAACTTCAGTCACTATAATGTCCCCGCATAAACCAGATCCACAGATCATCTGTGAATGTTAAACTTTTTCTTTAAATTGACTCATTTTTTAACATGCATACATTTATTTGAAAATAAAACCAATTATGACAGACTAGTTATTTCATACCAAGCATTCTTCTGAACAACTAAACAATAACTAGCCAAATTTTTTTAGAAATAGTAATAATAACTTCTTAAAGAGCTAATAAGATAGTAAGAAATTAAAAGACCAAGTGAGGATTTCCTTTTGGGAATTTAGGTATCTGCTTGAAAATACCAATTCTGTTTTGAAAAACTGAGAGGTGAGCATTGGGGCATTCACCAACTAGGGGAGTAGAATGGGTTTTGAAGGGCTGCACCAGTGGGAGTCTGGTTGAGCCAGAACCAGAAAAAAAGATGAAGATGAAGATGAAAATTAAGAAATTCTGCAAGAATAATCAGAAACAGATTGTAAAATCCTGTGCTTACTCTGTGCATAGAGATAAAAGCTGAGCTTAAAAATGTAAGCAAGGAATTGAAAACTATAAACACTGACATTTCAAATTTTGAAAAAGAAGCAAATTCAAATTCTAAAACTGAAAACTAAAATAGCTAGAATTAAGAATTCAGTGATCTCACTTATATGAGAAATCTAAAGAACAACATAAATGAACAAACAAAACAGAAAGAGACTCATAGATACAGAGAACAAACTGACAGTTGCCAGGTGGGAGTGATGGTTGGGGAGATCAGAAAGGGGAAGTAATTAAGAAGTACAAATTGGTAGTTACAAACCAGTAAAGGAGATGTAAAGTACAGCCTAGGGAATATAGTCAATAATATTGTAATAACGATATATAGCGTCAGGAGGGTACTAGACTAATTGGGGGGAATCATAATTCGTAAATTATATAAATGTTTAATCACTATGTTGCATACCTGAAACTAATATAAAATAATATTGCATGTCAACTGAGATTATGCTAAATGATATAAGCCACACAGAAAAAGGTCAAGAACCAAATGATTTCACTGATATGTGGGATATGAAACTGAAAGCAACAAAAGGACAAGGCAAACAAATAAAGAAACAAAAATTCATAGACACAGACTAAGTAGTTTAGTGGTTACTAGAGGGTTAGGGGAGGCGGGGGTGGTAGATGAGGGTAAAAGGGATCAAATATATGGTGATGGAAAGAACTGACTCTGGGTGGTGAACACACAATGTGATATATAGATGATGTATTATAGAATTGTACACTTGAAACCTATGTAATTTTACTAACCATT
>NW_017731380.1:3791219-3795637 GCF_001890085.2 Hipposideros armiger | reverse complement strand
CGCCAGGCAGCGCAGGTTGTCATTATATGTTCACATTTCATACTATTACCTCTCACCTGGCTAACTGCAAGCCTCCGAATGGCCCTGCCAACTTCTTCCCTTGCCCTTTTCGACTATTCTCAAACCAACTAGCGGAGGGATCTTGTTCAACCGTTTATGTCACTGCGCACTCCAACCACACCGCTCTGATTTCTGTTCCTGCAGCACAATCCGCAGGGCCTTTGCACTGGCTGTTCCCCTGGCCCAGACGTACCTGTTACATTTCCTCTAGATTCCTAACATGCTCGCTCATCTCTGTCAGGTTTTTACTCCATTGCTATCATCTCCTTAAAGCCTTCCATAGTTAGTCTATCTCAATTTTCAATAGCACCCCACACATTGTATCCTTTTCTTTGCTTAATATTTTTCTCACTAGTGTTTATCACTCTCTTGCACCATATATTTTACTCATTTACCTAGTTAGTCATCCTAATTCCCATTAGAATGTAAGCACCATGAGGGTTGGGATTTAGGGATCTTTTTCATGTTTGACTACCAAGTATTTACAAGAATGCCAGCATATACTCAGCACTCACTAAATATTTATTGAATGAATGATTAAATGAATGAACAAAAGAACAAATGAATGAACTCATCCATTCAATAATGAAAGCTATTAACCTGGCCATCATTGACACTTTCTTCTCCTTCACCTAGCTCTGTTCATTTATTTAGCTTTTTATTTATTTATTTTTTAAATTAAAGTTTATTGGGGTGACTTAGTAAACTTACATAGGTTTCAAGTGTACAATTCTGTAATACATCATCTATGTATCATATTGTGTGCTCACCACCCAGAGTCAGTTCTTTTATCACCATGTACTTGACCCCGTTTACCCTCTTCTACCCCCCTCCTCCCCCCTTACCCTCTGGTAACAAAGCAACAAAGGGACAAGACACACAAACAAACATTTAGCTTTTTAAATACCCCTCTATCTCTTCCTCTCCATCTCTATTTATTATCACTCTAGTTCAGACCACTGTCATCTTTCACCCAAGCTGTGGCAATAGATGCCTGATTTCGCTCCCACCTTCTAGCCCTGTCCCCATAAAAATCCAGTGTCCCCTGAGCTGTCAGACTGATCTTAAAACATGGCAAACTCCTGCTAAACCCCTTTGATGGCTCCTCATCACACGCATTCACTGAAACTCCGGCTCCTCGACATGGCACAGAGCGCTGCGAGATCTAATGTGCACCTACCTCCCTAGCCCTCCTCCCATTACTCTCTGGCCCATAATTTATGAAGAGGAAACGCCAAACTGCTTTTGTACGGTGACATGTTGTTTCTGACCTGTGGGAGCCTGGTTTATCTATCCCCGTGTCTGCAATGTCCTCCCACTTCTCATTCTGCCAAGTTAACAAATACCATCCTTTAGGATTCCAATGGCTGCTTTTCTTGGTGCTCGTTACGGCNCTCCCATCTAGCAGCCATCAGGTTTTTCTCTATATCTTTGAGACTATTTCTGTTTAGTTTGCTCATTTATTCTGTTCTTTAGATTCCTGTGTCACAGTGTTTCTGGGTTCCTTACAGAAATAAGTCATGCTCGCTACTCCCTGTTTCAAAGGATTCAGATGCCATGCCATCCTTCCATCATTACCTCTCATGAATTTGTCTCAGGCACCTGAATACCTGAAATAATACATGGCATGAGATTATAAAATGAATTTAGGTTTGGCAAGATCTATCTTGCTCCAGTGTACCTCCTGTTAAGTATTACAAGTCCCTTGGCAGGGATTCCATCTTTAGCCACAGACTCTTTCCCAGAACAGGGGAGAGTATTTCTCTGCAGCTGGCTGGCCCCTGCTCTATGCTCAGAGCCTAAGGTTGCCAGCTTCCAAGGCTATGTTCCAGGCCAGCAGCATATCACATACAGATAGCAGCTGTATGTTACTCCAGTCTTGTATGAGGCTTCAAGGTTTTACTGAACTATCCCTAGACATTATTTGTTTCTGGTTATAAATGAAGTCACCCTAGTCTACGCTCTGGCTATTCAACATGTGGCCAATGAACCAGCAACATAGGCATCACCTGGGAGCTTGTTAAACAAGCATAATCTCAAACAGCACCCCAGAATGTGCATTAAGGAGATCTCCAGGTGACTCCTGTTTACATTAAAGTATGAAAAGATAGCATTATAAACTATGTCACTAAATTTTGCCATTTTAGAAAATTGCATCACTGACGGCAACACTGCTCATAGATTCATAGATTTGAGTTGTGAATATGTACATCTGTATCCATCTGCACCTGCAGCCATCACACTCACTGTGATTCTATAATACAAAGTATCTGACCATTGTATCTTCTGGTGGTGTCACATGCAAACATTTACACATTGAAATACATGTTATTTTATATTAAATTATTATATTTTACTTCCCTTTTACATTATTGTTAGAGTATTATACTGATTTTATTTTCAAGTTATGTGCATAGGTTGACTGCATTTTCTATGGATTTCATTTGGAGAAAGTAAATGAGATGTTATGGAACATTCATTGCAAATAGGGGGCGCTGTGCCTGAGAGTATTGACAATCAAGGCCCATGGGAAGCCATTCACAAGCTTTAAGCAGGGAAGTAACATGGCAGGATGTTTTGCTTTAGGTAGATTTTTCTGGTGGCTGTTTAGAAGATGGATTTCAGGTTTCAAGACTAGTGTTGGAGGAATCAATGCAGAGACTATTACTGCAATCCAAGAGTGTCTGAAGAATGGACATAGACTAGAAGAAAAACTGGACAGAGAAGAATCTCAGAAGCAACGATAAAGGGATTTCAAGAAGAAAGGGGGCAAGTCAACTGAGTCAAATGAATTTATATGAAGTACAAAATTAGTAGCTAGGTAGCCACAAAATACTTGTATGGCTGGGAACAACAAGGCCAGCTCACTGTGCCCTGGCATGAGTGTGAAGGGAAGGACTGTGGAAAAAGAGAATGAAGAAGGAACACTGCTTTGTTTTCCTCTGAGCAGCATTTTCCCTTCTATTCCTGAGAACCTGTGAGTGATCTTATAGTCTTTAGGAAATGGCGTTGCTAAGAATCTACAGAATGATTTCTAGGCCCAAATCAAATGCCATAAACATCACTTCTGGCAGGCCAGTTTTCTGTGACTTGATGCCCTTATCTGTAGCTTAGGGATAATAATTTGTCCTCTCATAAAGTAGCTTTGATGACACTAAAATATATGTCAAGTATTTTTAAAAAATTAAAGAAGATAACTAAATTGTAATTGTTATAGTGCTTAGATTTCAGCAATATAATAGGTTTCTTTTCAGAGCATCTGTATGCACAAGTGGGAACCACACCACTCACTGCTAGGTAGTAATTAGGTTTCTCCTCTCTCAAAGAAGAAAGAACTTTTTTGATAGGCTTCATACTAGGGAATTGATGGGAACAAAGGCGCCTAACAGTTCTTTGGCTTTTTGGAGTCCTTTTCTCAAGTCCCCATCAATCTAGTTTTATAATCAAAGTATATTCTTTGGAGACCTTGGGTGACAGCTGGAAGTCCGATTTGCATTTGCTTATATTTAGTCAAAGTATTTTGTAAAAGGTTCTTAATGGGGAAATTTTACATTGAAAAAAATCTCTGGAGAAATTATTATTACTTTAGAAAATTGTATGTAAGTAGTCATGATGACTGAAAAGGTACACATTATTGTGAGCATTTTTCCAGCAGAGTAAGTTCCAGATAGAATGGCCCCTGTATATCATCAGCAGTATTTGTAAGTGTTCAAAGAAGTTTATGGCCTGAGTATCTATTCACTTTAAAATCAAATAATAACCATTATATCTATAGATTCCCAATAGGCTTTCTTTTTTTCTTTCTCTCTTTCCTTTCTTTCTTTCTTTCTTTCTTTCTTTCTTTCTTTCTTTCTTTCTTTCTTTCTTTCTTCCTTTCTTCCTTTTTTCTTTCTTTCTTTCATTCAGAAAAAAATGCCCAACTTCTCAAAAAGAAAAGTAAATTGATTTAGTTAAATAAAAAGATTAGCATGTAAAATAGTGATATTTAGTTGTAAATTATTTACGTGACTTGACGTTTTTTCAAGAGTCTGATCAGGCCAGGATAAGGCACTAGAAGTTTACAGAGTTTGAATTAAAAACTGCCTGATTGTACAATTGAGCCATCTTTAAGATGAAGTATAAAGCATTACATTAGGTGAGCTGAAACGTCCTTCAGACACACAAAACAGCGTTCGCATTATCACTGATGAGGACTTTTTTCACCCATGTGAAATACTGTAAACTAAGTAGGTATCCAATATGGTCATTTATACACAGATAATCATGGTGCTGGAACAGACTTTAAAAAGGTCTCTTAAGTCAGACTAAGCCCCATTATTTTAAATGTTACACATTTATTCTACAATATGTATGTTTTG
>NW_017731380.1:3779047-3782954 GCF_001890085.2 Hipposideros armiger | reverse complement strand
TGGTACTCATAACACCAAGGTTGCTGGTTCAATCCCCGCATGGGCCACTGTGAGCTGCGCCCTCCTTAAAAGAATCAACTATGCCATGGTAGCATGAAAGCAATGTGTAACCAATGACCATGGCTGTTCCCCAATAAAACTTTTTAAAAAAAATAATGGTTGTCTGTACTGATGGTGTACAGACTTTAAAAAATAATAATATTAAAATAAAATAAAATAGACCACACAGTTCAACTTGCAGCCAGGTATGAAAGGTCTGAGTAAGTGCTGGTTCTTGGAGTTTAAGTGGGACCAGAGTGTGCAATTTCTGGAAAATAAACTTGAAAAGCGGCGGTGTGGCTTTCTCCTTCTCTTCTTCCTGCTGACTGGGCAAGGGGCAGCTTCCCAGTTCCTACCGTTTTGTCTTTGCAAGAAGATCATCATCACACAGTATGGAGCTTTTTGTGTGGTAGTTTCTACTGAGCATAATTCCTTTGAGATTTGTCTCAAATACATAGTGTTGCATGTATCAGTAGTTCATTACTTTTATTGCTATGTAGTATTCTACTCTATGAGAAGTATCATAGTTTGTTTATCCCTTCCGCAGTTGAGGGAATTTAGGTTGCTTCCAGTTTTAGCAACTACAAATAAAGGTGCTATACATGTTCCCTTACAGGTTTATGTGTGAACATAGGTTTTCATTTTAAATAAGCATCTAGGAGTAAAATTGCTGGGTTATGTGACAAGTGTATGTTTAATAGAATAAGGAACTGTAAAAGAGTTTCACTAAATGACAATCATTTTGCACTCCTACCAGCAATGCCTGAGAATTCCAGTTGCTCTATATCTTTGTCAATATTTGGCATGACCAGGTTTTTTATTTTAGGCTTTCTAATAGGTATATGCTGATAGCCTGTTGTGGTTTTCATTTGCATTTTTCTAATGACTAATGATGTTGAGCGTATTTTCATGTCTTATTTGCCATATATCTTCTTTTGTGAAGTGACTATTCAAATATTTTGTTCTTTTTTTATTGGATTGTTTGTTTAATTATTATTATGTTTTGAGACTTCTTTATAAATTCTAATTCAAGTCCTTCATCAGATACATGATTTGCAAATATTTTCTCCTAGTGGGAGGCCTGTCTTTTTATTGTCCTCAGTGTCNATACAAAGAAAAATAATATCTGTAATAATCACTAAGTAAATTAGTAACAAATAACGTGTCACTTTTAAACACTCAGCCGTTCAATATATGCTTTTACAAATTTCATCTGTTGTGAAAGTAAAGAAATGGGTACAGAGCCCGGAAGAATCACTTTTAACATGTCTCTAATGGTCCTTTCATGACCAGAAATTTGATTTTCTTTATTAGAAATGCCTCAGGCACTAACAGATTATTTTTCCCATTTTTCTGTTCAGCTTTATCCCTTTACTAGTCTGCCTCTCTTTCCCACAAAAAAGAACTTCCAGCAAGCAATCACAACCAAACGTAACATTTGTTATAATGAGACAATATAGGAGAAACTCGAGATACATTATTTGAGACATTTACAAAATGGGGATTTTCTCAAGTAGTCTGCAGTGAAAATGCTCTAATGGGAATTCACTGGGTTAGAATCAGCCTGGTAACGGGTGCCAGGCAGACACTGTGTTCAGAGTACTAAATGCTCCACTAGGTAGAAATGGACTTAAATGCCATAGATACCAAAATAGAGATGTCCTTCAATAACTAATATATATTTCATTTCTTCATTATCCAGAATTCTATGAAAATACACAACACATTAAAAAGGTGACCTCATCTGTCCACTGATAACCTGTCGATCCTAAACTTGAGATTCTTTTGATAAAAGATTTCCTGTGCCATCTGGAGCTAAGAGCAAAAAATCAGGACTAGAGTGTTTCTACCCAATTATATTCTCTCCACTGCCTACAGTTTCCTCAATCAAACAATGCCAAGGTCAAAGGGCAAACTACAAAAGGCAAATAGATCTGCCCTTTGAGTTTCTAGTCGGAGAAAAGTATATATATAGATCCCAGAATGAGCTGTGGTGTTGTGAAAACTATGGGGATTGGCTTGAGCAGAATTAGGTGAGTTAACGCCATGAACTGATTTTAAAATACAATTTTTTTAAACCATGAAAAATGNGTTATTTATAATCTATATAAATTATAGTTTTATGTTCAGGCAATAAACATTAGATATGATGTTTTTAAAGATATCATTTTCTGCAGCATCAAAAACACCACTCACTACTTTGAAATAAATCTAGCAAAAGATGTATAGAATCTATGTATAGTAGCAAAGAAACTATAAAACTTTATGAGCAAAATTAAAATTAAAGAAGACTTAAGTAAATTAAAACATACACCATTTTCCTTATTTTGTACATCCCTCCATTCTTGCCAAATTTATTTATATATTCATGACAAACTTAACCCTCAACAGGATGTTTTTTAGAACTTGGCAAACTGTTTTTACAATGTATATGGCAACACAAAAGTCTAAGAATTACTAAAGGACTTATGAAGAAGAACAAGGAAGACGTTATTCTATCCTCAATCAACACTTATTTATAAAGCAATAGAAACTAAGGCATATTAGTATTAGCCCATTCGTTACATACAGACAAATGAAACAGAATCCAGAATCCAGAAATAGATCCACACATTTACAGACACTTGGGTTATGACAGGTGGAACTGCAAAGTAGTGGGAAAGGACACACCTTACAACAAAAAGTACTGGAACAACTGAGTATCCTTATGATAAAAAAAAAACATACAAAAAAAACCCACCTTTACTTCAAAGCACTAAAAAAAAAAAAATTCCAGGTAGATCATAGACCTAAGTATCAGAGGTAAAATTATAAATTCTTTAGAAGGTTAAAAGAAAAATATTTTTATGACTTTGGGGGTAGGGAAAGATTTCTTATATAAATACAAAAGCATTAACTATAAAATAGAAAAATTGATAAATTCATAACTGAAAAATTAAAAACTTTTCCTAATGAAAAGTTACTACTAAGAGAGTGCAAATGAGAGATGTAGAGTGGGGAAACAAATCTGAAACACATACAATCCACAAGAGCTTGTACTCAAAATACTTAATGAACAGGTACAACTTGATAAAAAGAAGACAGACAGCCCAATAGAAAAAAAAATAGACAAAAGATTTGAAGAGGCAATTTTACAAAGAAGAAATCCAAACAGCCATTAAATATGCTAAAAGGGCCTCAACTTCCTTAGAAATCAGAGAGCTGCAATAAAAACTACAACAAAATACCAGTTCACATGCATCAGTTAGTTAAAATGAAAACATTTGAAAATACCAGCCTTTGCAAGGATATGGAACAATGGGAACTTGTATGCATAGCTGGTATGACTGACTGTAAGTTGGTACAACCCCTTTGAGACAAAGTATGGTAGCACCTTGCAAAGTTGTAAATACACATGCCCTATGATGCAGCCATCCACTCGTGGGTATAAACCCCACAGAAATGTGGTACCAGGGAACATGTGTAAGAGTGTTCATAGCAACATGTTCCTAAAAACTCTAATAGGCAAATCACCCAAATGTCCATCAACAGCAACATGGATTGTGGGATGCTGCAGTCACACACAACGAAGTATTGAAGAAAACAGGCCCCACACAATACAATAACATATTGGTTGATTTCCGGTCACAGAAATTCAAACACAGGCAAAACCAACTTGTATTATTCAGGAATGCATACCCAGTGGTAAAGTCCCAGGAATGATTTTTGTAAATATTTCATTGTACTATTTTGGGGGTGAGGGTTGGGGTTAGGGTGAAGCTATAGCAAGAGGCTGAAAAAGGGTAGAGCTTGAGGGGTAGACTGTGGGTAGAGCCTGAAACAAAGAAACTGATAGGAGGAAGCACATGGCTGGGGCCTGGGGTGAGGC
>NW_017731380.1:3768350-3769887 GCF_001890085.2 Hipposideros armiger | reverse complement strand
ATCCCTGTGGTAAGCGAGACATCCAAGTTTTCCTAATGATGTCGTTTTTTTCTTTTTTGATCAGAAGGCATGTAATATGAGGATGTTAATGCCTAAGAAGAGACTTGCTATATATCCCATTAACAAGGAAAAACCCTGTGATGATGCCAGAAATATAAATAGGGGTAAATGACAACTATGGACATTGATAGATTATTATCATGTGGTAAAAGCGTCCTGTCGCCTACATCCGGTCACTCAGGCCATCTTATGGATGGGTAAGTGTTGTGGTCACGTCTCCCTTTAAGGTGAACCTATATAGGGTCCTGTGTGCCTATAGGATTGATTCCAGCTGAAACCAGGTAAGTGATGGGTCATTTCTTGTTCTGACTCCTCCTCCTCTAATCTACTCAGGAAGCAGGTATGTTAGAATATCATAGCAGGACCCAGACATCATCTTTGTCAGAGTTATTAGTTGCACACAACAGAATCCATCCTAGTTAGTTTAAGAAGGAAAGTATTAATTATAGGATTTTAGAAAGTTCACAAAGTCTTTGGAAGGACCAGAGAAGTAAGTTCTAGCCCAAGCTTCTGGGAGTAGCATCCAGAACCACATATCACAGAGGTGGTCTGGTAAAAGTCAGTCACGGTGCCTCTGGCACAATTAGGAAACTGCTGCCATCGCCACTGAGCCTGTGCTCGTGACCACACCAGCAAAATGGATCTCTACGCCCCATCTAAAACCTTCAAATCTTTCCTTATTTCAAAGATATTATCCATGACTGGTTGTCCAATGGCTGCAAACAGTTTTCTTTTTAACAGTTTGTTCAGTTTTTATAGTTGCCCATCGTGGTATCAGTTATTCATTATCGCTCAAATTGGAACTCAAAAAACTCTCTATTTTGAATTAAGTACACTTCACCATCTTATTTGGGGAACCTAAATCTAAGTCTGTTCTCCAACAGCCAAGGAGACTGAAATCCGTGGAGAATGGAGAGTATAGAAGGAGTTGATGCTTTGAGAAGCTGTCAAAATGTGGAAAGCATGTTCAAATGATATTTATTCAAAAAAGTACCTTCTACCCCATCATTATCTGATCTCCCTAACCACTGTGGCTTCATGATTAGAATCCACAATTAGCTACAGATGGGATAAGGAGCACAAAAGCAAAATAAACTGGAGAAGAAAGGTAAGTAAGTGCCTGCTAACTTTGTTCATGACTGAAATATACCTCGGTTTTATAGGTTGCCAGCTTTTATTTTTAAAACCACATTTGACATCTCAGCACACTCAATGTTGACAATTAGGACTTGTACTTTATTTCTTAATGACTTTGCACATTCACATACTTGTCTCTACAGCAAGTTTCCTCATAAATAAGGTAGAAAGAAAGTAGTGAAAATAGTATTATAGCAGGAGGTATTGTGGAAAGGGGGCGGGGGTGGGGTGAAATGCCTAAAACGTGTTATATACTTTACTTCAACAAAAGTTGAGTATCCAATGTGTTCCAAACACTAAAACATCTGTTATACTGGGGAGAGGGTAAAGGCCCAGAGGA
>NW_017731380.1:3718431-3766615 GCF_001890085.2 Hipposideros armiger | reverse complement strand
GGAATGAGGAGATTTGGCAAACAGAGGATGGGACCAAGGCCTCGCATGTGGCACTGATAGTCCAGATGAAGGTGACTTTTCCTTAGCAGCACTTTCCAACATGGACACGGAGATGTGAGACAGATCTGGGAATGAGTTTCCCCATCCATGTCATAGACAAACAATGGTGCCAAGGAATCGAGTGCACAGCTAAGAGAATGCTCTAGGCTGGATGCTGGGGAGGGGCTGTTAGTCCAGGAAAGCCAAGGGAATTAAAGAGCAGGTTTTGTGGAAGCAAAAGAATGAGTGTTCTACTTCTCCACTTTCCTCTCACCAGAGCCTCTACTTGCTATAGCAACTGTAACTGATAGAAAACGAAAATAAAACAGAGAGCAAGAGAAAACTCATTATTTCAAAATTCCTTTAATGCTATTATTAAAAGACACGAATCATCTAAATCATTTCCCAAAAGCCCTTTTAAATTCCAAGACTGAGAACAAAATTATGGGTAAATGTTTAATTAATGTTTATTATAGCTAGCATCTTAGTTTTAGAAAGGTGAAATTTATGATATGATGAAGTAATATTTTTCACATTCTGTGGGTCTCTTTTATAGCACATTGCAACCCACAGTATAATAAATATCTTCTATTATTCTGTAAGATTCTTGTATGCAAAGCTGTGCAGGGCCGAGATAATATTGAATTTCAAGTCAAATGAGCTGGCATGAACCTTAGGCAAGTCACTTTATCTTTCAGGATGTCAGCTTTCAAACTTGTAAAATGAAGGAGAGGGATAAATCCCCAAGTTTCCTTCTAGGTTAAAAAAAATCATAAGCATAATTTAATATTTTAAATTACTATAGCATTGGTAGGGTTACCCCTTTTCTGTTACGATGTATTTTTGGCCCTATCTACCACGTTTTGAGCCTCAGTCCTTGATCAGGAACACAAAGTCCAATGATCACACCATCTCTATGGGAAATAGAATCCAGTTTACCACAGATTTACTTTATGTTCCAATGTCTCCATTCTCTGCCCACATTTACCCCTTGGGAGGTTCAGAGATATTTATTCAGCATCTTGAGACCATAAGTCTCTGAGAATACTCCGTATGGTATTGCCTCGAAGAGCCAAGCCCCTAATTTCAGTGGGTGTGCACTCTGCAGCAACCCCCGCACATCTTAACTTAGATTTGTCATGGCTGGTAAGAAGAGAAAATGGCTAGTCAGCACCTATTAGAAGGCCTGAGATGGAGGGGGCGCTCTACAGATTACACCTGATCCATGGAGCAGCATGGTATGTGGGAAATAACCAAAACACAGCGTTATTTTTGTCCCCCACTCAGATGTTTCTCCTGCCACTAGGTGAAAACTAAGCAGAGCTCATGGCTCACTCTTGGGTTACAGGCGGTCACACAGTCACTTGAAGTAAAAAAAATACAGCCTTGATTCAAAATTAAATTGTCCAGTTCCAAGATTAATCAACTCTTCCCTCTTTCTTCACAAGATGACATCTCCTTTCATTCCCTTGGTGCTGCTCAGACCATCAGAGTCCAGCGCTGGGGGAGAAGAGGGGAGGAGAGGACAGCAGAGTGCCCATCACATTGGTGACTGATGCTGGCCCAAGTAAATCTGGCAGGCGGTCGACACTGACCTGCCCTCCTACCAGTTTTGTTGCCATCATTGAGCTGTTCATGGAAAAATTCCCTTGATGTGGGTCATACACATTTTCCTCTGACTAGTTACCTCCCTTCCACCTATCAGGCTCCCATTTATTATTGTTCTACCCCGCTGTTTTGGGGGTCCCCTCAGCTCTGGAAGGAGCCCTGTTGGACAGAAAAATCTCAGGCAGGATGCCTTTGAAAATAACCCCATGCCACTAGCCAATGATTTCTTTTTTTTTTTTTTAAGATTTTATTGGGGACTTGGGAAAGGGGAACAGACAAGTTGCTGTCCTTTTTGTTCTTCAGTCTAGTTGTGGAGGACATCGCTTCACTGGCCCATGTTGGTATTATCATTGTGCTTTTCCTGGGTGAGGCAGTCGCTCGCCAGCCATTGGACAGCGGCTCATGGCAGCTCAGGGTGGCTGCCGGCCAGCCCCACTGCAGCCTACCCTGTTGCTGGCGACTCACGGCAGCCCAGCTCCAGGTTGAGCTGCTGTTCACCATCTTAGCTGTAGAGGGCACAGCGTTACTGGTCCTCATGTGGGATCCAAACCGGGGCCCTGCTGCTCAGAGCTGGCGTCCCAAGCCAACTCTTAACCAACGCACCACTCGGCCGGCCTGCCAATGATTTCTTAAGTAGGACACATAAAAAATTGTAGGTAATATTTCATCAGGACCTTCCAGCTTCTATTTAGGATATTGAAAGCTGAAAAGAATATTGCTCCCAAAGTAACCACAAGAAAAAGCTGTGTAGCCTACAACATCAAAACTTTTCTTGAACCCATCAGAGAGTGGAGGTCACAGGGCAATAAAGTAGCCTGAGATTTAAAGAAACAAATGGCTCCAAAAAAGAAAGGCAATGTGAGACCTGGCTCACCTGAGGCAGAGCACCTGGGAAAGACAAGGCCGCCATAGAAGTAAGAAGATTGCAGCTAAAACTCTATACTGAATTGATAGTTAAATTTTAACAATTTGCTGCTGTGGCTGAGCATTAGTGTATAGGGCCCATGGAGGCTACAGACACCCCAGTAAAGGCTTTTCTCCACAAACTTCATAGAATGCTCACACAAAGGTCAAGGTCAGAGTAGGGGAACAGAGGAAGCCTCCCACGGTGGTGCAGGTCTGTGAGGGAGGAACAAAAGCCCCTGGGTGTGGGGAGAGATGAAGAGCAGCAAACCCACCAGGGTACCAGTACAGACACATTACAGCTGGAGAAAGGGAACAAGGAAACAGCCCTCTCCTGGGAGAGGGACAGGAAGCTTTCTCCCTTACAGGAATCACCAAGACAGACACAAGGCAGAGTTTGTCTGCCATGGGGAGGAGGGCAGGGTCGCTGAGTAGGTTCTAGACCCAAGACCCCTAGACATAGGTCCTGCCTGAGATGGAGGCTGAACCAGGAAACCAGAATACCTCTTTCCCTACCAGGCTGGCAAGGGTCTACTGAGAATCCACTGCAGGGGAAGGACCAAGGGCGGCACTTCTCTCTCTGAGGCACAGGCTCACAGTGAAAGCCTAAAGCCAACCCCCACCGCAAACAAAGTAACACTCTCACCAAAAGCTGAAAACAACTGGTGAATGCATAAACGGTGACAAACCATATCATGGAATACTACTTAAAATTTAAAAAGAACTATTAATACGTACAATAACATGGCTAGATCTCAAATGCATAATGCTAAGTGAAAAGAGCCACACACTGTATGGCTACATTTATATGACATTCTAAAATAGGCTAAACTGTATGGACAGGGAGTGGTAGCTGCCAAAGGCTGGAGGGAGATGAGGGGCTGGCTACAACGGGACAGGAAGGACTTCTGACGGGTGATGAAACAGTTCTACATCTTGATTCTGGTGGTGGTGACAAATGTCATGCATTTGTCAAAACTCACAAAACTATACATTTAAAAGACTGACTTTACTGTATATAACACATCTCAAAGACATTTAAAAATTAAAAAAACAGAATTTCACTAAAATTAAGAAGTTTTGTTCATCAAAAGATACCATTAAGAAAGTGAAGAGACAACTCAGACTTGAAGAAAATAAAAAGAAATAGGCCTTGCATATAGAATATATAAAGAACGTACAAATGAATAAGAATAAAACTGACAACTCAATAGAAAAATGGGCAAAAGACTTGAGTGGACATTTGACAAAAGACATTATCCAAATGGCCAATATGCATATGAAAAGCTGCTCAATATTTTTATTTTAAATGCAAATGAAACCCTAATGAGGTACTGCTACACATCCACCAGATCAGCTAAAATGAAAGATTGGCAATACCAACGCTGGTGAGGATGTGAGCAACTAAAACTGGTTGCAAATTTTTATAACTACATTAGGAAACTATTTGGCAGTATTTACTAAAGCTAAACACGCCTGAGCCTTAAGAACCAGGAATTCTGCTCCCAAATGCTTATCCAATAGAAATGAGTGTATATGTGTCCACCATAAGACATGTTCAAAAACATATATAGTATCATTACCATAACCGCAAAAACCTGGAAACAATACAAATTTCCATTAACAGGAGAACATATAAATAAAGTGTAGTATATGTACGCTCTTATGCAACAAATATAGAAAGAGCAATAAAGAAAAACAAATATGCAACAAAGATGAAACTTAGAGATATGATGAGCGAAAGAAGTACAAAGAACTACATACTGCCTGATTTCATTTATATTAAATTCATGACTAAGCAAAATGAAGTTATGGTGATGAATTCAGAACAGTGGTTATGAGTGGGAGTAGTAAACTGAGAAGGGGCATGAGGGAGCCTTCTGAGCTGCAGGAAATGTTCTATATCTTGATCTCAGTGGTAATCCCATGGGGTAATATATATGTATTTGTAAAACTTCCGTCAATAGCACGCTTACGTTCTGTGTACTTTACTGCATGTATGTTTGCCTCAGTGCATTACAACAGAAGGGAAATATCGCCTAGGGCACAGCTCAAGGGCTAATGATGATGTGTGCAAAATGAATATAAACAGGCCAGGAGTGTGGAAGGACGTGTCATGGTCCTGAGCCTGTGTGTTTCTTATCAGCTGCAGATGGAGAAGAAATACACATGAGCTCTGTAGCCCATAGTAGAGCAGACTTCATGCAGCTTCTTGCTTTTAAGTGCCAAAGTTATGCAATGTCAAAAGAAATATCTTTTTGTTTAAAAAAATATTCAGAGCAGGCATAGTTCCTCTAATGTGTTAAAACAGAAACATTCATTTTTATGTGCTGTTAATTGCTATACTATAAGACCTACCAGGTTATTCTTTTCTATCAAGAGAATAAAATTCTTGTTGTTTCATTACCTTTCTACCATGTCATTCATCAAAAAAATCAAGATTTGTGCTTACTGTATGCATGCTATACCTCAATACAATTTGTATTTAATGGCCCTGCCGACACTCCCAGGGACGCCCCATCCACATGGGGACTCCAGGACTCATGCACCCGTGACCATTCTGGGGAATGCGGTTACTCCCAACACAGCTGCCATTCTTTTCAGTTCTACCCGAGGTAGTTTCTCTCTATTTCCTTGTGAGTATTAGACACCAGTCCTCAAGCCTCCCACTACAAGGGTGACCCACTGAACTCTCTAAGCCATCCTGGAGGCCCCTCACAGGGTCTGAACAGGAGGAAAACCCCATCTCTTTCCCCTTTCCCTTTATTGAGGACTCACACACAGCCTACCAACCTCTCCCAACATATTTCTTAGCAGATCCTCTCTCCTCTTTGTAACGTGACTTTTTTTTACATCTTTAATGTGAAGGACAAGTTCAGGAGCCTTTGAACCAACATCAGGCATTTATTTTACAATTACACTCTGCATTTTCATCCAGCACCTCACTCTGGTGTGTAGCATTTATGGTTGGTGCTGGATATCTCTCAATCAAGACTTCAACGTTAACCTTCTGTTATTGTCACTTTAGGTTGAACCATTTGAAATTGTTGTTTGTTGACTACTTCAACTAACGGAATTGTAATTTCTTATGGTTCAGGCTAAAAATTTTATTCAAAATAGACTTTTTAGAGAAAGTGAACTTTAGGTTGGGTTTGAACAAAAGGGAAAAGTGAATGCTTAAATGAATACCCAGGCAACTACTGAAATACCTTCTGCAAAGCATCTCACCTTGGCTTTCAGATCAGCACACAATTCCTGATGCTTTTTCCTGTCCTTGGCCAATGTGCTCTCCATTTCATGAGCTGCACAGGCTTCGGCTAGTGTCAGCACAGCCTTCTGTATAAAATCTCTCCTATTCTTATTCCAATGTGATATCAGGATCCTTCGCTGCTCCCTAGTGAAGCGATATTGGTCACAATACTTCTCATGTTTGACCTGAAAAGATAACAGATGGTTATTATGGCACTTCTTACATTTATTATGAAAGTGAGCCCATGCCCTATGTCATTGTTACAAAAGTGAATAAAATGAATTATAACTAATGATTTTTTAAAAACTGGGGACAAATATCTTAATAGTAAATGCAGCAACCAGGATCAGGTACCAGTCACAGAGTTCTGAGCTGGTAGCTAACTGATGACTGAGGACCATTTAATGTGTATAAGTCCCTAGTTTCCTTTGTAAGATAGAATCAGACCAGCTGGCCCTCAAACAACTTCCACTTCTACATGGCAATAAATATAGGGGCAGAAAGCATTATTTCCTCTATATACAACTTCAAAAATACTCCATCTTTAAGTCAGTTTTGGTATTTTAACAATTAGCTCAAGTGCTTCAGTTAGACGCATGATCATAAATATTAAAAAATTGTTACAATAATTCCGAAAACTCAGTTTGCTCTTGATGATGGAAACATTCAGATATTAGGATGTCTAAACTTGAAGTAATTTTAGCAATGACATCAGCCTGTCCTATTCCACTCTCCTGAGGAACATGACATTCTCACATCGGTACCATGGTTCCTATTCGCAGTGAATCCCAACCAGGGGAGAGCTCAGTCTTAAGGGGAAGAACAGGAATGGAGATAACCTGAGTAGCTGGAAACACCTCTGTAGGTGATTCTGAAATGTTCATTATATAAAGGTGTGTCTTTTGAAATTGAGAGTCGCTGACCTAAATAATTCTTTATTTTGCCAGTATAGACCACGTCTCTGAATTTGATACCTTATTTAACGCTTAAGTAGTGTGAGAAAACAAGCTAGCAAGGAGGATAAGGTTGGTCTTACTCCAAATAATAATTTAGGTACAGTTAATTAGGTACATGATGAAACACGCTATGGCTTCATTTAAACCAGACATCAGCTACTAGAATCTGTTCTGTAAACTTTTTAGCATTGTTCCCCAAAGCCAAAAATATATACTTAAAACCTATCAAACATTAAGAAAAGGAGCACACACCATGCAGAAATTCATACTAATCAACCCAAAGTAAAAAGGAAATGTAAAAATTTTTACTATGTAAAGAATAGGCAAATACAAAAGTCTACAAAGTTAAAAATGAGAGCTGGCCACAGAAGCAAATAGATCCAACAGGGAATAAAAAGAAGGATTTAATAGAGTAAATAGAGTTTAATAGAGTAAAACTTTTAAAAATTCTAGAGTGAATTATTTATTATATAACTTGTTTTTTGCATAACAGGTATCTGCTATAAAATAAAGGTCAGAATTAAAACAAATAATTATTGACTGAGTTCTGACTTTGAGGCCTTTGTGTTTCAGATCCATTTAGACGGATCAAGCGGAGTTGTGGTGGTGATGGTGTAGGGAAGCCCCAGCCCCAAGGCAAGTGTTGGCTTCCCCATGACCAGGAGGATGGAGGTGTGGCAGCTGCGTAGATGGAGGAGCAGGCACTCCACCTTCCAGCAGTACCCAGGGTGGGTGGGGAAATGTATGGACACCTGAGGTCAAACATTAGCAGAGCAACCCAGGGAGCCACAGTGAAATCTCAGGGGCAAGTAAACACATTGGGAGTAAATGTTGCCATAGGGGTCCTCCATCTTTTTATGGGCTGTACAGACTTGAAAAACGACAGACTTTCAACCTATAACACTATCATTTTGTAGAGTATAGGAAAACATATTTTTAGAACACTATATATATATACATATATATATATATATATGTATATATATGAATAATTATTGATCACTAAAACAATTTAACTTGCCAGTATATAAGGTCTAGCACTCACCAAATCATGCCTAGATTTGTGAGGAAAATATCTTTGTAACATGTCCAGATACAGAGTCCTTCTGCCACAGAGATCTCCAGGATACTGATCCAAAACAGCCTGGTAAACCCAGTGGTCTTCTTCACTGAATTGGAAGTTTCTGGAAGCAACAAAAATGTCACAACATATTGTTAAGCAATCCCAGAGTTTGAGAGACCTCAAAGTGTTCAAGCTATTAACAAATGATAATGATTACATTAAATGAAATCTGTTCTTTTTTAAAAAAAATACATTAGTCAAATTAAATGTCTGCCACACAAAAGGTTTTAAGTTCTAATACAATTGGCTCTTTCAGTTCTTTATTTGGTCTTGTCATGAGTTCCAGGCATAATTTGAAGAAGTTTGACAATGAGACATAACATTTTTAAAAATATTTATTCTATCTTGCCTATAATATTTTTAAATCATGAGCAATAAATGAAATATAAAAACCATTGGGAATAAATTATTAAAGATACAAATTAAAAAGGAATTTTACTTGTTCAAGAAAGTTCCTATTTCTAGTCTGGAGGAAAATACAAATGTAGACAAGTTAAATGAACAATTGCACATAGGAAACTAAGGCCTAAGGAAAGTATGTCATTTAAAATTTGACGTTAATAGCAAGTCTAAAATTATCTTTTACTTTACCTTCTTAACTTCTTGCTTTGGCGGGGTAAGACTAGATATTGGTAGTGAAAGATAAATTTAATGGTATTAAATTTCAGGTCATTAAATAATTTGTAAATAGGACCCCTTCAAGTCACCTTACCAATAACATCCTCATCATGCTCCAAAATGCCTTTTTCACTTCAGAAAACTCTTAGGCACTGACATGGTTTGTGTTCTATGTAAAGTACAGTTGACCCTTGAATAACACAGGGAGTTAGGGGCTGCAACCCTGGAACAATCGAAAATCCTATATAACTTTTGACTCTACAGCCAGCATTTCACTTAGGCAGGTTCAACCAACCAGGGATCCAAAATAGTATTTTTAATCTGACAGTTGGGATTCTGCAGTTAGGAAACTGCAGTTGGGAATGGGGAAAATATTGTTTTTAGTATATGGTTAACTGAATCCACAGATGCAAAACCCATGGATTCAAAAGACTGACTGCATTTATTGAAAAACATCCTCATATAAGTGGACCCATGTAGTTCAAACCCGTGTTGTTTCAAGGGTCAACTGTATTAGCAAAGCCCTATGCAGAGTGAAAATGTTGCAATATCAGCTTGAACTCTAAAGTGAATTAATCTATCTTTATTATTCTGGGTTTATTTGCATATTATTATTCCTGTTTAATAAACTGGAATAATCAAATACAGATGCAATCAGAGGGAGTATTATTAGCAACAAATATTTCCTTGATCAAGATGAAGACTTGCTATTGTTTATTCTAGTATATCATTGGTCTTCTACTTTAAAGTTAACTGTATCATTCAAAGCATTTTTATATGTCCTCTATGCCCTTGAAAAATATTTGACAATTTAAAGCAATACAAAACTATTTACATCAAGTGACAGTAATGGGAATTCCACTGTCTTTACACAAGTTTACCTAGTTTCTGTAAAGTACTTCATTATTCTGGTCAGTAGCAAGAAAAAAAATTTCAAAGATGATAATCTTCTCTAACAGCTCTATAATAAGAAGAAAAAGAGGGCTGGAGGTGTTCTACAAGGAAAAAGCATACTCTACAGTTTTTCAGTATGACAACCTATTTGCAGAAAAAGAATTTGAGATGAGTTCATTCACTGAACACCTTGAGTGTTTCGTTCTGACTGAATCAGTTAGGCATGTATAGACAGTCAGAGACTGCTGCAAATAAAGCATTTCAAATGGGGGTATTAAGCCAGGAGAAAGGCTTGACTGAATGTAATTGGCATTTAAAATACCCTCAAGTCTTCAGGAACAATATCTCAGGTCCTCTCTCAAAGGACTCATTCTCATTCATGATAAGATAAATGCATTTTAACAGCAGTTATCCACATAGATTCTCTATTACTATACCACAAGCAACAACAAAAAAAGAAGAGACCTAAAATTCATGTCCCCATTAATGCTCTTAAACTGTTTCTATAATCAAAGGGACTTGAACATAGTTTGAATTTCCACATTTATTTGATTACAAATGTGGGTGCGGGGAGTATATGCTGGGGAGGAGGAAGTGACAAAATCTAGGTCCAGTAAGTTTTATGTTCTTTTAAATTGACATTTAATTATGTAATGGATGTTGTTGAGGCCATGACAAGACACCTTTGTCAGCTAGAATTCCCATCACCAACATGCTGATAATTCACAGACATACCTTCCTTGCCTAGAAAATTGGCCTGAGCCAGTTGGTACTGCCTCTCGCAGGAGACTACTCTTCCTCCGGCTTCAGAGGGCCAGTCACAACCAATGATTGGCTGATATGGGGGTACAGAAGGCCAGCCCACTCCCCTCAAGATGGGACCAACTCTGTGATACCTCATGCTCCAGAGTTTCACTGAGATCTCCTCCCTGCATAGACATGTTCCCCTCCTCTATCCTGCTTCCGTTACCACCCTTCTCCTGAGAGCATTGCCCAACAAATCACCTGTTCTTATAGTCCCTGTCTCAGCTTTGCTTCTACCAAACCCAACCTAAGATAATCTACAGGCAATCTTACCCACAATTTTCAAACATAGTTTAAATCCTTTAGTAAATGGAGAAGTCCTTCTAAGTTAATTGCTTTGATGATCTCTTATATTGAACGGTAGTGTAAGATAATTCTCAAAGAGAAAGTGCAAATAGCAAACATTTACAAAAATACTTTCCAAATAAAAGTACACATTAAGCAGTGTACATTACTATAAATAAATATAGCAGCAGGAGAATTTGTGGTACTCTGCATTTTTATACATTGCATGAATGTATTAATAAGGTGCCATTTTAGTGACAACATTAAAACCACTTAAATATATGAAATGGAAATGTAACATTAAGCCCAAATATTTCAAACCAAGTATGTCATGTACAATGATCACATCCAGCTTGCTCCTTATTGATTCTAGAAAACTCACATCTCAGCAGCTTTTTCCAATTACCACAATTACACAAATTGTAAGTCATTTTTCTAGTGCATGTAGAAAAATAATAAACATCTTAAAAGAAATCATATATAAATACTCACAGTATTATTATTTTTAGAGTATTTATAGCAAGCACTTCCCACAGCCGCAGGCTTAAATCTTGTGGCAAATATTCACATCAGCAATAATGATAGCACAGTCATACATCTCCATTAGGATGCTGTGTGTGAGGCAGAAGACTCCCACCATGACATATAAATATATACATATATACTGAGTCTCCTAGATGGTAAAAATCTAAGAGGAATATTCAAACATAAAACCTTCTTCACAATAACAAAGTAGTCATTTCCTACTAGCTTCTAAAATAAAATCAAATTTAATGTACCTGCATTTCTAAATTCAAATCTGGATATTTATCTTTCCTTATCAAATGTTCATCTTTCTTTTTTAAAAAGATTTTTATTAAAATCTAGTTAACATACAATAGTATATTAATTTCAACATTTATATACCTAAAGAAGTGATCACCATGCTAAGTCCTGCAACCATCTGACACCATACCACTCTATCACAATATTATTGACTATATTCCCCTTGCTGTACGTTGCATCCCCTTACGTATTTGTTTTATATCTGGAAATTTGGACCTTATTCCCCTCTGCCTTCTTTCCTCCCTTTAAAAATTTGTCAATTACAGTTGGCATTCAATATTATTTTATATTAATTTCAAGTGTGCTGCATAGTGGTTAGACATTTATAAAAATTAAGAAGTGATCCCCCTGACCAGTCTAGTATCCACCTATCACTTTACATACTTATTACTATATTGTTGACTATATTCCCTATCCTTTACTTTACATCCTCATGACTATTTTATAACTGCTAATTGGTACTTCTTGATCCCTTAACCTTTTTCACCCTGCCCTACAACCCCCTCCCGTCTATGACCCCAATAAATCTAGTACCCATCTGATACCATACATAGCCATTACAATACTATTCGCCATACGCCTTATGCTATACCCTACATCCTCATGACTACTGTGTAGCAACCAATTTGTACTTGTTAATCTCTTACATTTTTTTCACCCACCTCCAATCTGGCAACCATCAAAATATTCTCTGTATGTATCCATTTTTTCTGTTTTGTTTCTTTATTTTGTTGTTTAAATTCCACATATGAGCAAAATTATATTGCATTTGTCTTTCTCTGACATACTCCACTCAGAACAATACCTTCTAGGTCCATCCATGCCACTGCAGATGGCAAGAACACATTTCCTTCCATGGCTGAGCAATATTCCACTGTATGTAACACCTCTTCTTTATCCATTCTTCCATTGACAGACACTCAGGCTGCCTCCACATGTTGGCTATTATAAACAAAGCTGCAATGAACATATGGATGCTTATGTCCCTTTGAAGTAGTGTTTTGAGTTTCTTTGGATAAATATCCAGAAGTGGGATTACTGGGTCCTTCTTTGTCTATTGTTATAGTCTTTCTTTAAAGTCCATTTTGTTTAGTATAAGTATTTCTACCCCAGCTTTTTGTTGTTTCCATTTTCATAAAATATCCTTTTCCATCCCTTTACTTTCAGTTTGTGTGTGTCTTTGGATCTGAAGAGAGTCTTTTGTAGGCAGCATATGTAAGGGTCTTGTTTTCTTTATCCATTGAGCCTCAGGCTGATTGGTTGTGAGGACTGGCCATGGCTACAGTGAAGGAGCTGAGGTGTAGGGGCTGACCCTACAGAGCAGGATTTGCTCTATCAGGGCTCTGGTGCCGCCCAGTTTGACTTTCAGGTATGTCATCCTTGAAGGTGTCCAGGTGATGCTTCGGCTTGATCTGAAGCTGTGCACTGAGGCCTCCTGGGAGGGGCCCCACTGTAGGCCAAGTTCAGGCCTGAGAGAGGCCAAGCCATGAACCAAGGCTGGCTGTCTCTAGTACTGGGATTCGGGGTGCTCAATCAGAGGTATGGTCATGCCAAAGCCAGATGTCGCTTATTTGGGTTTTGTGAACCTTTAGGAAGTTTTAGGTAAGCCTGCAGCATGAACCAAGACAGGCCCTTTGTATGGAAAAGCCACTGAAAGCAGCTTGGGTGGGTCTGCAAGTTGGGTGGTGCGGGGTCTCAGAGAATCACCAGGGTAGGGTGAATGGTGTTAGCTAGATTGATGGAAGCTCAGATATGGCAGCTGCCTGAATCTGCATGCTGGGAGTGGGGAGAATGCAACAAAGAAACAATGGCTTTTGCCAGCTACTTCATCCAGGAGAAAGCTGCATCTCCAGCCCTCACCCTGAAGTCAGATAAATCAGTTCCTCCCTGTATGTTTCTGGATCTTTTTGAGCTGTTGCCCCAGTGCTGGAGCTCAGGAGCAAGTGAGTCAGTCAGTGAGTAAGTCTGTGCATGGACCCTTTAAGAGGAGTGCTTAAGACTCCAGCTGTCCTCTTGTCATTCAGCCACCATCTTCATTGGTTTTCACATACCAAAGTTGTGGGTACTTCTCTCTGTGTCATTGGAACCCTGGGCTGGAGAGTCTGGTGTGGAGTTGGCACCCCTCACTCCTCCAGGGGAGACCTCCACAGCCGAGATAACCCTCCAATTTTTAGTGGTCACACATGGGTGTGGGACCAGACCGTTCCGCATCTCTGCCCTTCTTACCAGTCTTGAGGTAACTTCTTTTGTTTGTCCTTAGTTGTAGGACTTCAGTTCAGCTACACTTTAGGCAATTCTCAATGATATTTGTTCTGTAGTTTAGTTGTAAGTTTGATGCGAACATGAAAGGAGGCGAGTACAGAATTTATCTATTCTTCCATTTTGACAGGAAATCCCTTCATCTTTCAATTGTACAGAAAAATCTATATAAAATAGCTTAGCTATATAAAATAACTCGGTTGGCTTTTACTTTCTGAACGTCTTGTTTAATTTAACTGCCTTGCTAGTGATTATAACAGAATGAACTAAATTACACAGATATAGAAAAATAATCTGCTCACTTATCTACTTTCTGAATTTGAAAAAATGACTAATTTTAAATTAAAAAACTTTAAATTTATTGGGATGACAATGGTTATTAAAATTACATAGGTTTTAAGTGTACAGTTCTATAATATTAATACATCATCTATATATCACATTGTATGCTTACCACCCAGAGTCAATTCTTCCATGACCATATATTTGACCCCCTTTACCCTCTTCTACCATCCCCCCTCTCCCCTTACCCTCTGGTAACCATTGAACTGTTGTCTGTGTCTATGAGTTTTTGTTCCTTTATTTGTCTTGTTCCTTTTTTGTTTTCAGTTTTATATCTAACATATGAGTGAAGTCATATAGTTCTCAAGTTTTTCTGAATTATTTTGCTTAGTATAATAATCTCAAGATCCATCCATGTTGTCACAAATGGCAGTATTTCATCTTTTCTTATGGCAGAGTAGTATTCTATTGTGTATATATATATCACATCTTTAGCCAATCATCAAAGGACACTTTGGTTGTTTCCATGTCTTGGCCACCATAAACAATGCTGCAATGAATATATATATATATATATATATATATATATATATATATATATATATATATATATATATATAAAATCTTTACAGATAAATGGTTTCAGGCTTTTTGGGTAGATACCCAGGAGATTGGTGGGTCATACAGTAATTCTATTCTTAATTTTTTGAAGAAACTTCACACTGCCTCCACAGTAGTTGCACCAATGTACATTCCCACCAACAGTGTATGAGGGTTCCTTTTTCGCTACAGCCTCTCCCACACTTGTTATTATTTGTCTTGTTGACGACAGCCATTCCAACAGGTGTGAGGTGACATCTCATTATGGTTTTGATTTGCATTTCCCTAACAGCTAGTGAAGTTGAACATTTTTTCATATATCTGTTGGCCATTTATATGTCTTCTAGGGGAAAGCTTCTGTTCATGTCCTCTGCCCATTTTTTTATTGGGTTGTTTGTCTTTTTTGCTGTTGAGTTGTATGAGTTCCTTATATATTTTACATATTAGCCTCTTATCGGAGGCACTGTTTGCAAATATCTTCTCCCATTCTGTTGGCTGTATCTTTATTTTGTTGATGGTCTCTGCTGTGCAGAAACTTTTTAGTTTGATATAGTCCCATTCATTTATTTTAGCTTTTACTTCCCTTGCTTTTGAGGTCAAATTCATTAAATCCTCTTTGAACCTGAGGTCCATAAGTTTAGCACTTATGCTTTCTTCTATACAGCTTATTGTAGAAAAATTTAAATAATACTTTAAAATTACCCTAAACTTTTGCAATTTTTAAAATATCTTTAGACAAAAGATCTTTGGCAGATTTCTGCAATTTCTATTCTTTTTGTCCATCCAAATTTTCTAATTTAAATTATTTTGTAATTTTCATCTTTAAAACAACACACTAAGGTTTTATGGTTTCCAGGTCCATTGAGCACTTCTAAAACTTCAGGGAATTTTATCCTGCAGAAGTGTGAGATATTTACCTCTCCATCCCCAGCCACCCCCACCCGCTAATATTGAAGTCCACTAATATAATTTTATCATGATTTCTCAGGATGTGAGACAAAACAGGTAATTCAATAAAAGAGGATGACAGGGCTGTAAGAATTCAACCAGACTTAGGCTGATTGTCTCTTTATTTTTTTGAATCATTCCAAACATCCAAAACTAACTCACAATTAACTTAGCTACCGGTTTTCTTTGTAGTGATGCTTAAACCACTTCCTTGGGGTCTGGTTCGATGACATCAAAATACATCTTGGGGAGGGGCAGCCTATGATGGCAAACAAGATACATAAGGAGAACAGGTACTTTAACAATAAGAATAACTCTATGAAACTAAACAAACTGGCTGAAAGCTGTTTTACGTTTTCTCAGAGTGAAGGTAATTACTGCCCCCTGAAGCTAGCTGGTGCAGTTATCAGCATCTGACCACTGGCTCAAGATTTGAAAATGGCCACAGTGAACGTAACCTAAAGAAACACTCTTGTATCTCCAAGTATAACATTGTCAGGGGACACCTAGTACTTCTCCACTAAGAAGTATGATTGCAGTAAGCCACTGGTGGATTCACATGGATAAAAGATAGCTCTGACACCATCTGCTTGTTTGACTATGCTAGGTCTGACCCTGCAGAAAATATAACTTGACTTCACTTTCAAATCAGACCCAACCAAACACCAAATCTAATCACCCTGGTTCCTAAAACACTTCCCACTACCCACCATCCCACCCCAGGCCCAATGTCCAAATACAAATCTATCTTTAAATTTCATCCTAGTTTATAGGGAACTCCCTGGCATTAGACTCGTTCTAATCAACAGACTCTGCTCCTTGGGTTTTGTTTGGGTGTGTGCATTGTCTTCCCACAGGATGTATTCTCACTTAGCAGTTTGCACCTCTAGGGTCCCCAGGCTCTGCCCGGTCTGGCTACACAGGTAGGAGCTGACAGCCAGAATTTAGTGGGCTTTTAGGAATATGGTCAAAATTTACAAAATTCAAGAATCAACGACAACAAAAGTGGCCCATAGGGTGAAACCAGAACTTGCACCAACATCCAAAGCCCCATTGTGCTAAGGAGTGACAGGAAAGTGAAAATATGGCAGCCTTCTAAAAGTGATGGCTCCTGAATTTCTTATAGGAAAGTTAAGGGATGGGAAGACTGAGTGAGTGCATAGCTGGCACACTGATTTTACTTATATAGTTTAAAGAGCAGTTTGTGTAGAGAGCTCTTTTTTTCCTTCTTCTTAGAATGTGTATCATTTGGAGGTGGAATGTGTATTTTTGTGATGATGGGAAAACTCTTAAACCATTTTTTGTCCCAACACTCATCCACCAATAGTTTTAAGAGGCCATATAATTCCAAATGGAAGTTTTGAGATAATATGATCAAGATAAAAGCCTGTTAAAAGTAAAATGCAAATGGCTCAACCATCCCATATTGGTTTTAAATAAGTATATTCATCATAAGAAGTGTAAGCAAATGGTACTTGTCGCAGACAGTGTCCCTACTCCTGCTCCTGTCCACCAGAATCCTGATTTTATTCAAGATCTACCTTCCTCCAGAGGTCCTCCACTTGAGGGAAGGTGAGCCCCATCGCCAGCCCTGGGAATGAATCTTGATCAATCTTAATCCATTCACAAACATCCATTCAGAAGCTTCCCATTCCTCTGGCTAGTGTTTGGTATAAGCACAGACAAAAGACCCAAATCTGGCCAGTGAAATATATGAAGTCTTCTGGGGACAAGATTTTCTAGCTATTAAGACAAGTCACAAGGAAGAAAAGGTCTCTTTCTGCTTCTGAGTGTTGTGGTGTGGAAATACTGCAGTTGTATGGCAGGAAGTCATCTAATCTGCATGAAGACACAGCAAGAGAATGCAGAAAACCAGGTCTCACTGTACTTAGATTTCTCTACCTCTACACTTTTTGTGAAATAAGATTTAAAAATCACCTATTAGGGCCGGCCGAGTGGCGCGTTGGTTAAGAGCTGGATTGGGACGCCACAGGGCCCTGGTTCGGATCCCACATATGCGGGCCAGTGAGACTGCCCTCTACAGCTAAGATGCTGAACAACAGCTCAACCTGGAGCTGGGCTGCCGTGAGTCGCCGGCGACAGCGTAGGCTGCAGCCCCTGTGGCAGTGGGTTGCCATGGACTACCATGTGTAGCCAGCAGCCAGCGTGAGCAGCCAGCAGCCACAGTGAGCGGCCGTCCAGGAGCCGGCGACTGATCTGCCTCGCCCAGGAAGAGCGCAATGATGATGCCAACTTGGGCCAGTGAAGCAACGTCCTCCACAACTAGACTGAAGAACAAAAGGACAGCAACTTGTCTGTTCCCATTCCCCCAATTCCCCAGCGCTCTTCTCATCCCCCCAATTCCCCAATAAAAAAATCTTTTTAAAAAAATCACCTATTATTTGTTACTTTGACTTGGGTTGAGTATTCCCTTACTTACAGTCAAAGATATTCTATTTGATAGCTAACTGAAGGGAAGAAAAAAAAAATGTAGCATCCTACTGTTGCTTTGGAAGGAAAGCACTGTGAAGGGTGTAGAGGTTAAAGGGATGCTACCCAATGTGGCCAGAGACCACCATCTACAGAAACGTTCCACAGCTGATTGGAAACAGACAAGTGTGTAACACCAAAGGCTATGTTTATGACAAACAAACAAACAAAAACACCTAAACAAAACCACCTCAAGCTCAAACAGAATCAATAAAGACATGATCATCTTCAAACACATTATTTGCACTAATTTTTAAAAAAATCTTCTATTGAACTAAAATCTACTTCCATGTTACCATTTTATTCATCACTTTTGGGGAGCAAGTACATTTTTAAGTGCAATAAAGTAGAAGTGAATAAAGTTACTTTATATAGACATTATGACTCAACTGTCCAGGTTCAGGAGCAAGAATAATAAAACTGGTCTACTTCTTTGGGATGGAATGTGGAAAATAATTAACCATCATGAGGGCTTCTGAAATTTTAATTGCCACATAAAAATGCTATAGTATCACCTCAAACTAAGTACCAGTAATCATACAGAAATTATAAGAATGAATTAGAAGAGTAATGATTCTCATTCTCAGTTTGTTTTTTTAGACATCAACAGTGCTCAACTTTATTTTCTTTTACAGGCACTAACATGGAAAATAAACATAAACCTGTGAGTGTGGTGATTATAATTTCTTACATTACCGGTTCTCCATTGTCTTAGTTCTAATGGCAGGGTTTCCTCAAAGGACTATATTTACCCACAGTTGGACTTCAATGTATAAGAGTAGAAAAAACTTGTTATGAACAATTGATTTGAAATACAAAATAGGTGTTATAATTCCTCTCAGGCCAAAATTTGGCAATCCTGTCAATAGAAATTTTAATCTTATCTTTGCTTATAACTACACATATTTTATTATTTTAATAACAAATTCTATTTGTATTATCCAGGTTAAAAAATAACATGTCAATTGTCTTGGACAAAAATCTGTCAAGCTGCTATGATTCTATTTTCTCCAATTTGATTTACTCGAGGTTGATTTGATTTCACAGCCAGCAAAGAACAGAATCCTCTCGTAAATGACTCTCACTTCTTCATCCTGTAAAATCCAGACTTTTCAGTCTCCTGAAGTATTAAAAATGTAGCCTCATGCAACATTACACTGTGCAGTTCCTGCCTGAAACAATTATACCAAGAAGGCAGGTGGGGGCTGGAGTGATATTCACAATAAAGACTATTGACCTAGAAATTTATAGCCACTATTCTTTTTATTAAATTTTTTTTTACTTTTAACTTTTTAATTTTTAATTTTTTTCTATTATGAGTTCTAGGTGTACAAAACAATGAAATAGTTATACTTTTTCAGCCATCACAAAGTGACTACCCCTCTCCCCCATTCAACTGCCCCCCATATCATACATATCTATTATAATTCCATTGACTCCACTCCCCACACTGTACTCCACATCCTGTGACTATATATATATATATATATAAAATTATATATATATATTTATATATATATAAAATTATAGTTGACATACTATATTATTCAATGGCAGTATAGCCACTATTCTTAGATATACTTTTCACAAATACATTTAAACAAACATAACATACAGGTAATATACAGAATGAATTATTAATTAAGCAAAGACAAACTCTAAGACTAGCTTTGGGGGTATCCTGTAGAAATTGGACCTATTTTTTCCCTTGATAAAATGCATTCCACCATAGCCAAGATAATTTAAAATATACTTTATTCCCACAACAAACCCAAAGTAGGCTAAACAATCACTAAATGTGGCTTTTAGTTCAAGAATCATAAACTAATTAAGTATTTCCAATGATGTATTTATTTTAAGAGAAAGCTACTAAGTACACATGACAAAAAATAAGATCATAATCTACAACTATTACCTCCCCCTAACATATAAATTCCAAGTCAGGTTGGACAATCCCTGTTGGAATATGCCAAGAGAAAAAGGGAGTTGCAGCGACCCAGAATGTTGCGAGAGTGGGCCATGTAACCAATGTGACTAAGTGAACACATTAGTGTCCAAGTAATTAATTATGCTCCTGTTTCTGAGCATTTCTCCCCTTATTAACGACTATTGACATACGACCAGCCCAGACCAGCAATGTAGAGCCTGAGACAGGGACATGACCTGTGTCTCTTCATGAAAGTATAATTTGTTTCTACTTTCCTAGAAAGCAATATGGCAACATTCTCAAAAGCCTTAGGATTTTTCATGTCTTTTCACTCATTAGTTCCATTTCTAGGAGTTCTTCTTAAGGGACTAATCATGGGATTACTCAAAATATAGTGACAAAGTTGTTTTTTCCACGTTATAAAGGAAATATCAAACTATGTTATAAATAATTGTGCAAAAGCAGGAAATGGGTTGATTTTTTATGGCACAACCATATATTATAATACCATGCATGTAATAAAAAACATGTTGTAAAAGAATATTTAATATGGTTACCTAAAACATAGAAGTAAGCATTGATTGAAAAATGAATAATATTGGATCTGATTCGTTAACAGGAAAAAAAAATGGATAAGTGCAGAGTACTTTTTCATTTTTATAAACAACATACATATAGCTGAATAATACAACATGTTACCAGAGGAGGTCTCTGGGTGTTGGGAACCTAGATTAACTTCAGTTTCTCCTCTTTGCTTGCCTCGCCTTTTAATTTTTTTCCCTAATAAACATAATTATTTCTGTATTTCTGTACACAGAGGGTGCCAAAAAAATGTATACACATCTTGAAAAGGGAAAAAGCTATATTAAAATTACACTAATGGTAACCACTTTGAGCACCTCTTGTAAGTGCAGAAGTCAAACATGATTTGTATACATTGTTTGTTATCAGTATATATTGAGTATTACAATTTTAATAGTTTTTTCCTTTATTAAAATGTGTATACATTTTTTGGCATATATATATATGCCACTAAATAGCTATCTTGAAAGTTACTAGAAAGTAAGGTAAATTGAAACAATTTAACTAAAAAAATATGAAACTATGGGCCTTGGCAATATACACTCAGAGGGACAAAGCTGTTAAAATCCTGAGGACTTTAAATAGCATTCATTTTCAGATCTCACAAAATAATAAAATAATGATGCATCAACATTAAAAATTTAATATGACTATCAAACAATAAAGTAGAAATTACTTGTCCTCACTCTATAGCTTTTTCCACATATTGGCTTCAGATCTGACAGCCAAATGGAGCACCATTCAATTATGTCTCATCTATATGATTAATTTATCCAAATGTTACGAAATTAAAGCCACAGTCTCACCTGAGTCTAAAACAAGCAATTAAATTTGTCTTCGTGTTACTAATGAAATACAACCCTAATAAAATCTAGCTTCACAAATATATTGAATAAAGAAATAGCCTCAATTGTAGTAAAAAATGTTTTAATAATATGTTTCAGTAAAAGTCAACATCTTTTAAAGCTATGCTGTCCAACAAAGTAGCCACTAGCCACTAGCCACCAGTTTAGCACTTGAAATGTAGCTGGTCCCAAATGAGATGTGCTGTAAGTGTAAAATGTAGACCAGACTTCAAAGACTTTGTATAAAAAAAAGAATGTAATACATTTCATTTATAACTTTAAAATATTGATTATATGTTGAAATTATAATATTTTGGAACTAATGAGTTAAAATATATAATTTAAAAATAAATTGAATCTTTAAAAATATTTTAATATGGCTACTTAAAAGTTAAAATATATATGTGGCTCACATCTATGGCTTACATAATACTTCTATTAAACAGCACTGATCTAGTAATCAACCTTATTTACCAAAATCCTGGTAAGATACATGTAAATGCTCAAAGTAGTTTGATGTGAGAAAAAAAGCTTTCTATTCAGATGAGCAGAAGAAACTCACTCCTGCTCAACTATGTACTACCTCAGAAACTGGGGACATCTATTCACCTCCGTGTCTGCACCATATACTCCGCATCCCCACCTGTGACTGTAGCAGATGAACCTTCTGTGCTTAGTCCCCCACTTGTGTACTAAATCTCATCACTGGATTATTCTCATCAGCATCAAACATAATGATGTTTCTCCCATTTTAAGCAAAACAAAAGACAAAACAACAACAATAAAGTCTGGCCCTCCTTTCTTGCTCTCCTTTGCTAAAGATCTTCTCACAAGAGTTGTCTGTTCTCATTGTCTTCAGTGTGTTCCATCCACTCACTCAAATCTAACCCAATCAGGTATTTGTTCCCACTTCTTCAATGGTCACCAAAAGCCTCCATCTACAGCCACGGTCAATTACCAGTCCTACTTTGTTTGACTTAGCCACATGTACTCAGTGGATGCCCCTTCCTCAGCTCACACAGCTCACCACTTTCCTTTCTCTTGCTTTCCAGGGCAGCACACTCTTGGTTTTCTTCCAATCTCACAGATCTTTTCTCAGGGTCCTTTGTTGGTTACCCCTCTTCCCACTGACCCAGTAATGCTGGCAGACCCGAGGGATCAGTTTTTGATCTTCGACTTTGTCTTTTCACTCACTAATTTTGGTGGTCACATCCAATAGCACGCTGATGATTCACAAACATGTCTCCAGCTCAGGTCTCTCTCTCCTAAACTGCAAACTCACATAACTGACACTCTTCTCAAAATTTGTACTCAGGTATATGATAGCACCTCAAACTCAGCGCATTGCAACTTGAGAGCCAGATCTTCCCCACAGACAAAACTTGCTTCACTTAGTCTTTCCCGTCTCAGTTGATGGCAACTCTATCCTTCCCGTTGCTCAACCCAAAAACTTTGAACTATTATTCTGTTGCTCTCTTTTTTTTCACATACCTTATGAAATCTGTCAGCAGATGCTATTGACTCTGATTTTAAATATGTCCAAAAGCTATTTCATACCACCTCTACTTCCTGATCTAGGCCACCATTATCTCCCATCTAGATTACTTTTAATAAAGTGTTCAATTTTTTCCCCCATCGCTACCTCCATCTTAAACATAACTGTCAAAGTGACCTTGCTAAAGCATAAGTTAGGTCTTGTTACTTTGCTGCTTCTCTCACACTTCTGCTTCCAACAGCTTCCCATATCTGAAAGTTTTTACAATGGCTACAGCACTCTAAGTATTCCACTGTTCACCCTGCTTTTTTTTTTTTTTTTCAGCCTACGCCGTCGCCAGCGACTCACGGCAGCCCAGCTCCAGGTTGAGCTGTTGTTCAGCATCTTAGCTGTGGAGGGCAGTGTCACTGGCCCTCATACGTGGGATCCGAGCCGGAGCCCTCTGGTGTCCCAAGCCAGTTCTTAACCATTGCGCCACTTGGCCGGCCCCTCACCCTGCTTCTTTGATCACATCTTCTACTATACTCCCCATCTATCACGGTGTTCCTGCCATAAGAGCCTTTTGCCAGCCACATGCCCACCTCAGTAAATGCTGGCTAAAACACTTACGCCCCACATATCCGCATGATTGGCTCTCTAACCCCCATCATGACTTTGCTTCAATGTCACTTTCTCAACCAGGCCTACCCTCAAACTTCCATTCAAAACTGCAATCTGTCCCCCATCTCCACAACCTCAGCAATTTGTCTTTTACTCTAATCTCTATTATTTCATAGCACTTTTCGCCTTCTAATACACTACAGTGTATCATTTACTTAAGTGTTATGTTTATAGTTTGTTGTCTCTTACTTGCTTCATGACTAGAGGACTTTTTATCTATTTTATGCCAGTAGTTCCTCAGTAAACACTTGTTGAAAATATAAATGATAAACTCTTTCTTTGTCTCCTTTATCCTTTTTCTTTTGGCTGTTTATCAATCAATTTGCAAAGTGTCTTTATACATTAGATATTTTAATGTTTTGTGACTGATATGTTTCCAATGTTTTCCCATTTGTCATTTAATTTTTACCCTTGTTATTTTCCTTTAAAATAATTCTATGTTTGTAGAATAGATAATATGGTTCACATGCTTCAAAATCCAAAAGGAATAATAAAAAAAGGGTATGCAATAAAAATTCTCTCTCGCACACACCTCCCCCCAGCCCTGCAGGCATCTAGCTCCCCTCCCCAGAGGCAATGAATGTTACCAATTTCTGCATATTTTTTCAGAAATATAAAAGCAAATATATTGTGTGTGTGTGTGTGTGTGCGTGTGTTTATATGTGTGTGAGTATACATTTAATTTTCCCTGTTTTACACAACGTGTACTGTACATTATTCTGTTTGCTTAACCCAATACCACACCTTAAACTCTTACCCTTGGAGGTTATGCCATGTCAGTAAATGTAAGTATTCACATTCTGTTTTTTCAGTCCGGAAAGTAATACATTCTATGGTTGTACAATTATCTATAAAACTAGTCCTTATTGATATTGAGATTCTTTCCTCAATCTTTAGTTACTGCAATAAATAACTAAAATTAAACCACTATATACAAGAATATTTCTATGATATACTATTGAGATATGAAAACCATTGGGACAAAGGGTATATGTTTTGTGATATGGCAAGTCCTACCAAACTACTCTCTGTAGAAAAGTTACACCAATTTAGATTCCCTTTGGCAAAATATGAAATACCTGTTTTCCCACACCCTCACACATGGGTTAGGTTTAGTTGCTGATGACAGACGCCACTCAAATTCTTTAAGTATAAAGGAATGTATGACCAGATATTTTATGACTTACAATATAACTGGAAGGGCTAGAGGAGCAATTTCCAGCTCCTAGAAAGTCACAATGCCTTTGTTGTGGTTAGGAAAGGTCCCGCCCCACTTCAGGAAGCTACAACTGCTGAGAATGATCCGCAGGAGCAAAATGAATGTCACTCCCTGCCTCAGTTCCCTTTAACTTAATTTTGAATCCAAATCTTACGCAAGTATTTATGATTGTCAAAACCTAAATCACATCCATTGACCTATCTATTTATGACAACATGATATAATTTATAAAATGTTTAATATATGATAGCAATGTTTCTCATTATAGATTCCTCCCACCCCCAGAATTTTTCTAACAATTTTTGCTTATTTCGTTTTTTAATGGAAAACTAAAATTCAGATTAATTTTTAAAATCTTATGAATAATTTTTTTGGAATCACATTAAATTTATAAGCTGAGGGGGAAAATATCTATAATTGTTTAATCTTCTGTTCTAAAAATAAGGTATGGCTTATTCAAGTCTTATGTCTTTAAGTAACATTTAAAGTTTTCTTCTTGGGCCGGCCGAGTGGTGCAATGGTTAAGAGCTGGCTTGGGATGCCAGCTCTGAGCAGCAAGACCCCAGTTCAGATCCCACATGAGGGCCAGTGACACTGCCCTCTACAGCTAAGATGGTGACCAGCAGCTCAACCTGGAGCTGGGATGCCGTGAGTCACTGGCAATGGCATAGGCTGCAGCCCCTGCTGCAGTGTGCTGTAAGCTACTGTGAGTGGCCGGCAGCCAGCGTGAGTGGCTGGCAGCTGGTATGAGCTGCCAGGAGCCGCAGTGAATGGCTATCCAGAGGCCAGCGACCGATCTGCCTCACCCAGGAAGAGCACAATGATAATGCCAACATGAGCCAGTGAAGTGATGTTCTTCACAACTAGACTGAAGAACAAAAGGACAACAACTTGTCTGTTCCCCAGATTCCCCAGCACTGTTACCATCTCCCAATTCCCCAATAAAATCTTTAAAAAATAATAAATAAAAAACAATAAGTTTTCTTCTTGTAGTACAGATCATTTTTTGTTAAACGAGTTCCTAGATAGTCTATATTTATTGTTGCTATTGTAAACTATGTTTTTTCATTCATCATATCTCTTAGCTGGCCTCTGTCTATAAAACCAAGTTTGATTCTATTTATATTAATTTTATACCCAGTCATCTCACTAAATTATCTTATTACTTGTATAGATTTTTTTCTTGTGAATGCCTTGGATTTTCCAAATAAAAACTCATTATCTGCAAATGAGATAATTTTAGCTATTTCTTTCAGTGTTTTGTGACTCTAATATCTTTCTCTTGTCTAATTTTGTTTCCTAGAATACACAGAATAATATTAAATAATGGTGGTGACGGCAGATGCTTGTCACTCATGAAAGTGCTTCTATTGTTTTCCCTTTAAGTTTTGAAGGTTTATATATCTAATAATGGTAAAATGTATTCGTCATAATTTTAACATTTTTTAAAAACAGATGCTCAAATTTTTAGTGTCCATGAAGATAAGCCCCAGAGGATCTACTTAGATTCATTATTTTAATGTGCTGCTGGATCCTCACTGCAAATATTTTATTTAGGATTTTTGTATCAATACATGTGAGATAGGGTTATAATTTTCTTTTCTGTACAATATTTTTCAAGTTTTCTATCAATGTAATGCCTGCTTCATAAACATAACTTAAAAGTTTTTCTTCTTCTATGCCCTGGAACAGTTAAATAGCAATTAAATTTACTTTTTAAAAATATTTTACATTAATAAACTTTGTTATTTAGAGTAAGTAGTTTTAGGTGCACAACAAATTTGGGCAAAAGTACAAAAAATTCCCATATGTGTTTAGTCCCCACATTTGTACAACTTCCCCACTATCAACAACCTGCACCAGAGTGGTACATTTATTACAATCAATAAGCCTACAGTGGCACATCATTATCATCCAAAGTCCATAGTTTACATTAGGTGTATGTTCTATGGGTTTTGATAAATGCCTAATGGCATGTGTCTACCACTGTAGCATCATACAGATAGTTTCACTGCCCTAAAAATCTGTGCTCTGCCTATTTATACCTTCCTCACCCTAACCCTTGGCAACCAATGGTCTTTTTACTGCCTCCATAGTTATGTCTTTCCTAGAATGTCATAGAGTTGGAATCATATGGTATATAGCCTTTTCAGATTGGCTTTCTTCACTTAATAATATCCATTTAAGTTTCTTCCATGTCTTTTCATACTTTGATAGCTCATTGTGTGTGTGTGTGTGTGTGTGTGTGTGTGTGTGTGTGTGTGTGTTTTCAATAATATTCCATTGTCTGGAAGTACCAGTTTATCCACTCACCTACTGAAGGACATCTTGGTTGCTTCCCAGTTTGGGCAACAATTATTAGTAAACCTGCTATAAACATCTATGTGCAGGTTTTTGTGTGGACATAGTTTTCAACTACTTTGGGTAAATATCAAGGAGAGAGGCGACTGAGTTCTGAATATAATTTGTGTAGGTATGGCTTTCGGGAGGTATTTATCAAATCTGGTGTTTTCTGAGCCTCCTGGATCTATGGTTTGGTGTCTGACATTAACTGGGGGAAATTCTCAGTCTCTGTTGCTTTAACTATTTCCTGTATTCCTTCCTTTCCTTCCTCTTTTTTCTGGTAGTCCCAATATACACATTATGCCTTTTGTAGCTGCCCCAATCCAAACTTTCCCTTAGTTTTGAAATTTTTCCTTTATAATAAATTAAATTATTATAGATATTTTTGTTTTCTGTATGTCTATTTTATTCTACTTACCTGCTGTATATTCCACAAATATAGAAAACTTTCTAATTTATTTTGATATTATATATTTATATGTTGCTGTGCATGTTTCACCCCCACTTATTCTTAATTTTGAAGCTTTGGCTGACTTTACAAGCTTAATCTTCCTAAAAAATTTTGGAATTATTTTTTAACAATTCTTCACTTGTAATTTTATTGATACATTATTTCAGGATTTATGGATATTTTGAAATCAAATCAACTATTGTATAAAATAAGGGATGCTTTTAGTTACAAGCAACTAAAAACCCTACTCACACTGGTTTAATACATTAATGTGGACTAACTGCCCTTGAAAATCCAACAGTGAGATTGGCTTCCGATACAGTTCAAATAGGGTACCAGTTCAGTTTCCCCATGATTATCTGGGCTCTGTCCTCTCCCTGTTTTCCCTCATTCACAATTCCACTGCCAACAGAAACCTCAGCTATGTACTTTCTCAGTATATCCACAGAGAAGAAAAAGGACTACTTTTCATAAGTATCTAACGAAAGTTCTGAGCTTTGTCCTGATCGGGACCACCATGATCTAGTCACTGTGGTCTGGGGAAATGTAGTTACTAACTGGTGTACACTCCCACCAGGGACAACCTGGTGATGGAGTCATTCTAAGCCAAATCAGTGAGCTGCTACAAAACAAGGAGGATTAAAATAAATGTTGGGATTAACCATGGTGTCCACTTCCTTTAGCCTAATGAAAGCTTACAATTTGAAAATGTCCACCAGATATTTCAACCTTCTTATGTCATAGCGGTAGTACACATGTGTTTAAAATATGCACGCTCACTTGCGTTGGTGAGTACATATGTACATGTATACAATCTATATAAATTCTTACAAAGCCTAATAACTGGAACCAAAATGGAAAATAGCCATATCAAAAAAATGGCAGACACTGGCAGACTATTGGATCGTCAGGAAAGTCACGACGTATTTTTTTCTGTTTTTCAATGCAAAACTGCATCATGACTTTCCCGATGACCCAACAGAAGTCTAATTAATATAACCGTTCAACGTACAATTCACTGTGTTAGTCAGAACAGTACATTTGCAATCCTTAATGCCCACCACCAGATTGCTGATGCCTACCACCTCTGTATTTATTCAAAGCATCCCATTTACTCTTTCTCCTCAATGAAAACACTCCTGAAGCTTCATTCATTTTTTTTGTTGCTTCATCATTCACTGCCAGCATATTTATAAAATAGCCTCTTAGTTGACATTTGCATATAGTTTGGAAGGAAAAAAGGAAGACAGAGAGTCTCTTAGGAGACCAAAATGTGTCTGTTACGGAGCAAGACGTGACAATCGCCACAGAAATGTAAGAAAGCAACTTAGGTCAGGAAAGCCTCAGACTTCACCTACGATTTCTTACCTGTGTAGTAGAGCTCAGCGAGACGGCTATTTTCATGATGTTTCTGCCTTGTAAAAATCTTTAAAACCATTATTTCAGGGAAATTATCTTGATATTCAACAAATAGTCAATCTGAATATTTATTGATGGACTGTATTCTAATCACATAGTAACTATGAAAACAGTAAATCAGAATATAGGAACCTCCCACAAAAATATAAATCTAGTGGCAAAAATCTACATAATTCAAGTAGTTTTATCTTATTACCTGTTTATGTCTTCTAACTGCAGATCAAAATCTTGAAGTTTCTTTTGGTATTTCTCTGTTAAGTTACAGAACTCATTAAAAATTGAAGATTTCAAATCAGAGTACGGGCATTCCAAAGTTTCTAATTCCATGGGCAGTTTAGTAAGCAGGTTATTCCTTTCGTCTGAAGAATGATCCAGTATCTGAAAACAAATTACGTGATTGTTTTATTTAACATGAATGACAAATGTATAAACAAATGACTATCTGTATGACACTTACTTTCATACTCCAGTCTGAAACAGTATCTTCTAATTTCTGTTGCTCCAGGCTAAGTCTTTCAAAGACAGCTTTCAATTGTTTTTTCACGAAGTCAACCTATAGGACATTTAAAACAAGCAGTATGCAAATCATTGTGGTTCATCCAATATTTATATTTAAAGTTACAGGAATTATTCTCAAAAGCAAATAACTGATAAAAAATTAGATAAAAGAAAGTCCCCTGAGGACCTGTGGAAGAGGTTCAAGAGATGCTGTAGCCAGGCAGTGCTTATCAGAAGGGGCTTCTAGACATATAATCCAAAAATGGGCCTAGGAAGTACAGTGGGGTGTTAGCTTCTTTGCACCCACATTTTGTTTTTGTTTGTGATAAGGCAGAGAGCTTACCAGATTTTTTCAGTCATCGCTTCCTTCCCTTGAATCTTGCCTCAAATCCCCAGCTGGGCAAGGGATTTTTAATGTTTTTTAAAATTACTATTTATGAAAGCAACATAACAGCTCTACAGAATAACTGAGAAATGGAGTAAGTAAAATTACCTAGGGCAGGCCAAGTGGCTCAGATGGTTAAGAGCACGAGCTCTGAGCAACAGGGTCACCTGTTCGTTTCCCACATGGGCCAGTGAGCTGCGCCCGAGCTGAGCTGCCACTGAGTCACCAACAGATGGCAGGATGGTTCAGCTGATGAGAGCACGTGCTCCTAACAACAAGGTTGCCAGTTCGACTCCCACATGGGATGGTGGGCTACGACTACCCACAACTGAGATTGAACACGGCACCTTGAGCTGAGTGGCACGACCTGCCTATGGGTGGCCAGTTGATGACTGGACTTGGAGCTGAGCTAGCTGCACCCTCCACAACTAAAATTGAAGGACAACAACTTGGTTGTTCCCCTTCCCCAATTCCCCAATAAAATCTTAAAAAAAAAAAGAAAAGAAAAAAGTAAAGGTAATATACTAACCTCTTCCAGTACTTTTGCTGAGTTAAACCCAGTATGTGAATGTGAATGCTGTATAATGTGATGCTGTCTGTATTTTAGATCTGCTCTCAATTGCTGAATTGGATTTATCACATTTTTAAGATAGGTGCACCATTGTTCTGATAACTCTTGTTCTATGGGAAAACAAAATTAAATCAAGGTAACACATTATTTTAAGTTTCTTCAAGAACAGGTTTTTATAGTGTAAATTTATTGTTTGATTCCTTTAGAAAAAAAATAACAGTTAATATTAAAAGAACATGGAGGGGCCCACTTTCATCTTTAAAACAAAAATCCCCTTTAAATACAGGATCAAAAAAATCTCACCAAAATTTGTAAGGTCCGAAAGACATTCATTTCCAATGTTCTCTTCATTGAGAAAAGATTTTATCTCAGATTCCATTTTACATCTGAAACAGACATTATCTCAATCACTTAATAATTTTTATAATCATAAACATATACAGGTTGAAAAAAATAACTAGTTATAGAAATTTTATCTCATGTTGGTTTTATTCACCTGCTTATTCATTCAGACCATATACTAAATCCCTAACATGGATTGGGTATTTGCCAAACACGATTAACAAACATTTGGTCCTGTCGAAAATGTCCACTGAGACATTTGGCTCACACCAAAATGTCCTTGAAATTTGGTCCTGTCCAAAATGTCTATGAGCATATTTGGTCCATGCCAAATGGTCCTTGATATTTGGTCCTGTCAAAAATATCCATGCTTAGAAAATGTCCCTGGGTTCAGATCGCCCATAACATTTATTTCTACATTTGGTTACAGGATTATTACATAAAAATATGTTTTATTGCTCTGCTAATTGTGTTGTGGCTATATTGCCAATAATAACCCTTTTTGCCTTGGTAGCCTACTTGGTAATGGCAAATGGGGTTGGGTTAGAGGGGTCTAGGTTAGAATCTTGCAGAAGAGCAGGGTTTATATTAACTATGCACATTTTGAAGAGGACCAAATATCAAGGATTTTTTGGCATGGACCAAATGGCTCTATGGATGTTTCGGACAAGAACGGAAGTCCTGCAAGGGCCAGACACTGAGACAGAAAGAAACATAAGTGAAGAATCCAAGAAGGAACAGCAGGAGCATAGGCAAGCACAGAACATATCCTAGCACTGCTTCATATGATCAGGCTGAGGGATACTAAGCTGACCTGGCCTGCTCAGCAGAGCAGGAAGTGTTTCAGGAAGATTCCCAAGGCAGCAAGATGGAGGATGGGCTGGTAAAAAGGGTAATCAATAAAAGTGGAAAATGAACGAGGGGATCAGGTAAATCTGGACCAACAAGGAGATTATTTTAAAAGATAAGAGAAGATGAGGTCCTAGGGGAATGGGAGTACAAGTATATTTGATTTATATATACTATGTAACTAATAAATCTTAATGACGTTTTACTATATTTAAATAGTCATTTTTAGAGTAAAACCATAACCAGGTCTAAATTGACATCCCAAAATATGGTAGTCTATCCCTTGCTTGTGGCAGATTTAAGAACATCATAGAAGAGTTTTGATTTATTATGATTATTAAAATACAATATTAAGTTGGCATAAAATTAAAAATAGTGACAATTATAATACTTTAATACAATGATTATTTTCATTTTTCTGTAAATTTCTAGCCCTTTTCTACATGCATGTATATTTTAAGTAGTAATTATGGCATATATACCATTTTATATTTGGTTTTTTAAAGAATATTTTTATATATTTCCAAATAATTTTCATAATTATCATTATTTTATATATGTGCCATCTTCTTCTAAGCCAATTCACTTACATGGGACAGGGATTTTGTTTGTATGTATAAAAGAGAGGTGATATTATAGATGACACTTCACTGCGTATTTTCCCAGTATGTACTTCTTGACAAAAGTACTTTTAAGATTACATTTGAAACTGTTAAATGGAAGATGGGTGCATAGTAGTGGAGCTATTTCATAATGAAGTTATTTCATAATGGATTTGCTTAAACAAAAACATAGCGCTTATAAAACCATCTAGCTCAGTTCTCTTTTATTTTCAGCACCAGAGAGCATATTAGAACATAAAAACCAGTAGAAGTGGCTTTGTGCATATTGGAGATCAACCTGCTACTTTGCATGTAATAATCTAATAAGCTCCATCCTGACTGTAAATCAACAACCTTGACCCATTAGAGAAGAAAGCCCATTTCTCTAATTATCCTGAGTATCTCACAAATCCAGAAACGTTTTTTAGGCCCTCAAGAACTTCACGAACCTGGGACTCACTTGTGAATGCAGGCTAACATTTCCCAAGTTGTGTTCTATAAAACAGTAATGTCAATGAGATGCTAGGTGGGAAGTGGGAAGTGGCGAACTAAACAAAATCTGACAAGTTTCTATGGGGCAGGATTACACAGAAACTTGATTATGCTAATGGACATTGAGGCTCTCCAAAAAGGGCAAAAAATATAAAGTATTTTCTTAAGGTATAAGACCATGAAACTGATTGTTCTCCATCGAGTATCTTGAACAACATTTTTGTTTTGTAGAATATAATTTAGGAGATATAGTTAAAAATTGTGAAGGACCTAAGAACATTAAAAGTGGTAACTCTGGAGCGAGACCCCTGCCCTGTTCCACAATGACATGCTAGACCACGTTAGAACTCTGCACTGCATGTAACCTCCTCCACATCTGAAGAGGGGACAAATATTGGCAACTTCCCCTGTCGAAATATGCCAATTTAAGTGCCTCCTAGTGTTATTTGGCCTTTCCTCTGGTACCACTGTATATTATGGTGGTGCAAAAAACTTTGAGTTTTTGTGTGACCATTTGCCTAGATGATATATTAACTTATTTCCTAGATATGACCAGTTACAACGCAACCACCTGAAGGTAAGCCAGCCTAGTGAAGGACGTTTTTGAGCTCTCCGGAATCTGCTCAGTACAGGTCCTGGTCCTGCAGGATGGTGCCAAAAGTCCAGGTGTAGAATCAGTCTCCTCAGAACATCAGAAATTACTCAGAGCTTCCTGAGATTTCTAGGGCAACCACTTAGTTACCCATTTTGACAGAACAAGTGAAACATGGAGTGCAAGAGAATAGTAGAATCAGAAGCCAAATATTTAAGCAAACAATAAGCAAAGAAACATAGATCATGAAAAACAGAGCAAGAGAGTACATTCAAGTTCCATAAGTGGAACTAACAGCCTGGAGATCTGCAGAAAATTAGGGACCAGAGCAGGCTTAAGGCCAAAGCACTAGTCCCAGCATCAATGAAGGAACTCAGCGACACTGACACCTTAGGCTCAGCTATTTGATCCACCTTTCACTCTTGAAGTCTGTCCCAAGTGAGCGTACACAGAGGCTGGAGAAGGAAGTCTCACAATTACTGGCTAAGGAACAAGCTCAGAGAGAGCGCTCTGATGCCCTGAGTAACACAGTAAAAACACTGGTCTCAATTTAATTTTTTTTAATTTAATTTTTTTTAATTGGGGAATTGGGGGGATGGGAACAGCGCTGGGGAATTGGGGGAAGGGGAACAGAGAAGTTGCTGTCTTTTTGTTCTTCAGTCTAGTTGTGGAGGATGTTGCTTCACTGGCCCAAGTTGGCACCATCATTGCGCTCTTCCCAGGTGAGGCACATCAGTCGCCGGCTTCTGGACGGCCGCTCACGCTGGCTGCTGGCTACACACGGTAGCCCATGGCAACCCACTGCCACAGGGGCTATAGCCTACGCCGTAGCCAGCGACTCACGGCAGCCCAGCTCCAGGTTGAGCTGTTGTTCAGCATCTTAGCTGTGGAGGGCAGTGTCACTAGCCCTCATGTGGGATCCGAACCGGGGCCGTCTGGCATCCCAAGCCAGTTCTTAACCATCGCGCCACTCGTCCGGCCCTCAATTTCATTTTTAAAGACACATTTCCAGACAACGTTTAACTGTTGTTGGTAAGACTCCATGATATCCTTTGTATAAAGTTGATACTTTTAAAATAGTGCTTTAAATTGTAATAGATATATATATGCTATCGGGGGGGGGGAGTGGAGAGGTGGATTGGGGGAGGGGGGTTTTCACTTTGAGGGATAAAAAGTATAACTATTGAACTGTGTTGTACACCTGAAACTAATTTAAAAATAAAATAAAATAAAATGAAAAACATAGTGCTATAAAACTAAAATTGAGAGCTACAGGCAGGCTACATGTATTTCTAACAGAGATTTGGTTAAAAACATCCCTTGTAGGAGTTGTAGTAAAAGTAGTAAGCTGGACAAATAAACCTCTCGAACTTTATTATTCAAAAACTGTTAATAAAATAAAAATTGTAATTCTTTATCATATGGCCAATATAAATGAGTTCCTCTTAAACTCTAAACCAGTCATTCTGAAACAAGGGAGCAAGGAATCCTGGGGAAGTATATCAAGGCCTTCAAGGGATGTAGTTTGAGAAAACATTAATTATTAACTATAATTTTATAAATTTAAATATAACTTTATATTTGTAAATTTTATGTGAGCAGTTTACTCAGTACAGATTCCAAAGAACAAAAGCTTGGCAAAATCTTTTTTTTTTTTTCTAGAAGACTCAACCCATTCGAGTTCAGGTGGTGCGAATGGAACTCTGGGGGAAAAAGAGAAAGCTGCTCAACTCCAAGTTCATGGAGCACAGGAGTTAAAAGCAAGTGCTCCAATACAACCTTCAAGTAAACTAGCTAATTTGCCTTCTACAAATAAATGTAATCGTCTGAACCTCAAGATTCTCATCTGTAAAATGGGGATAGCATTGATACCTACTCTGCAGCAACACAGTAAGGAGTAAATGACATAAGGCATGTAGAGTACTTAACATATTACCCGTCACATGTTAAATTACCCAACAAAACTTAGAGATCTTTATAGGCACTTACCATAAGAATACTTTACTTTCAATTTTTTTATTAAAAGGGGATGTAGATTTTTAAAAGTTGAGAAAAACTTTTAAAACTTTTAGATAGAGCTTAAACTCCTGATTTTCTGGCGGTCCCTAAATTCTCCACAAATCTAGCCACACTCTAACTGTCCTCCTTTTACCATTAATTTAAAAAAAAAATTACTGGGGCCGGCCGAGTGGCACGTTGGTTAAGAGCTGGCTTGGGACGCCACAGGGCCCCGGTTCGGATCCCACATATGAGGACCAGTGACACTGCCCTCTACAGCTAAGATGTTGAACAACAGCTCAACCTGGAGCTGGGCTGCCGTGAGTCGCCGGGGAAGGCATAGGCTGCAGCCCCTGTGGCAGTGGGTTGCCATGGGCTACCGTGTGTAGCTGGCAGCCAGCGTGAGCGGCCAGCAGCCGCAGTGAGCGGATGTCCAGAAGCTGGTGACTGATCTGCCTTGCCCAGGAAGAGCGCAATGATGGTGCCAACTTGGGCCAGTGAAGCAACGTCCTCCACAACTAGACTGAAGAACAAAAAGACAGCAACTTGTCTGTTCCTCTTCCTCCAATTCCCCAGCGCTGTTCCCATTCCCCCAATTCCCCAATAAAAATCCTAAAAAAAAAAAAAATTTACTAAACACATATTGAAATTAACCTACTTTCTAGGATAACATAGATAATTTTCTTGGAATTATTCTTTTTGTACAATTTTTAACTATATAAGTTTCAAGATGTTAACGTTTTATTACTTTATGTTATGTTCCTCACTTCCATCATCTTTATATCATTCCAGGTCAACAAAAAAATTATTTTCCACAATGATATGTACATACTTCTTCTATCTAGCTCAAGAACAACTTAATACATACATTAATAAGGGTATGGAACAGCCAAGATAAAAAATTTTCACCCATTACATTTGAGCTTGCATCAGTGAGCACCATAATTAAAACCTCCTAACGGCCTTCTTTTTCATCATGTTCCAAGTTATGCAAATTTTCAAGAAAAAATTTTTCTAATGGGCCCAAATTTCCTCTCCACAAAAGGTAACTTTTGAGGGATAAGATGGATCTGATTTGTTTTTATAGCAGCACTATGATGACAAAGTCTATATAATTTTGTTTTTCTATGTTTTAAGTTATACAATGATGTAGAAACATTTCCAATCATAAGACTTTTACTTCACATGTAGGAATCTCTTGACAGAATAAAAAACTCTTATTACAATGAAAAACACCTACATCAAAAGTAAATGGTATTTGGAAATTTAACTTAAGATCACAAAAGTTATCTAGTTTGATGTAAAATATATACACTTAAAATATGCATTTTAAAAAGTATATTTTATAAATACAACCATCATTAAAACTGGTATATATGCCTCAAATGGAGGGAAAACACATGCCTTCTCTTTTTGCCTTGACCTTTGAAAATAAATTTATTTTTCAAAGATTACCACTAAAATCAAGTATAAAATCATCATTTAGTTTTAATTCATCTTGAAGTGATTGTTGGAAATAATACAAAAGCCAAAAACCCAAATTGAATAAGTTAGTCATGCATGATACAGCTACATCTAGAGGTCACTGAACAACCCGAACCCTTTAGTTAATTCACTCATTCATTTGTTGAAAGCATTTACATATATCTTCTGCCGTGTATCTTGCAATGAAAAAGATGAATATGATGAGATGCTTGCCCTAGTTTACCACTCTATAGGAAAGGCAAATATGTAAACAATACAATATAATCCAAAGTGCTAGATAGATAAGTAATTACAAGTATGAGTGGGAATGAAGAAGAGTAAGTAATTAACAGATAGAGATTATCTTTTTTTTCCTAAGGAAAGCAAAAGCATGTTAGTATATTCACTGAATTCCAAATTAAACTGGGGAAATGAAAGAATTTTGATCTGACTCACATTGAAACTATAACTTTAAATTTTGAATATAATGGTTTAATTGACATGGAACATTATTAAACATCAGTGCACGTCTTAATCATTCCTAGGTGTTCCGATTGCGATATCCCTCAGTTCTTACCTGACTTCATTTAGCCTTTGATGTTCCTGCCACCACACTTGCTTGTGCTGTTTTATTAGCATTTGTTCCTTAGATATCTTTGAAGTCTGTACTGCTTTTCTGATCTAGATTTAGAAGAAAAGAGGAGCCAATGCAATGTTTTTAAAGTGTGTTTTCCACAATGCAAATGTTTAATCTGTATTTGCTAAATTAAATGCTTACTCTTTTTCAATCCTATTAGTTCATCTTCTAATGCAAAATCCTCCTTAAAACGAGCACTTAGTTAAACAAAAAGCTGGGAGGTGGTGAAAGAGAAAATGATTTGGAATACTGATCAATTTAAGAACTGTTTTTAAAGTATTTATGGGGGGGGGAGGTGAAGTAATTCAAATAACACATTAACTCATACAGTTCCATAAAAATTTTCAAGAACTTTCGATAGTTTTTAACCTTTTGACATATCTTTGCTGCCAGCCATCATGAGCATCATTATTCTCATTTTACAGATGAAGGCAATGAAGTTCAGAGATGTTAAGAGACTTGGTCAAGATCGTAAAGCTCATGAACATCAGAATCACATAGAACTTTGGTGTATGAATTGGCTTTCATCTACTCCTTCAGCATAGGGTGGGAAAAAGTTATTGGATAAGTTGTTAGGAAGCCTAGCTATAGTTCCAACTTCAGTACCTACTAGAAATATGATCTTGAATATGCAATTTTAATCTTTCAACTAAATGACTTCATAAATAAATTTTTGTTTAAAATATTAGGCAAATATTTATTAGAAAAATACTTAAAGAAATAGTGAAAAATCATGTAGCATTGAAATGAAAATTTTAGCTAAATTAAAATTTTCCCCAAATGTTATGACTTTAAAAAAAATGTAGCAAATAATTAGTATTTGGGGGTTTCTATTGACAAGTTAAGTTGTATCAAGCCTGGATCTGTTTGCCTTAAGATCCATTCTTGTCTAATCTCCCCGATCTACTCCATATCAAAGACCAGTCTGTGTTTCTTGCACACACCCATATCAGCTGGCTTCCAGCTGGGTTTAGCCAAAGGGAGACACTGGCAGTGGGAGATTGAAGGGAGGGAGGAAAGGAAAACCCAAAGCATTTTCTGCGTTTGCTCCATCTTTTCTTGACAGTTCTAACTACAGTTCCAACTACCTCTGGGTAACCTCAGCTCATGGAATGTGGCACAGCCTTGTTTTTACTAAATGTCTCTGTGACTTAGGCATGGGACTGCTGTTGTTAATCCCTGTATTGCTTCACAGTCCTGTTTGGCTTCACCTGTGTAACCATTTCCTGAATTAAAGACCTCCTCAAGAGGTATCTGTTTCCAGGTTAGATTCTGATTGATACTCATGTGTGCCTGGAACTCATGTATTCCATATTAGTACTTTTGAACATCTACAAAACTGCTACTCTCAAATCAGAAACTTGAAGAAAGATACATATTTTACATTTTTTCTGCTACTAGAATACTTAGCCAGAATGTTTTAACAGATCTATACTGAAGATACAAAATCTTCGGAAGACAAGTCCTAAAAAGAGTCTTAATAATGCATGCTATTTCTAGCTGTCATTCCCTGATTACTTTAACCTTGAGTTTATCTTTCTGCTGTTCTGGTTACTGATTCAAAATTAGGGCTATGAGAAAAAAATAATAATAACTCAAACAGTACTTAAAAAGACAAAAAGTCAAAGTCAAATCTTTTCTTCAGGAGGTCTTAAAGTGCTACAATTATGAAATTTAGAAGAAAAGTACATTTAAATATGAACTAGACACTGCAAGAATACATTCAGAATCTCTGTTTTATCTACCAAAAAAATAAAAGTACATAGTATTTTTAAAATCTGACACTCTAGTGTTTGCTTGAAGACTACCTAAAACTAATTCCAACTATTTGTCATCTACAGTCTCCAAAGTCTGGTGCAGCAGACACAACTTTTAGAATTAGATTTCTTTGACATATTTGGTCCATGTTGTACAAAAAAATTAAAACACATTGGTGAAAGATGTAGACACATTTTTATAGCTTAAAAAAAATCAATGCTGCTGCCTATGGGCTTAGGGAAAGACCAATCAAATAGACTATAAAAGTAAAAATAAAGCTACTATTTTTCACTAGACACTTCCAATATTTTGCAGAATATCCTAATTTTTTTTTTTTTTTTTTGTAAATTCACTCATTGACTCCACTTCTATCCTCAGGCCAAAAATGAAGAAAAATAAAGTCTTAAAAGAACAAAGAGACTTAAAATAGTATCTTTATCAATATATAGATTTCTAGGTAGTTCCAGTTCATTTTGCTGGGCAATGAGCCATATAAAATTAATATTTAAGGTGATGATGATTTATGCAGAATGATGATATATTTAAAATAACAAAATTAATAAATTTATAAGAGAATCAGAAACTATGTGATTTATCGTGATGCTCCAAGATAAAACTCTAAATAGGCACCCTGAAATGCCATAAAAGCCCTTTGGGCCAGGTGATCCATCTTTAGATATAAACAACAGTAACTAGTAAACAAGTTAAGGTTGGTTACGTGTGTATATCTATTTGTCAAAATCCATTGAGATATACATGTAAGATTTGTGCACTTTCCTATATGTGAGCTGTACCTCAAAAAAGAAATAAACAAACAAATAAAAAGAAAAAATACAATTACGCAATTTATCATCTATCAGGCAAAAACACAAATGTTTTAACCAAAACACTCTGTAAGGCTATGGGAAAACATGCTCTTTCTTTAGTTACTAGTGGGAATACAAAATGATGCACCCATCCCACCTTCCCAACAAAGAGCGAATTTGAAGATATATAGCAAATTTTCCTATGGGTTTACCCTTACTTATAGAAATCTAACTGAACTCTATATTGGCAAAAATATTAGAAGATAAATGAACAAAGTGAATCACTGCAGCACTATTTGTAATAGAAAAAGACAAGCACAAAAATTCCATCAATAAGTGTTCTTGCCAAAATAAATTGAACCTGAATTTGATCAAGTCTCTAGATATAACTACCAATTTACTGGAAATGAAAGAGACAGAAAAACATGTTAAATGACACCACCAAGATGTAATCAGCAAACTCCAGACTGGGAAAAACTATAAGAGACAAATGATACAAATTCTTCAAGAAGTAAATTACAAGAATATACAAGATAAAGGAAGAAATCTAAAAATTAAAGTCAACTGCAATATATGGATCTTATTTCGATATTGATTTGAATATCCTTTAAGAAAGAAATGGAGAAAATCAGGGAAATGTAACACTGTCCAGATATTTGAAATTAAGAAATTTTTAACGTTTCTAGTGGTAGTGGTATTGTAAAGATTGGGTTTCCTCCTAATCTTTTAGAGATATATGCTAAAATATTTATGTTGAAATATTATGATGTCTGAGATTTGCTTCAGAACGATCTGGCACGGGGGGGAAGTTGTGGGTGGGGGGAGAGAGCAAACAATGACCAAGAGGAGTTGACCATAGTTGAAGTTGGATAATGTTACGTGGAGATTAACGATACCATTCACTCTAATTTTGCATATGCTTACAATTTTCCATAATACAACCTTTTAAAAAAATTAGTAGATGGATACTTGAGTTAGACAAGAAGAAATATTCATTCTTGTTAAGCAAAGAAATTCAAATAAAAATAATTGTAAAGATCTCTTTTATGCTTGAGTTGGGAATGAACAGTTAACATAATGTACCAAGAATGGTCTCAGTTTTCAGGCCGAAATCTACTGTTTGGCTTCAAGTTCAATCTTAGCCTTCGAAAGACTAGATCATCCAATGTCCACTTCATTGCCTTATCTGGCATCCCAGGACTTGTGCATGATCAATGAATGACACAGTGATTATGTAGGTGACTATCACATCTCATCAGTATAACAATACTAGGAATACAAATCTGGCAAGTCTTCTTAATTTATTGTTAATTAACAATAATTTTTGTTATTTTTCTAATAAAGTATTTTAGATGTATAATAATTTGAAGCAAAAATCCCTTATGTGCTTTAAATGTTAAGATTCTATCATTCAGTTTTAAGTATGTTTACATTTAATACTGCTAGAGTAAAGTGCTATAATTAATTTTGATTCTTAAAGCTGTTAATTATATGTGCAAAAAATGAGCACATTTAATCAGTAAAATAAATAGGGAAATAGACTGATAATTAATACAAATATTAAGAGAGAATGTATTAACTATGTAAAATTAGGAAGAATAAAAATATTCTTCTTGAGCCAACACATATTTTATTAAAATTTAAATAATATAAGAAAAATAGAGATATTCATAATTCTAGTTGGTATAGATTATTTGGTATACTAGCATTCATAACATTAAACAAAATAAACTTTAAGAATTGCAATTCATTTCTAGATATCTAATTCCATTTAAGCCATGAGTCTTTCAAGAAAAAGTCATAGTTGGGAATTGTTCACATTTTGCATGAATAAATTAGAAGCAAAATGTCAACTTGCTATCTCTAAATTAACTGAGAAGGGAAGACTCCAGAAATGATGTAGAACTACACTCCCAACAGTTTCCTTAATAAAGATATAATAAAAAATGAACACTGTATAAAGAAAAAAAGTATTAGAAAATGATGAGGTATCCAGGACATATTTGTTCTAACCAAAATTCAAAACAACAGATATTACAAAAATGCTTTAAAAGGGTAATTCTCTCTCTCTTTTTTTTTTTTTTTTTTTTTTTTTAGCTGAGCCATCCTGCCACCTGTTGGCAGCTCAGCTCTGGCCAGGACTCAAACCGCTGTTGCTCAGAGCTTGCACTCTTGAGCGAGCTCTTAACCAACTGAGCCACTCGGCCTGGCCTCTAAAAGGGGAATTCTTTATCATTATGAATGTATGGAGATTAAAAATGGAAGTAAAAAGCTGGTCAAAATGATTGCTACAGACTGTGAACCATATCAAGTAGTTGAAGACAGGGATTTTTTGAAATTTGCCAAACTATGAGATCCAGGTACAAAGTTATTTCTACAAAATATGTAACTAAAAAGCTTCTGCCTGAATTATACTGTATGAACAAAAAGGTTATTGATGTTATTTAAAATATCAGTTGAAAATGATCACCTGTTTAACCTCACCAACGTATAACAAGGACTTTGACCAGAAAAGCTAACAGCTGACTATGCTGAGAAATTATTGTCCCTGCACTTAATGTTAAGCCTTAAAAACCACAATAATTATTAAAACTTTTATTTTTATTCTTTGATAGTGATTCTATCATCAAAAAGAAATTCACTTTGACCAAATACTGATTTGAACACTCAACCATTCCACATTCAATCAAATGGTTTTGGTATTTTCTGGCACATGATGGATGGATGGATGGATGGATGAACAGATGAACAGATGAACAAAGTTAATATATGGGTAATATTAGGAATACATATGTATATATGAATACACAGGTACATATTCCAATACTGACAAAGGTATAGAGAAAACGTTTGTGGTGGCATCCTTATTAGAACAACGCTTTGGAAAAAAGCTAAAAAGCACTCATACAATTTTGCCCAAATAGCCCAATCATAAAAATTTATCCAATGGGGGTAGAGGATTCTTAAACATGAAAGGTGTCTATGCGTGAAGATATTTACTGAAGTATAACTTCCAATATTGTAAAATGGGATATAACCCCAATATGCAAAAATCAGGATATGATAAGGCATGCATTGTTTTCTATGTGGAATATGCATCACTCCTGTTTTTGCTGAGTTCATTTTTGTTGGTCTTGAGGTCCCAATTCCAATGTCATTTCCTGAGAAAGGCCTTCCTACCCGACTGAGGTCAAGTCCTGTTATTATACACCAGGCTGCATGTTTCTATTGGAGTTTATATGTAATGTAATATTATTTCAGGGCTTATTTGAGAAACACTGACTTTCCTCCACCCCTATACCTGCAAAAAGTACATTCCATATCATGTAATAATTAAATATTATAAAGATATGTGGCAAAATGTTAGGGGAAAAAGTGTATAGGATTTCAAGTCTATGTTTATCAGGGAAGAAAATAAAATGTGTATGTATATGTTTACATATGTACATATGGGTATATATGGTAAATATATTGGGTTGTCAGAAAAGTCATGACGAATTTTTTGTTTTACATTGCAAAAATCCGTCATGACTTTTCCGACAACCCAATACAATGGGTCAGAATAGAAGTCAGAAATATGAAAACGATTTTATCAGGATGATAGTTATATGAGTGATTTTCCCATAAAATTTCTTTGAATGTCCCAATAATATTAAACTATCTTAAAGTTATATCTGAACCAAACAAATAATGCCCTATTTTTTAAGTGATCTTCGTTTGAAGGAATATAACTCATGGATGTATGGTATAATTTCTCTAAAATAGGGTATCAAATGTGCTTTGTGTTCATAACCGTTGCCTTTAAAAAATATTAACAATAAAAAGACCTGCAAAACTGTAACACAAAAATATTAAATACAAATGAAAACTTGGAAATAATATGTTACTTTGGCAAACCAGGTTTCTAATGCAACCAAACAATGAAAATACTGTTTACAATATACTCTGTTATTTACAAAACGGAAACACATTTCATGAGTCATCGTAAACTGTACAGGGCCCTAAAATACTGTGCACAATCACTTGCATATAAACCCCTTTCAAATCTAGTCCAGATTCACCTTTTGTTAGGTCAGGGCAAAAAAAAGAATTCTAGAAAAGAGAGGCACCTGAGGGCATATTTGAACGGTGTTGCAGAAGGAGTCCTACATCAGATGATCACCCATGGCTGGCACTTCACTAGCAATTTTTATTTTTCAGATTAATTTAGAAATTGTCGAAAACTAATGAAATAGCAATCTTTCTAAAAATAAGGTTAAATTCAGACATCATGGGTTGTTATGAACGTTAAGTGAGTAATGAATATAAACTATATAGCACAGTGTCTGAGAGCATTCAATAAATATAAGATGCTATTTGCTATTATTAATAGTTGGAAAATTCTAAAAACTATTTATAATGTTATTTATTTTCACATTTCCATTTAAATGTCATCTTACTTCCTAGCAATTCAATTTTTCAAAACTAGAAAACACACACACACACACACACACACCTTCTAACCTTTAGTTCTATAGAGGCAGAAGCTAATTTTCTTGCTTCAGTTAATGCATGTAATTGTTGATAGTCTACTGGTTTATACTTGATGCTTCTCATTCCATTTCTCATATGGCATACCAGATTATCTGTTTTTCATCAAAAATAGAAAATGACAAAGAAATAGTATGTTATTGGAAACCAAAATATAGTTATGGCAACATGCTGATGGCAGGTCTTATTTTTAAATAGTTTAAAGTAAATACAAGAAATAATGTATCACAACATTCATAGTATATTTGAACCTCTATTTATAGAAACTTAAACAATATTACCACTATATTTCTTGTATAAAATTACTTCTCAAAAGGCATAAAAGGAATATCTCCATTTAAGTTAGCATGTTGAGAATTTTAGAAAGTTGTGTCAAGATACAAAGTGTGACCACTTTTATTTATTTAAAACGTGTTAGGCATCAACTGTGGGTGTTTATCACATTATTATGAATTGAATTAAATAAATAGATTTTTTAAAGTCATAGCTATATTTCTAACTTAGAAAAATCGAAAATAATTTCAATTAAATGTGAAAAAAGGTTGAAACTCAAAGCTAAAAAATTTAATATTAAAACGATAAAATGTTTGGGCAGGTATTCTCTATCCAAATACTTAGTTTAGTACATTAACTATTTTGGTAAATTAAAACATAAGTAGAGGGTACTCCAAAGCCAAGTAGCATAAAGTATAATAAACTGAGTAATCCAAGCAAAAAATGTACTTTTACCTCAATTACATGAATAACTAATTTGTGCCATGTAAAGTAATTAAGACATTAAATATAACATGGGTCACATGACTGAAAGAAGGGTCCTAATGATTTAAGGACAAGCACAGTGAAGGGAAGCATGGTTGTCCTGACCACTATTGAAGATGATTAAACACCCATGGTAAGGATACTAGAGAAACTTTCAATGTGAACCAAAAAATGAGCTTCCCATATTAAAATTTTAAAAATCAACATTCCAATTTTATATCATGCATAATCCATCATAAATCATAAAATAGACTTGGATGTAGAAAAAAATACCTGAGTTATCACTTTTCTGAATTGTCATGAACGGTTGGTCTTTTTTATTCATGTTTTCCATACCTGTCAAGAAAACAACAGACAGCTAAAATTTTACAATGTGATTTAAAAAATGTTTTTTAAAAAGTGTTCATTGTGGGGGCTGGCAGAGTGGCTCAGTTGGTTAAGAGCGCAAGTTCTGAGCAACAGGGTTGCCAGTTCGATTCACACATGGGCCAGTGAACTGTGCCTGAGCTGAGCTGCCCCTGAGCTGTCAACAGGTGGCAGGATGGCTCAGCTGTTGAGAGCACATGCTCCTAACAACAAGGTTGTCGGTTCGACTCCGGCATGGGATGGTGGGTTGCGCACACCCGCACGTAAGATTGAATCCGGCACCTTGAGCTGAGCGGCTGCAAACTGCCGACGGGCAACTGGATGGTGACTGGACTTAGAGCTGAGCTAGCTGCACCCTCCACAACTAAGATTGAAGGGCAACAACTTGGCTGTTCCTCTTCCCCAAATTCCAATAAAATCTAAAAAAAAAAGTGCTAATTGTAGTGTGGTTTTTTTTTTTAAATAAGGCCCAGGACTGGGTGCCATAACTCTTTACTTTATTAAAATTTGCTTCTCCTTGCTCCGAGAAGCTTTCCTCCATTAGTTTTTTCCCCTCTGTGTCTTTCCTGTTCTTGGTCTCGTCTTCCAATCTCTAACCTCTTAATTCCCCTCTCTTGGATTGTCTCAGTGACTCATAAATATTTTGTAATTAAAAAATTATGTATGTTTTCTCTTGAGTTCCTGGGAGGAAAAAACTACATAAAGAATAAATCAGCTAGCCAATTTTGCTCCCTAGTTCTGTTAAGCAATATTGCACTTGTAGTAGACTTGGGATATGTAATCCACTTCTAGAATGTACTTCATGCCCAGCTGTTACCTCCTTTAGGGTTGGATTCAGCTGCAGAGAGCAGCCTTGTTCAGAGTTATACCATTGCTGAGGTGGCCTACACCAAATGACTGAGCTAGGCAGGGATGCAAAGACCCAGCAGTTTGGGCCCAATCTGGGCTACTCTGATGGGCAAGACGTGCCCCACGGCTTCCTGCAGGGTTGACCCAGACTTTGTTGAAACTGACTTTTTCGTCTCTCCAATCCTGCTTCCTCCTCCTTCCTTTCACAGGTGTGGATCCCTGATAAATATCCAGCACTCCAAACTCTGCGTCAGCATCTCCTTCCTAAGAACCCAAACTGAACTGAGCCCTTCCAGGGCAATAAACTAATCCAGTCATTCCTTGAGTAATCATTTTTCATACATTTTTGTTCCATATCCACTAGGTTGAACCACCCATGACTAGTGGCCTTCGTAGTAACCTAAATCTTCTTAAATGGAAGAGCAACTAGCTCAAGCCCACGACTTTTGGAAACTTTGCCAAGTTCAGGAATCATGGCGACTGCCCACCAACTTTAGGAACGTAGGGATAAACTCCAGTGCCTAATTTCTATAGGGCCTCTGGTCCAGGAATTCTTTTGTTCAAGCCTTTAATTACATTGACAATTCTCCCTATAGTGTGGTTTCTATTCACACCCACATCCTATCCACTAAGATTCTTCTTCCTTTTGGAAGGTATTGCACATCCAACCTGTCCACCCGCACTGCCTCAAGCCACCATCACCTCCTTCCAGGATGACAGCAGCAGTTCCACTTTATACCGTTACAGTCCATTCTCCACACAGCAGCCTGGGTAACCTTAAAACTCTAGTCTGACTTTGCTTGAATCCCTTCAATGGTTTCCCATCGCCCTTTAGAACAGTATCCAAGCTTCATTACGTGAACTGGAGGCCCTTCATGAGTCTTGCCCTTGGTCATCTCTATATCCTTATCTCATTCACACACTCTGACCACACTGATCTTTCTATTTCTCAAATATACCAAGTTTGTTCTGCCTCAAGGCCTTCCCACATGCTGTCCCTTTTGCCTTAAAGAAATCTCCTTCCTCTTTTTACCTGGTTGGTTCCTACTCAGCCTTCAGCATGACCATGTCACCTCCTCAGAGAGACCTAACCAGCCTTCTCCATCTAAGTAAGGGAGGACCCCTTGTTTCTCTCTCATCCTATTTGTTAACTTTCCATGATCATTTGTATCAGTCTTCACATTTGCATGCTTACTGATTTGATGTCTGTCTCCCTCCACAGGCATGTGGCCCACATTTTTCTTATTTCTGATTGCATCCCCAAAGCCCAGCACAGAATAGTAAATGCTCAATAAATATTGAGGAAAAGGTAACTGGTGGTAGCTGGATGTCTTGTATTCCCTCAGAAAAACTGCAATAACAATCCCTAAATCCATACTATAGCCTCCCTCTCCCAACAACAGCCCTTCAATTTTTAAACATTTGCCCTGATAGCATAGCCTACAGAGAGGAATGGCAAATTTCAATGCCTTCAGGGGCCATCAGGTAAATTCAATGAGGGAAGTGACAAGGTACACTTCCATAGGGAGTGGCAGAAAATGTGGGAAATGAAAGAGCATCCCATACCTACATAATCAAATACATTTTCTTTTGTTTGTTTTGTTTGTTTGTTTTTGTTTTTTTTTAAGATTTGTATTGGGGAATTGGGGGGATGGGAACAGGGAATTGGGGAAGTGGAAAAGAAAAGTTGCTGTCGTTTTTGGTCTTCAGTCTAGTTGTGGAGGACGTTGCTTCACTGGCCCAAGTTGGCACCATCATTGTGCTCTTCCTGGCTGAGGCAGATCAGTCGCTGGCTTCTGGACAGCCACTCACTGCGGCTGCTGGCTGCTGGCTACACATGGTAGCCCATGGCAACCCACTG